>NC_046610.1:13496983-13856983 GCF_900324465.2 Anabas testudineus | reverse complement strand
ACTTGCAAACATTCATACTGCTCCAATCCCTACCATTATTCCATGTGTCAATCTCACGGTTTACATGGTTTCATTAGTGACAAAAATGGGTACATTCATCAGCTCAGGGGTCAAGAAGATACATTTTAGTGACATCAGAAAGGGCGACCCCCCCCCTTGGAGGGACCTAATGATGGCAGACACACACAGCAGACGATACCGCATGTGCACAAGCACATAGGCCAATATTTAACTGCAGTGTTAGAGGGTGGGAGTCGTGCTGAATGTTTGTTTGTAGACGATGTGGAAGCAGGGTAACGAAGCTGACATTTAGTCTGAAACAAACACACAGAGACACACGCTCCCTAGACATTGGGATCATTTAATATCATGTTATAACCCCCAAACAATTACTGCGTGAAAGAAACAAAAACATGTACTGTAACATAAAAAAGAGTTTGTATGTTTTTACAGATGATACGTTTTCAAGTTTACACCAACACCTATATGAAGATGTAATTGTAATGTAAATGTCCGCCTAACTGGTAGGCGGCACATCCAAAAGCTGCTGACACGTTGTCACTGTGACCTGCAAATGCAATTCTTCTGGTGATGCTAGGAGACATTAGCTGTGGAGCAGGAGATTTTTGTACAAAAATTTCATGAAAACCCCCTCACTGTGTAACAGTTGTTGAGACATTACATCTGATAGTGGACTGACACTTCCATCCCCGGAGCTACGCCACTAGCAAGAAGCCAAAATGGTCAACAGAGGGTGACATGTGCTGATGTTCAAACCTTATATGAGGTGAAACCCCAAAATACTGAATCATTAGTTTCCTCAAAATGGAACCCGAATCATCTTTTTGTTAGACATTAACCGTCAGCTAAATGCCCAGTTCTTAAAGCAAACCATTATCAGGGTATTCTTCCTGTTCTACAACTGTTTTCAAAGGCTGAGCAGCACACGACTAGGAAACACGCCTCTAAATATCTCTTTCCCCTTCGATAGTTATGTCTGATGCAATACTGAGAAATCAGCTGTCATGTCATAAAATTAAAAAAGAATATTTGTAGTAATGTATATTAATGTGACATGCTTTCAAAATACATTGTCCAACCCGATATTTAGGGATGAGCAAACAACATACTACACTTTAACTTCACCCTATTTTTTTAAGTTCATTCGTATTTTCATGTCTTTGTCTTTCTCGAATGAAAACATTCATTCCATTACCTCAAGGTTAAGTATCACTCAGGAATATTTGCCAGGGCACTCTTAATGGTGCACATATTTTTTTCCTCACAGCTATTATTAACCAAACACAGTTTTCCATCTGCATGCTGTGTGCTAATGTATGTACAACATACTACATGTTTGTATTCAGGTGCGTATGTGAGGATCATTTGAACGCTTGCAACCTATCTGGTTATACACAGACATCAGGGTGTGTACATCTACTGTTTGTGTGCGCGCCTGTGTATATATGTGTGTGTGTGTGTGTGTGTGTGTGCAGGCAAGAGAAAGTCTAGAGCAATTGAGAGATGGATGTCTGGGTGAGTAAGTTGCTGAGGTGGGAAGTTTATGTGCCTAAGTGCACCTATGAGAGCCTGAAAGAAATGAAAATGAGTGTGTGTGTGTGTGTGAGTGAGAGAGTAAGTATGTGTGCATGCATGTGTGTAGGGTGTGTATTTGTACACTCGTTAGGTCGGTATCCAGCCATCTCAATCAGCGGTAATCCTGACTCAGCATCAATAATGACCCCATTAGTCACAAACCCCTACTGGTGCACGCACACACACACACACACACACACACACACACACAAACACAGATTTACAAACTGCCGGGTGGACACCTCATTAGTGTGTGCATGTAAATCATTATATGATATTTTGAAAAACACATATTAAATACACAGATACAACGTGGAATGCAGAAAAATCTTTTGCTCACACCGACTAAAACCAACCGAACCGATTTCTCAACTTCACACTGAAGGTTTTCATGTGACCAAAAGCTCAAACTTGACCCAAACAGACCCGTGGGAAACCAATCCAGCACCCGACACAAGTTCGAAGAAATTCCCTCAAGGCATGGATTGGATGAACATGAACAAGAACTGGATGAACATGAGGAAAATAAAACCTTGACCTTTGACCACAGGCCACCAAAGACTAATCAGTTTATCATTGACTCCTATTGGACAGTTTTGCCAAGTTCGAAGGAGTTCCCTCCTTGTGTCCCTTAGATATCGCAGTCACAAGAACTGGTGGCTGTACGGACAGACAACATAAAAATACAATGCCTCTGGCTCTGACTATCACCATTGTACAGGCACAAAAAGAGAGACCTGATCCAACAAGGACCAGAGCACAGCTAGACCCAACCCGAATAGAACAGAATATATTTAGACCTGAGACAAAGTGAGTTTGACCCAAATAGACCTGAACATGGAGCAAACAAAACACAAACACCGGCAGCACTGATTCACTATCAATTAATGAACCAGCAGCCACAATGGAGAACAGCAGCATTATAGCCCAGTAAAGAAATACGTCACGTCATCAGCGTCACGTCATCAGCAGCTGACAATGCACAGGTCCAGAAGTGATAAGTAAGTACATTTACTCTAGCACTCTACTTAATTTTGAGGTATTTGTACTTTATTGGAGTATTTCCATTTGATGTTACTTCACTTTTACTACAAATCAGAAGTAAATATTCTACTTTTACTCGTCTACATTCATTTCAACATCATTAGTAACTAGTTACTGTTACAGAATTAGATTCTTATAAAAAAAAAAAAGAAAGAATCATTTATGCATTAACCTCCTGCCACTACACAAGGTGGTTAAAATCAGTCCCACCTTTACCGACTGCTGTTTTTGTTCCACAGTCTGTAGGTAACAACACATTTTAGCCGTAATTTTCACCTTTGAAAATGTGAAATCTAGAAAAAGAAATCCAGACTAGGTTTCTACATTTCTGATATCAACAGCATCAAATTCTACAGTTTAAAATACACAGTTTTCCTAATGGAGTAAGTAATTAAATTACTAAAGGTTGTACTTTAGTAATTTAATTGAGTAGAATAATTAAGAGATACTTGTGTTGTGGAGTAGTTCTCTGGTACTGACACTTTTACTTGTCTATTGTGTAGTAGTTTCTGTATTTTAAACACCTCTTCATTCAGATCCATTCATGGGCAAATTGATCCACAGACCCAAGAGAGGAAAAGGAGAAAGACCCAAACCGATAAGACTGAGCAGGATTTGGACCTGATTTGGTTTTAAGGTCGAGTTTCAGGTCTTCAGAAGCAAGTGGGCCAGTAAAAACCTTAACACCACTGCCAATGCTGGTGTTGAGCCATAATGATTAAGAAAAAAAAAGAAAAAGTAAAACAGACAATGCAATTCAAAAATGACATTGCAGCTGAGTTTGGGACATTTTTTGATCAATGTTCAATGTCAACGTCTGTGGTAAAACTTAAAGGTTTAAAGAGAAAACAACATTATTCATATTTGAATCAAACTTGAACATTTAAAACATAATCATGAATATAAATGCTTGTGTTTTTCTATGTATTTATAGCAGTATGGGACGTTATGCAAAAATCCCATATCTCATTAAATAAGCACGGATTTGCCCTTTGGTTTGGCCTTTCAATATATGTTTTTAATTATATGCGTGCATAAATTTTAGTTTTATTTGACTTTCACTCTGCTGAGAAAGACATATTACAAAAAGGGAAGAAACAATGAAGTGTGCCACCTACAGCGTATCTGCATGGAAAGAGAGAATGACAATATAAAGCAGATTTGGAATAAATTTCAAGACATATAGTTGCATATATGTGCTTAGATTATACTTCTTGACCATCACTAAACAGGGACAAGGGATCGCCTGCTATAATAGGACTGAAATGCTGTATTACAGTAAATTACCTGGAAATGACCAAAGTCAATCTACTGATGAACACTGTAAAATGCAGTTCACATCAAACGGCACCAATTTGCCCTTAAGTTAATATATTCATTAAAAAATAACTATCTGCATATACAGAAAAATACAATAAAATGACCTTCTTGCATTGAAAGAAAGTGAATAAAATCACTGCAGTTTAAAAAGTGTTTAAAGTGTTTTTTCCCCTGAGACACAGAAACACGTACATGGTGTATTTGAGCGAGAGTGACGTACTGTAGAGGACATCCCTTTATCAAAGGACACTGATCACTGTGTGTGTGTGTGTGTGAGAGTGAGTATTTAAACAGATTAGTGCAATTTTATGCATGTCATAAACTACGGTATTAGACAAGGTTTAATGACATCGCTTGTGTGTTTGAGAGGACAAGAGACAAAAACACATAGGAAAGTGCAAGAACCCGAAACACCCATGACAAACTGGATGTTGCATGTGCATGAAGATTAAAACACACATAGTACATGCACGACTCTATCCACGCATAGACGGCGCGATGTGAAGAAATATCTCCAGTTAAAAGCTGTATTGCTGACGGAGTAAAGGTCAAAGGTTAGAAGTCAAAGGTTAAGGTCCAGTCAGCAAGAGCGAACGCCGCGGGAGACCTCACCTCTCCAAGACCCTGCGTGCACGTGCAAGTCTGCCTGTTAGTGCCCGTGTGAGCGTGAGGACAACCGTAAAGAGCCGCACGTACACGAAGATTAATGCAGCATTTTCTGTCATCCGAGGGGGTGTGTGTGTGTGTGTGTGTGTGTGTGTGTGTGTGTGTCTCCCCGTGTTCACAGGATTGCGCGCGCGCGTACATTCTATATATGCGTGTTTTGTGACCCTGTGCCCTACATCCTGACAGGATGAGCCACTGGGCTAAGAGGGGAGCGCCGGACCCCGAGGTGTCAATCACAGATTCAGACTGACAGACGAGTGAGCCAGCACCCGCTCTCACATTCACCCACACACTCTCCCTCGCAGGACTGCACTCTGTCGCTCTCTCGCTCTCGCTCTGGCTGTCTTTGATTCCCTCTTCCTGTCTCTGTTTCCTCTGTGTGCCCGTGCTCTGTCACCACCCCTCCCCTTTTATTTTTTTGTCTGTCTCACAGCCCCGTGTCTGTACATCCACATGCTGTTTGCAGTTTGGCAGTTACACCCCCCCCCCCCCTCCACCCTCCATGTCTCTCTCTCACTTTCGCTGTCTATCTCCTTGCCTGTCTCTCCTCTTTTTCTCTGACAGATGGGTGCCTCAAACCATTTCAGTTTCTGCTCTCTGTCAGTACATCTCCCTTCTTTGGTTTTCCGAGCTTTCTCTACAGCACATAATGCGGTCATTCATGCGTGCACACACGTTTACCGTGCAAGTGTGGAACACACTGATGTGTAAATAGGAGTTGGGGAGCGTTTTCATTTGCTCGTCCTTGGGAGGACGAATTTGAGATTTTTAGCTCACTCGCTAAAAATGATTTCTTTTTGTTGAAGTATGGGCACAAAATGATGGAATTTAAGCATATTAGGGTTAAATTAATAAAAGGATGTCAAGACGCACATACAAATTTAATAGCTACCAATAGAGGTGTGTGCTTACAAACGGTTGCCACAGACAAACTGCAAACAGCAACACTAAACTTATAACTACAATACCAAACTTAAGCTCTAGTGCTAGTTTGAAACTTGCGATAAATTCTCTATACTCAGCTCAGAAGGATGTGCCTCGCTCAAAACCTTTAAAAGACATCTCTGTATTGCTGACAGTGCTACTCAGTGAGTCCGGGTCACAGAAGCCTTTGACAGCACCTCTCTACATTAAGTTGTCAAGAATATTTTTCCTAGAAAAAAATAAAAAAATAAAAAATAAGATATTGTATCTTAAATAAAGCTGGAATCACATTAGTGAATTACTCCATATTATGATATGCTCTATCTAGGAGACAGTGTTTTGTTGTAAGCAGGAGCATTCTGTAGATGAGCCATGTTTTAATGGCACGAGGTGTCCAGATTGTACCGACATTGCTGCCAGCATTGCTGTCACTAACAGACAAACATAGTGTGAACCTAACCACCAGTCACAGAGTGTACGAGCCTGACAATAAATGCATCCTGGTGCGACCACAAGGCTGTATTTCAACACAAAAGTCACATCGGAGAGACGAATATTACAGACATAGAGATGTAAATAATCGGTATGTTTCTTATAGACTGATTATTCAGTCATGTGGTTAATGTAGCGTCCATTTCACAGTGTAGAGAGTTTCGTATTTGTAAATCTATTGGCTCTACTGTTTACCTCAGGAGCGTCTAGACGGAGGAATGCATTACTGCTGATGCGATAACCTTCCACAGTTGTACAGTTCCTCCTCAGAGGAGCACAAACTGCTGTAAAGAGTTTTGTTGTATGATAAGGCTTCAGCCTGGACTACCTGGTTTGTACCTGTAGCCACACACCCACACCAGTGCAGCCCCTTGTGTTGTTTTGATGCAGGGCTATTTTTGGCCTTGCAGGATGAGGAGCAGATGCGCTTAATGAGCAAATTTCTGGATAATAGCTGATGTAGGTTTTGCACACTTACAGTAAATCTGTACATGAATCTTCAACTGGAACTATTTTACTTTAGCTTACCATGTAACAATGTGCTGTATAGCTGATAAGCTCACAGTATCACTGGTCACAACATTTAATTATTGGAAACAAAGCACATCATGGTCACAACTATTTCTGATTTCTGTGCATCGGTGATATATTTGTTGTGTTTTGCACGAAGGTAGTCATACCGGTCTTTCGAGATATATTGTATGTGTAATCTCTCTTGGGGGCCATTAAAGTGTACAAATGGTCTATTAGTGGGTTAAACGCAACCACAATGACCTTTTTAGCTGCAGTTTTAACCTCTGTCCGTAGCGTACCCACTGGGAGAGTTGTTGTTTTAATAATAATCTGAGACTCAAATCTAAATAAAATCCATACAATAAAATTTTGGCACATACCTTGGAACACAAATTGGTTTCTGGTCAGTGTGAGAGCAAGTTTCACCTGGAACTGTCAGCATGGATTCAATTAGTCTTTGTGTGTGTGTGTGTGTGTGCGTGTGTGTGTTTGTGTTAATGTTTCGATGAGGAAGAAGATGGAAAGTAAGCGAGCAGGGAGGCTCAGTTAAATCTGAACCATTCTGCCACAGACTGTGCTATATTCAGAGACTGATTTAAAAACATATTGTAGCCTTGCTTTCTTGTCTCTACACATTTTTCTTTTCTATCTTATTCTGTTCTGCTGCATAATCTTATCTTTCTCATCCCTTTCTTCGCCGTCCTTCTCAGATTCCATTTCCCCCCCTTCTTCATCTCCCTGTGTACTCCTCTATCTTCCATCTGCTTCTCCCTCTGTCCCCCCTACATTGCTTTCCTTTCGTCTTGACACCTGACAGAGACGGGATCCAGCAGTAAATCTCCTGAAGCACAGTCATCCACCATCTTTCACGCAACAAAGCTAAAGAGAGAATGAAGAAAGGCAGCGAGGTGGGAGAGGAAGACGTAGTGTTAGTTTGTTGCAGAGGAGAACAAAAGATACAAGATAACAAAAAGACAAACAGATACCAAATGGCCCAAGACGCAAGGCGGTGGTGAAGGGGGGGAAACAGACGCTGATGGAGGTGCTAAATGAGTGATGGAAGAGTGGAGACTGAGGGAGATAAAGACACGAGCTTTAACTCACACACATGGTGAATAGTAGTCAATCCACTCACATATATTGTACAGCACACACACTCATCATCGTGGCAGAATAAGCAGCATGATTAACACTCCCCCTGAACCAGAAGCCGTCCTTCCTGCCCTGTCGGAGTGGGACTTGTTGGGCTTAGCTCTTTGTGTAGAAAGCCTCAACTAATGCGGGACCACCACTCCACAGTCAACACCTTACTTTATGCCTATGTGTGTGTGTGCATGCATGCGTCCACATGCGCAGATACCGTATGCGTGCATGTGTGAGCCAAAGTAAAGTAGGCAAAGATTGCGTCTCAGGTATATCTGTCCTTGTGGGTTAGTCCACACTTGAATTTATTTCTATGTATGTGTGTACTTAGGATTGTGTTTCCGTGTGTAGGTGTGTGTTTGTGTGTTTGTGACAGCGGGCTGGGCAGAGTGTCCATAGCCGGTGGTTTATGGCTGCTGAGGTCTGATTACATTGCTGCGACTGGAGGGGTGAGCAGACTGGTGGTTCTATCTGTCTTCTGTGTGGCTGACTGAACAGACACACAGCGAATGGAGATGGCACAGCCAGAGACACTTGGCCTGGCTCCCAGAGATCTCACAGGGATACAGCCACATAATAGATTCACACAAGGAAATGCACCCAATTCATACTTGATTTGCGAGTTCCATGTCTGTCATTGTATTTTGTTATTATTTAAGCTGAACATGTTGAACCCTAGTGGGTGGAGAGTTGTCAAATTAAAGCGCTTTCCACATGTAAATTCACATTACTACATTTTACTTCATTTACAGTTATACATTTACTGTTCTATTTGTGTTTTTATTAAAGCATTCATTTCGTCCCACATATGCTGAGCTACTTTCAGTAGTAGGGGTGAAACAATTCTTCAATTTCACAGTTCGGGCCAGACTAGATTTTTGAGCCATTGTTCGGTTCAAACCTCAGTTTTTGTTTTATTGAGTTTGGGGTACTTCAACACATGGACTACCTATATTCTGTAATGTCCCTGAATGCCTCACAGCACGTATGACCACCACTCTCTACTACTTAAATGTACACCAGACCTTCCACAGCAGGAGAGCGTGGACTTTGTCTTGAGGGTACAGGTTATTACTCAGACCTAAACTAACTGGGACTATTCCATAAGTATTACTCAACTGCATGTGTTTATTTTATCATTATAATGAGATGGAGAAAAGGGAGAGAGTTTAGGCCAAGAACAGAAGGTTAAGATGTTGTTCCGCTTATTGAGGAGTACAGTAGCTGAGCCCTTTGTGCTCTGGGAATTCAAAGAGGAAAGCAGAAAGGACAAAGGCATGCCCAGTAGATGGGTGTACAGTATGTGAGAGAGGAAGGCTGTGAAAGATGAGAATGGAAAAAGAAAATATAGAAAATAAATAGACATGAAAGCCAGAACAACTGAGAGGTGGGGGGAAGATGGGAGAGAGACAGCGAGAGAGTTCAAAAGATGGACAGTGATGCATGGGTGTGCTGGGCAATCCACTACTGTGAGTACATCATTGGGTTACTCCCAAGTGTGTGCCATGTACGTCTGAAATCACAGAGAACAATGTGGCGCAAAGCAATGAGGGAGTCCTGGATATTTGATGCCGTTTACTTCTATTGTCTCGGAAATATTCACTTTTTCAGCCATTTGCAATAGTGTGTTTGTGTTTCAGATTGGGTGAGACAGAGACAGAGGAGGGGTATTCATGTTTGTGCACATGTTAATGTGTGAATGCATGTGTGTAAATGTGTTTGTGTGTGTATTTGATTTTATGTGAATCCTAAATGTGCATGAAAACCAAGGTTTAAGGTTTTTTAATCAGCCCCATCTGAGCGCTGTATGGGGACTCTGAGAAGCTTTCATGTAGAGTTTCTCTTTCTCTCATGAACACACATCCAACACACACCCACAAAGCATCCCCTCATGCCTTCTGTTCTAAATTTACACCTAACATGAGAACAGGAGAATGGGGGAGGAGGCAAGAAGAAGCAAGGCAAGGTAAGGGAGCGAAGCAAAAGAAGAAGAGGGTAGAGGAGGAAAGGTAGGGGACGGTAAGGAGGATGTGTGGTGACAGTAGGTGGGGGAAAAGGACAAGAACAGAGGGAAACTGCACAGGAAACAAGCACAGGGGAGGGGTGGAAGAAGTGTCTACAGAAATGAGGAAGAGGCAAATCTAAAAGAGGAACAAAGGAGAGGAGAACAGCCAAATTTGATTTAGACAGTGGGCAAATAAGATGGAAAGAGGGAGGGACGGAGAGAGTTGGATAGACAAGGAGAGAGGAAGGGAGGGAGAGAGAAGGACAGCGGTATATTAGTCAAGGTGTCCAGTCTATGTATTGCCTGGTGTGCAATACCACCCCTCTGATTTACTCTGCTGAGTGACTGATGAGAGGGAGGAAGAGAAAGAGGGATGCAGAGACGAAGGGATGAGAGAGGAGGGAGGTCTCGCAACGAGCGTTTAGGCCAAATTAACGGCACCTCATAAATTAGACTAACAGTCAAACCGGAGGGGCTGGAGATGAGTGTTTGCGCGCGCGTGCGCGTGTGTGAGTCTGTGCATACGAGTAAGTATGTGTCGTGCATGTATGTGAATAATGACTTGTCAAGAAGGAACAATTTGAACCAGTGCAAACAGATTACTCTCTGATAAAGTAGTGATATTCAACCGCTCACTCACGCAAACACAATCTTCCTCTGATTACCACATGTGCTGAAGCATTTTCTCCTGTATTTTGTGCTCATAAAGCAAAACAGCAGGGAGGACGCTGCTGTGCACGCTGAGGACGCTGAAATTAAGTCCACCTTTACACTCGTGAAATATTCTCACTTTCCATTTAACGTATTAACAAAGTTAACGTGTGACACGTTTCCCCCAAATGTTTAGAGACAACTACGTGCGAACGCTGCGCCTTTAAAAAACACAGCACAGTGGTGATTTAACACAAATATGCTTTCCAGTAGTAATCCTGCCTGGGTTATTAGTTGTTAATCAACTTAACATGGGTTATTTTACTGCCAATGCAATATGCTCATATTGAAAATATCAAAGCATTTTACACCCTCTTTAACTGAGAAACCCACTGACTTTAATTTACCCCACATAGGAAGCTGCAAAAACTCCAAGTCGTGTTTGATACAGTTAATACAACCATCCACTTAATCAGTAGTATAAATATGTTATGCATTTTAAAAAATGTGTATTGAGGCTTCTTCCATTTTTTTTTTCTCATTTCAGGATAAGGCTAAACTAAAGTAAGCCTCTCCATCTTCTCTTACATTTTGAGCTCCATGTATCATAAATCCTCCCTTTTAAACTTAATTTCTGTCATTCCCTTCATATTCTTAAAAAAAATGGTTAACTCTGTCAAAGTGCAGGCACTTGCCAATTGCTCTGTGATTACAGCAGTCTGACCGAGAAGAAAGACATACTAATACAAACACACACACACACGAACCCGTGCACACGCCGGTCTTGGCAGTGTCAAGTTGATGCTCAGAGTGATTAAAGTGTCGTGCTTCTGAGTGTGTCACCTGGGTGCTGCTGTATCTTAAATCAGGACAGTGAAGCACAGATTGGGTATTGACTGGCCCGCAGAAGTCTCCATCCATCACTCTGAGAAACGATAGCACAGAGGCCGCCCTGGTGTAACCATATACCACTGACGATGCTCCCTGGCTGGCTAAGGTGACGTAAGGTTATGGTTATGGCACCGACCATTATTTATGCAGAGTTGTTAGCGCGGAGAGAGAGAGAGAGAGAGAGAGAGAGAGAGAGAGGCCCATGTCACAGGCAGATGTGGACTGACAGGCAACATGTCTGCGTCAAACACAGGCTGACAGACGCATATGCTCAGACGTGCAGCACTTCTAGTAAGAGATAAGACTTCCTTTTCTGTCTCTGTCCTGTTGTCTCTCACTCTCTGTGATACACACACACACAACACACACACACACACACACACACACACACACACACAGACAATCACACATACCCGCAAACACGCCGCTCTGTCTTGAGGGCCTGAGCAGCATCTTTTGACTGTGTGCCTAATGATAATAAATGAGCCATCATGGGTGGGGAGGGAGGCACTAAGTCATCCCCTTCATCGACAGGAGGAAGACTGGGAGCCCCAAGGTCATCCCACTGTCAGCATCACTCTCCCTAACAACTCCTCTCCCTCATTCGCATGCACATATGCATGTGTGTGCACATAAATATGCACGCACAGAGTTAAAATGGCACAATGTGCACAATGCAGTGTTCCCAGTCACACACCGGTTGCTCACAGATCCGCACTCGCAGAGACGTTCATACACCAGAGAGCACCTGGCGTAACCTGCTTCGAGATCCTCTGCTGCATTTATCTTTTTTAGAAACATTTTATTTTTGTTCAGGTGTTAGATCATTTCGTACTTCAAATGTAACTCCACTCCACCTGAATGCGATTCAGTGGTATCCAACCTCATGCTGTTCAGCCAAAGAGTGATTATCTCAGATAATTTCTTATGAAGAGTTTAAAAAGTTCAAACAATCATAGAGAAGTGTAGAAAACTCACTACAAACACTAGTTTTACTTTCTTTGCTGTCTGCTAGTCCTTTGGTAGCACCTCTACACCTCTACACTTGCGCCTTTCACCTGCACGGTGCACAGGATACCACCAACCTGCCTTTTCCTTTAGCTAAACACAACCACATCAGATCAGCTGAGGAGACAAGCATTGCATAACTGAAACATGTCTTTAGAAACTCCCCTGACCCTCCTGATTTCCATCCTTCTCCCTAATGAGCTGCCATGTACTGCCATCTCTCAGAGGCACAGATCAGAATTCAAATCCAAAAGGATGGGGGGGGGGGGGGGGGGGGGGGGTGTCAAGCCAATTCCTCAAGAGACACAAACCAAAGAATGTTAATAATGCTGTACTAAAAATGTAAGTTTGTGGGAGAGTGGAGGCATTAGAAGATGCGTTGGAGAAAATAATGGGAAGGTAGCGCCTTTACTTTGAACTGTGGGAATTCTTTTCACACACACACACGCACATGTAAATACACACACACACACATATATATATATATATATAGATTGCACGTGCACACACACATGCATGGATATACCAACAGACACACACACACATATATACAGGTTGCAAGTTTAGACTGGAGCTGAAGAGAGCTAATTTGCACCACATTGAAATGCATCTCAATTAAAGAGAAACACATCGTGGTGCCAGGGGAGGAGAGAAGAGAGAGATGTGAGAGAACGGGAGGGAGGAATGGGGTGTGAAACAGTGTGTGAGAGTATGAGAGTAATAGAAGGTGGTGGCGGTGGGGAGGCGGTGAGCTCAACTGTATTTGGCAAGAGAAGAAGGGAGGGAGAGAGAAAGACAGAGGAAGAGAGAGTGTTTTCATCTCCCTCTCTTGGAAAAACATCTCATTTTGGGATGAATTGGATTTAGAAAGGGTGTTAGGAGGTTGCGGCGCAGCTAAAATCCCAACTAACTTCAACCTCGTTATCACCAGCTCTTTGGTTCGGTGCCAGCACGCCAGGGCTGTCCCTGCTAAAACTGTGTGTGTGTGTGTCCATGTGTGTGTGTGTGTGTGTGTGTGCGTGTTTTTTTTAAAGCCCAAGGCCATGTACAGTATGACAGAATGGGCGGATACGTGTAAGACACAAATAAGGTTTTACCTAAGCGTGTGTGGGCAAGTGTGACAGCGTGTTCGCATCTCTGGTGGTTTCTGAGAGTGGACTCTGATTCTTTGTCATGTTAGAAACGAGATAACGTGCGTAAGTATACGTCTGAACGCGTATGTGTCTGTTATGTGCGATTTAGTAAGTGTAGTGTGCATCTGAGAGAACAAACAACAACCCGAGGAAAAAAGAAAAAAAAAACACACACACACACACACACACACACAATCTGTCACATGGAAAAATCAGGGCTGGCTTTGTGTGCTGCTACAATTTTGCATGGACTGTCATGTTCTTAAAACTGCAGTGATACTGCCAGCCCACCATCTTCACAACAACACCAAACACACGTAGATCCATTCTTTCATGTTGTCAGAAGATACTCAACTTGTCTGCTTTTCACAAGAGCACTTTAACTCTGCGCTTGCCTCCGCTCAGATATAAGTCACACAGCTCTTAGAGTGAAGAGCATTCTGGGAAATCAAGCCCTTTTTTTTTTTTGATCTTATTCCAGTCTAAGATGTAGCGTCCTACTGCTGACTGCAGCTCTGTAGCACTATTATCACTATGATGTAATGCGCCTACCCACCCGTACCTAGCCATAGCAATGCTTATTTTCTGAAGGGATAATAAGATAATCAGTATTAAAACTATCATTAAGAAGAGCTGGAGCAACACGATCAGCGTCATCTCGACTTCCACCGGTGACACTGTGTCAGCGCATCATCTGAGAATACATCATCTCATTTTCACCTGACAAAAAAAAAAAAAAAAAAAACTGATGGGGGTCGCAAGGGCTAAATGATTGGTTTGTTGCATGATTGCCTGGCTATGTCTACAATGAGGTTCACAATCTCAGCAGAAGCATGTGCGAATCCCAGACTGAAACTCATCTGAGGAGAGTACAGGAGGTAAATTGAGGAGCGAGAACGGGGGACGCTCTCCCATTGAAACGATTTGCCTTTGATATGTTATTACTTTTGCCTTAAATGTAGCTACAAACATCAATTCTGATTATTAAATATCCACAGCTTACCCACTGGGAACGAGATATCATTTCCTTTGGCATTCTCACCTCAGCTTTTTCAAGAACTGAGCAGAGATACAATGCAATGGACCCTCAACTTTTGACCAGCTATTTCCTCTGGGTTGTCACCTGAGTTATGAGCCTCCTTCATTTGTGTTTGAGTCAGTGCTCTTGTTTGGTCTTTTTTTTTTTTGTCTTCTAGTCATATAGCTAAGCTAAAATAAGCAGTGGCCTGCTTCCATGTTAGCCCTGCACTGGTGACAAGCATGTCAAAGCCATAAGAACCTAGTGTGTATCAGTGACACCTAAATATATAAATATATGAGCTAAAAGAAAAACTGCTTACATGGGTTTTCTTTTCCCTCCAATACTTTGAGTTAGCATAATCCCTCTCCCTCTCTCTGTCCTTCTTTTCCTTGCTGTTCATTTCTTTCCTTGCATACACATGATTGAGCAAAGCCAACACACACACACACAGCAAGAAAAATCCTTGGCCCCATGCAGCACAATGACGGCCCCATACTGTACACGAACAATCACACACATCAGCAAACTACTGGGACGACCTCCACGGGCGCTTCATCATGCCCCTCTGTGTCTTCCCAGCCTCTCCATCTGCCCTCGGTGCCACCGCTTACGAGCCTTTAAGCGTCCCTCTGTTGTGCACGGACTGACAGATCGAGTTGTCATTACATTAAGTAGGGACTCTCTATTAGTGCAAATGGTGGCACATCACCAGATAATCGGGCTGTGGACAGCAAGTGTGGCTATGTGGGAGGTGCGATGCTAACGGATGGTGTGTGGGAGAGTAATGTTTTATGTTGGAGGAAGTGTGATATCTCCATTATAGACAAGCTTAATTGATAAACAGGACAATAAAAGCAGCAAATGGCCCCATAGATTTCTGCCTACAGCCCAGCCAGCAGTACTGTGGGATGTCACTATCTTTATAATGGGGAGTAATGACACTGATAACATATTTAGTGGAAGCTTTAGAAGAATAGCAGACAATGTCATCACAGTGGAGAAATAAAAGACTAATAAAATCTCTGTCATAAAAAGGTGGGAAACAGTGGTTCCCTGAGGGATGCCTCAAATGTTTCTTTCTCCTCACACCCTTCACTCCTTTCACCTCATCTCCCCCCCCACTCTCTCTCTCTCTCTCTCTCTCTCTCTCTCACCATCCGTGATGGGAATCCTGACTAATAACTGGCACAAATGGCCACGTTTAATTCCCGTGCATAATAAGCGAGAAGTTCGCAGCCATGGGGCAACAATTTTGTGAAAGAGAGCAGCGGCGGAGCTGCGCAGCCACGCTGCCTGTTCCCAGCTCCTGGCATCAGAAAACAATTCCTGAAACCCCCTCCTAAGTGGATCATTTACAAAAAGGGAGAGACTGAAGTGGCCAGGTTAATTAGACACCGCCCGTTTTTTTAAATCAGCACCGAGTCCTACTTTTTACATGCCCGTGTGCCAAACGCGAGAGATTCAAAGCGACCGAGCGGCAATTCGGGCCAAAGTCTTTGCTCACCAGAAAATCCGGATCAGAGCTCGGTGTACGGAGAATCCCGAGGAGTTTCCTCTTTCTTTCTTCAGCCCAAGTTGAAGGCAGCGACCGGACGCGCTCCCACAGTCCCGACTGAACTGCAAAGAGACAAGGTAAGAGCACACTGAGAGGAGGCACCTCAGCCTGGAGACGCGCACAGCGCACCACCACCACCACCACCCCTACACACACACACACACACACACACACACACAACCAAAAAGTGCATTAATAATTCCACACATTTAGCTACTACATCCAGGACTGTACCTGTTAAACGAGGCGGGATCGCCAGCGGAGAGCGAAAGAGACGAGGAAAAAAAAAAAGGGAAGCGGGCAAAGCAGCAGCTGACAGATTTGACTTCAAACTGATGCTGACGATGCGCACCGAGATAAGCTCCGGAGGAGAGAGAGAGAGAGAGAGAGAGAGAGAGAGAGAGAGAGAGAGGGTAGGGAGGGAGGGAGAGAGAGAGAGAGAGAGAGAGAGAGAGAGAGGCTGAGGAGTACAGATTCAGAATATGTCATAGGAAAAAAACCCTACATGTATTCAAGTAGGTACAAGCAACACAAGCCACTTCCATTAAAGAGAGAAGACAGCCTGCCACACCAACTCACCAAAACTCTTATTAATAAATAATGAATAATTCCCACAGACACAGGTAAAGCCACGAGAGGCGTGTCTAGGGATGCAATAAAATAAAAAGTTAGGAGATTGTCCTGAACAGCCACATGGGAAACACAGGTTTCCTTAGTTATTTACACTAATGTCAGTCAATATTAAAGTGAATTTGGGTAAAAAGTCTTTTTTAAGAGATGACCTGGGACCAGATGCACCTCAGGTGGTGAAGGTATTACACCTGCATTGATACCTGCAGCGCTTGCACCGTTTATCATCCACTCAATCATTTGGGGAAAATGATATCCAGATTTAAAGTTCTATTCTGAACGACGGAGAGCGTTTGTTACCTACTTTTGCGGAGAACAATCCAGTAATTAATCAATACATACTTTAAAATACATAAATAAAATACTTTCATATACTGAACTATGTGGCAAGCTTTATTTTAAGGTAGAGTGTAATGGCAACGGTGGCCATAGTGACCAACCACTGCCAACACATTATAACTATAATTCACTTTTGATTAAGTGAATCAAAATCTTTTGACTGAAAAAGAGCACATGTTCTGTTTCACACGACAAATGCATAAACGAGTGTGTGTGTGTGTGTGTGTGAATGTTGTTCACGCCATTATCCACTAAATGAATTGAATTCGAGAGCAGATGTGTCAACATCTGGGTGGCTCACTACCTCGGCTTCACAATTTCTAAGGGGGCAACCTTGCATGTGCATTACAAAGGCGAGAGAAAACGCAAAAGGAACAGCAAGCAAACATATGGCCCAATACACGCACTGTGTGGCAAACAGCATATCGCCAGAAAGGAATTACACATACGACGCGCTTTTAACAACTTAGTGAAACACCTCGTATGAAAACCTGTGCTGTACTCTGTGTTTATATGGTGAAAAGTTAGAATTAAAGCTCATGATAAAATGTGCACTAGAACATGAAATGCATTTCACCCTCATCCAAACCACGGAGATATCACTTTCAATCCCCCTCTGGGCCTGACTGGAAGCCACCAGTTCCCACAGCCAAAGGCAGGATGCCAGTCCTAATCTGAGCACAAATAAAGTGGATCTCTGCACGCTGGTTGACTATTACAGCATCATTATTTTTTGTTTTACTTTTTTTCTTCTTTTTTTTTTTTTGGTGTGGGACAACCATGCCAGATACATTCTTTGTATTTCACGTTTGTGTTCCTGAAAAAAAAAATTCTGTCTGGACTGGACTGTCCTGCAGGAGGACGAAGAGAGAAAGGAAGGAACCAGAGACAAGACCAAACAAAGCTAGGACAGAGAAGAGGTGAGAGAAGATGGATGGAGCGAGTAAGAAAAGGCCAAAGTTCAGGGGGGGGGGGGGGGGGGGTGTCTGTCTCATGCTACCTTTTCTGCCCATAGAGCGGATGAGAGAGGAGAAAAGAGTGGGAGGAGGAGAATAATTCCAAGTGCTGATTCTTTTCTTTTCATATCTCATTCCTGAGTCACCACTTCATCTGTCCACCTACCCCTAGATCTTCTTCCCTCTCTCTGTGTCTCTCTCTCCATCTCTCTCTACCTCTTTTCTCTCATGTGCCTTCTCTGCTTTCTCTCTCTCTCTTTCTAGGATCATCTCTTGTTTGTTCATGCACCCAAATGTCTGCAACATCCTGCTCTCTATTTACAGAGCATGTGGGATGAAATGTGTATGTGTGTTTGTGCATTTGTGTGCGAGTGTGCGTCAGCTTTGTACTTGTGTAACTCATTGTATCTGTATGTACATAAATATATATATAAATATATTATATATGTGGGTTCATTGGAGTCTTTTTAGGATATTTCCAACACTGCACAAATGTTGGCATATTGATCCATTCTTGCACTATATGCTATACAGTGCTGTGTATGTTTTTGTGCAGACCAGTGTGTTAACCATATCAAACTCTTTACAGGGAAAGACAACAGCGTTAAAAGGTATCCCCCTATATGTGAATCAATGAGTCAACCGGTTGGTTAGATTATTGTTTTATCAGTGCAGTTTAATTTCTCCTTGAAAGGACAGACAGAGGAAGTCACGAGGAAGGGCAGAAGTGAATATTATCAAACCTTTACTTTGCGGATTTAAAGTTTCAGACTTTCCTTGTGAAAGCTACATTGGATTCAGAGCGGTTTATTTAAGACACTCTGGGATTCAACTCTTCAGTAGATTTAGGTCTAAACCTGGATTTAAAGGTGATGAATCTTATTGCTATGCGCCTGCTGTTATATCTGTATCCATCTGTCCGTCTGTATTCTCTTTCATGAGTCAACCAAATAATGCAAGGAAATTCTTTCTTCCGTGTTTCGTATGCGCGCTCGCCCAGACCAAGAGCTCGCACGTGCTTTCATGTTTGTATAAAATGGTCCTTGGAGATTAGTAGAGCTTTCACTTTTGAAGATGGAGTACATAAACCGGCATGTTAAACGATATAGATTGTATGCAGTTTTGTACTCTGCCATGTTTTTCTGTGTTAGGCAGAGTAGTCTCCTTTACAGTTTGTGTGCATGTTCTGCTCTAAATGACCCCTGATAGGTTGAGTGGGTCAAAGTATCAACTTCCATATACAACAACACTGACTAACAACCATTGGAAAACTATTAAAGCTATAGAGAGGCAAACTCCCCGTCCCTCTGTCTTAATTATCCATCCCCTGGGCTGTCATCATTAAGGCGAGTCAGACACTGGGACACATTTGGCATTATATTTTTAATGCTACAACAACCGGCTCAGCAAAAAACCCACCACAGATTATTCACAGTGTGTGCTTTGGCTCAGATCCATATACTGTGACACATTATTATACTTTCAACCCTCCCTTTTCCTTCTCTCCTCAGCCACCCCCTCATCCGCCTCGCCCTTATCCCACACCCTTCTTCTTCTCTCACCTCCTCCCCTCGTCCTCTTCACATGTTTCTTGTCCTTTTCATACATGTTCCGTCAATTCGCTTACAAGATCTGTATTACTGTGTGTGTGTGTGTGTGTGTGTGTGTGTGCACATGCCCTGAGTAAGTGGGGCTGACGGTGCATAGTACGTGTGCCAGTTGTTTGTGTGTCTCTCTGTGTGCAGCAGGAAATTCAAAAACTAGGCCATATCGACCACCCAGGGGTTTGAAAGCTCAGGGGGTACCAAAGCAACATGGTTTAAATAAGAAAAAAAATAGCATTTCGAGCGCCATAAAGGGGGAAAAGACAACACATATGCACATTCACACGCGCACGAGCACGCACACAGAGAGGCGGCCACCCCTCCCATTGGATAAACCCCTGGCTCACATTGTGTTCAAAGAGTAACATCAAACACTTAATCACACACATCTAAATAAATCTTATCCTGCTTGATAAACATCCATATTTCATTTATACGGTCCTCCTCCAGCTTGCGCTGGTGGCCAGCCATTTTCCTAGATTAGGGCTTCTCCTGCTGACAGCCCCAGAGTGATGAGCTGCAGACCTTGTCACTATCGATCCGGTTCAGAGTATAATGGATATGAATGGGATCAGCTCTGACTGGTTTTGAATTTCTTTTCTCGGAGGTGGTGGTTTAACTCACCCTTTGACCACATTAGTGGTTCGGATGGGTTTGGGCAAAAAAGTTTTAAAGGTGTGTGCTAGCTTTGATGTTGCTGATACCATGGACAAGGATCCTCTTAGGCTAAAGTCTTTAATGAGGAACAAGTGAATGCAAATTATTTTCCCATATTGCATTTTCAACCACATTTGTAAGGTTTAAGTGTTGTAGAAAGCAATTCCCAGTAGACTGAAAACCTTTCAGTAGTGCTTGTGTGTATAAAAAAAGGTGGAGAGGGGCTGTGATTTAAGGGTTTCTCTTTCAAGATGACTGGGAATATCAATAACGCCATTAATATTAGTCTATATCCTCTTCTGTCACTATAGGTCATCACCTCCCAACTCTGTCTCCATTTAAACATTGATTATGTCATTTCTCTGCTGACCCTAGGACCTTAAGCTCTGACACAGCAGAAAATAGATGCTTAATGTGACCTCACACCGTAAGGTTGGCTCACCCTGTTGAATACCGGAGGTTTAAGAAAATTTATGATGCTGTCTTTCAACTGAGGAAGAGACGACAGCAACTAAACACAGTCATCTTCAGGGCTGGATGCTCTGAGCTTCTCATGTGAAACACACTGTTAGTTGTGTAACGTCTTTGGTCACCCCAGTGTCTACCATCTGTGCTTATGCTGCTACTGATTCATTATTATTAAAGGTGCAATCAGTGAAAAGAAAATGACGATGCAGGTTAGGCCTCTCCAACATCAGACATTATCTATGATCTGAATAAAAGTTTGTGTTGTCACGCAGACAAAATGAAGCAATATGCCTTTTTAAACAGTGACCTGAGAATTATCGGTCAGGTTTCCCATTGTACTTTAACCTCTAATTGTGTATAAAAGACATATGATGCCTGTCATCCGTACAGTAGGTTTATACATACTGTCGTCACAGGTCTCATTCATCTCATTTTCTTCATACGCTCATTATTTTGTCTACCATTGTTTCAGACTCAGCCCCTCCCCTCTTAACGCCTGTGATCTTCCCTCTAGTGTCTGATTCTCCCGCCCTGCCCCACCTCCCACACACACCTGCAATGAGCAGCATGTCCTCGCTTTTTGCCAGGTTGTTCTGTGCGACTCCGGTCTTCAGACCCTTCAGCATCCTCTTCACCTGCTTCTGCTGTCCCTGTTTGTCCTGGACGGCTCCTGCATGTGTTCCTGCTTATGGAACTACTGTGCCTTGCTAAGAGGTTTTATTGCCGTGCTGAGAGACCTGACTAGATGCAATCCCTGTTAATATGTTGTTACTTTCCTGTGACATTAGCTAGTTAGTCAATCAGCTAGTTGAGTTTATCACCCTGTCTGCACATGACATTAAAATAACCATAAATGTTAATATAAAGTTAAAATATATATAATATAAAGTGAATCGGCTGCTTCACTTCAGCGCCCTAGTATATGAACAATGGCTTACTATTACACTGTGATGATGCTTAAGTAACTTGTTCTCATGCTCTGGTCATCAACAGGATCATCATTGATGCTATTAGTTTCAGCAGTGCTTCCCTGGAATAAGTCAGATTTTCTGTTATGAAAAGGGTTTTTTAGCACAAAGCACATGTGGTTCTCACAACATGAGGTTTATCTATTGATTGGATGCCTTTTTCTCTGCTTTGGCTTTTTCCAGCTTAGACACCGCACACAATCGGGCCAAATTAAAGTACAGCAGCCACTAATTTTAACAGACAAAATAAATGATTTTGAAAAGCTGTACTTGCTAACCCCTGCTGATACGCAGCGTTGTGAAAAAATATTTGACCCCCTCCTGATTTCTTCTCTTTTTGTGTGTATCTCATACAAAACTGCTTCAGATTTCCAAACAAAATCTAAATCAGGGGGTGGTCGAATACTTCTTTTTCCCAGCACTTAACTATTTTGTGAACAAATATCCAACTAGCCCTCCAACCTAAATAATCACAAGTCGTTTGTACTGCAGAGAAATCTCTGTGATATACAATGTGAACTTTTTCATAATTACTATGAAGGAAGGAACATAAACATCTTGTTTTTTGGGCGCATACTGGTGCCGTCTCACACAACTGTGAGTTGTTGCCTAGAAGGCAGGCACTCTGAAAATATCTCTACTCAATATTAGTATTGTGTCTTTTAAAATATAACATGACACCACTGCTATTTATTGAAAAGCTGCACATTACTTTATAAAAAATCTCAATAAAAGTTGCTGCTTATCTACCATTAGGATCTGGTTAAGAATCATGTGAATACAGTGTGCGTTAACATGTACGTTGACAACATCGGTGTAAATGGACCAGGGTTAGTCAGCAGCCAAGATGCACTTGTTGTCCCAACGCAGCTACAAATGATAAATGATAATAAGCATTAAACAATACAACCAGACAAGCATAAAACTTTACAAACAAGTTAATCCATCACAACATCAGAGCATGAGGTTCATACTGAGTGACTTTGCAGGGGAAAGAGCTACTATATCCAACACCAACATTCAACACTAAAGCAGTTCTGTACAAAAGGCAATTACTATGTAGGTTGGTGAAACATTAAAACATTTGGACCTGTGTTGGTGGTAGGTTGTGTAACATATTAAACCTTTTGATTGTCGGGATCCATATTCAGTTTTCAGATCAGTAACACCACCACTACCATATTAAAAAGCTTCTACAAAACCAGTTTTGTAGCCTCACTGTTAATCTCACAGAAGGAAAAAGTGTTAATAAACGCTTGTGCTTTAACAATGTGCACATTTGTTGAACTGAGCCACTTTAATATTGTTGTAGTGCTGTATTATTGTTGTTAATGTGTGTAAAGTGAGACCTAGACTGAACTAACACTGCGAATGTCAATGTGATATTCTTATCCTGATTTGGCATCAAATAAAATTTCCACTGACCAAACATCATCAAGAATCTTTCAAAATTTGCACTTAACACTTTTGTTAAGGGAAAATGACCCAAAGTAAAAGAAATGACCAATAGTTGTTAGCAGTGTTTAACTGTAAGAAGTAATGCCACTGACTGCATGTTTATCATACACGCATGGTCACATGCAGTTAAACTGTAGCTGCACTAGAAGTCATTTTATCTGCTTCATATGTTTTGTACCACAGATCCACATCTCTCAGCCATTACCTTTGTCAAATCTCCAAACCTGCTGTGCTGTCAAAACCCAGCATATGTTTGCATCATGATGGGATAGGTGTGCCGATGCCGCTTGCCACCTCCTGCCAAATAATAAAAACATAATCTTTTCTGCTACTGTGTAAATGACGAGTGGCTCAAACACAAAGCTGTTTCAAACTAAATGAGTCGTTACCTCTATGAGGGTACAAAGCACTTTGGAAGAAAAATTAGACGGCACAAGAGAAAGTGCTGGAGAAGGAGCAGATGAGCACATTGGAGCTTGTCTTTGGGGCCTAAGATATCATGTATTAATTCTCTAAGGGCGTCGAGGGTCCCGTTTTCCCATGTTAATTGATTTCCCCATTAAAGACATGAGCAAGCTACGAGAGGAAGAGCCAGAGCCAGAGAGCAGAGGAGTTACTGCAGGGTGGATTCAAAAAGAGAAAGGATAGCAGGAAGGTCAGGAGGAAGAAGACAGGGTGCAATAAGAAAGGAAACAATGCACTGTAAGGTGACCCCGAATGTTTAACGGTTAGTTTTTGAAGATAGGTGTGCAAATGCTTCAATAAATGTCTAAGTAAATAACCCATAATGTATATCTGTGTGTGTGTGTGAGAGAGTGAGAGAGAGAGAGAAGACCAAAGGGAGCAAAAAGACAGAAAGTGTGCTTATTGGCTGACAGATCCGCTCTCACCTAGGTTGTGATGAGTCACAGTTTGCGGGGCTGTTAATTACGCCGATGGCTGAATCAAAACTCGGAGAACGAGAGCAGCTGTCTGCGCATTTACATATCACACAGCCTACATGGAGAGGGAGGGAGAGAGGCACGAAAGAGAGGGAGCGGAGGAAGGTAGAGAGGGACTGAGGGAGAGGAAGGCAACTGATACAGAGGAGGAAGAGGGAAAGAGAAGAGGAACCGAAAAAGATTCAAAGAAAAATTGGAAATCAGGGAAAGGGGGAAAGCTAGTTGAAGGGAGGTGCACTGAAACAGTGACAGACCTGAAGTGATTAGAGGAAAAAAGCAGCGATGATCACCTCATCTGCACCAGTTATGGGGTTTTTACCTTGATTTCTGTGTTGGAGATTTTCTCCAGTTCCTTTTTTTTTTAATCATATAAAAGTCAGATAAGTCGTTTGGACATCTTCAATAGGTCTAAATTTTTTATTTTATTTTTTTTTTTCTGGACCAAACCTGCAGTAAGAATGTCAAGTAGAGACAAGCTTTTAGCACGAGCCCTATAATGACCACCTGGCACATAGCTTACTGAGTCTTATCCAAGATCTCCATTTTGTCAATATCAATAATTAAATTTGGTTTATTTATTTCTTTTTTTTTTTTTTTTTTTTTTTTTATCTGCATTCTTTAAACCGACAGCCTGGAGGCCAGCACTGACCAGAATAAGACTTGCTTTGATTTTCAAAGTCACAAACAAGGCAAGCCATTAGCATACAGCTGCCAACAGGCTAGCCTGCAGCTGCACTTAAAGCCTTTACTTTCCTTCCAAAAATAAAGCAACAAAACAACACAAGAGGCACCACACCATACCCAAGTGGCTGCTTTGCATTGGTCTACCATTTGAATACAAAATACACAGCCTACATTAATACAAGTAGCCGCTGTATGTGGTATCACTGAGTACACCAACATTAAATAACAGTGATTTGAATCACAGCTGCTGAGTCTTTCACTTCTAAAGGCTGCGTTCTGTCCCTAATAAAAGTTTGTTCTTCTTTTTTCTTTTAACTGGTTAAAATTGGTTCAGTGGGTTTGGGAACATGGAGTTTTCTGCAAACAATGTGCCATTGATGCATTGTTGATGGGAAAGCTTTTAAGCCATGATAAGAGAAACAGTACAGTTTCACGCGTTTAGAAAGCTATGAGCTGTGAGTCAGTGATGTTGGTTGCGATTCGCCACCGGGAACAAATTTAATCGAGGTGATTTCTAACTCCAGCTGAAATTTAGAAAGCCGTCTCCGGGAACACCTTAAAAATCGAGTTTATGATCTGCTCTCATCACTCTCATCAGACTAGGGTCACTGCTTTTTGGCCACGGCGTTGACTGGGCGTGAGCTGAAGGCAGATGAGATAGCTGTGTCAATCACAAAGGCTTCGTTCATGACAAGCAGGTGGCCGTGGTGGTGGTGGTGAGTCTCTAGTGAACAGTCTCTCTCAGTCTTAGTCACCACAGAAACTGCACTCAGCTGAGTTAGAGAGAGAGAGAGAGAGAGAGAGAGAGAGAGCATGGCAAGTTAAAAGACATGGGGCCTTGAAACTTAATTGATACTTCCTTTATGCAGGAGATTTAATGCGACATATTTAAAGAACATTCAACAACAGGAACGACAAATAACAAAACATATTTCCATTATTAACTGTTAGACGTCCTTTATTACCTGAGTTGCAAATCTTGAACTACTAACATAAATGTTTTTCTTCTGTCTTTTCTCTTTCTTTTAAGTTAGTCAGGTGGTTTTCCCTCAATGTAAGGATACTGGTTCAGTTATATTTGGGGTCTGGTATTCACTGCCTAAAATTGGCTGAAAAAAAGTGCAATTTGATGACATCAAAAAGCACCTTTAAATACAATGACCTTCCACACACATTGTTCGAACTGTACAAAACGCATAAACATGATTCATTGAGTCCTGAGGCTGGATTCACACAGACATTGGCCCTGTGTGGAAAAAATGCAGCCCAGGAGACGCGCACCACGGGTGGCAGCGCGAAGATGACGCAGTGAGCTGAAGAAAATAAAAATAAATAAATAAAAACAAAATTAGATTTGGTTCAGCATAGTCAATCACTTACAGTACATGTAAGCATGCATTCCTTGTGGATTAGTTTACTGAGCACCGTGTTTCTGCTGTTTAGCTCCAGAACGTCATGGCTGAATAGAAAACAGTTGCTGCAGGGATTACGTTCCAGAGTCATAAGATCTATAATCTCTGTGAGTATTACAAACAACTGTGCTGTGTTTTGGTGTCTAATAATACTTTTTCACACACATAAATCCATCCCTCCAACTGGACTTCCTGGATTATATTTCATTATCTCATTTGCACATGAAAAGACACATCTTCATCTGAATTAATACAACATAATTAAGACAACTGTGTCTTCATTTTTTTAAGACACAGTTGCTGCCAAACTGTCCTTGAGTGAAAAAAAAGCTACGTGATAGCTAAGCACTGTACAAAACAATGACATTGAAAATGTTGAATGAAAAAAAAAAAAAGACATGTTGACTATGTCTAATTACAAGTAGCTCAATTTAAAAAAGCGTTCATATCTAATACCTTGTCACACTCCCTTTTCAAAGACAAAATAATATTTGTTGTTTTAAAGTTTTCTGTTTGTGTGTAATAAAAAAAAACAACTTAAGTATACTATAAATAGTTTTGAATATTTGAGAAAGCCAGGCTATTTCCCCTTCCCTCCATTTGTGTTACAACAAGCTAATTGCCTCCTGGCCCCAGCTTCTAACCAAAGGGCATGAGAGTGATTGACATGTATACTACATGTGATTATACTTCAAGTTAACAGGTAACTATTGTGATGATCAAAGGTATTATGCTGATCTTTTTAATGCTGCAACACTGGATACTTTTCCAGGACTGTGACTGAGGAACAGTAGTGGGATAAATCTCTTCTGATAAAACAAAAAAACTGAAATGACAGAAGATGATGATTGTTATAATGATATTCGAAAACATCAGCTTTCATATAAAATCCTCCAAAAGACCAAATAAACTGCTAAATCAGCACTGTAAATCATACATATTAAAAGAACTGCTTAGGTTTTACTTTCCAGGGCAAAAAACAGATCCTTTGCTGTGAAACTCAGATGATTTTTGGGTTTTGCACTCCTGGATCTAATTTTTTTTTGTTGAATGTTACTTTGGTACCATCACAGCCCTTATGTTTTTTCAGAAGACGTTCCATCTGTTCAGTTTGCTTCTCATCTCTTTGAAACTGGAGCGCTGATGTAAACCCTTTTTGCAAATGATATGCAAACACAATCCATGAACTACTAATCGGGATTTTTTTCTTTTTGTAGACATTATAGTTTTGCATCCATATTTTCACTGATACTGTTTACATTCTGTAAAATCTGCTTTGTTATTCAAGCAATTAAAATGTAAGTTATTCATGATGACTGGTTAAGAGTTGTGGAAATTCACAAAAAAAAAAAAAAAAGCCTTGAGGTTAGCAGTTTTATATTTTTATTTTTTGAGACTGCATCATATAAGTTCATGTATGTTTGACACTCTAACATCCATAAACACAGCCCAGATAAACCCACTACAGAATGTGCAGGTGTAGCACACACTTAACACATTCAACAACTGTTTGTATGCCAAGTAATATTTAAAGAAATAACCACCAACAAAAGGGAAAAACAAAAGTAATAATAAATATACTAAAATTAAAATTTGATGTTGCACACCACCCCTTTTTGCCTGACTCCTCCTCCTGGACTAGGGCCACAATGGTAGTAATGCAGCTGTAAAACTAATTAGTAGTAAATATCTGGACTCATAAAGACCAGCGAAACCAGTGTGCACAAACAGATTATCCCAGAAGAGGCCAGTTTATACCAATGCAAGGCTTTAACCTCAAGGAAACCACAGGTTTAACTAGTACTACATACTGTAATGCTCCACACAAATGAAAGTCAGCTAACATAGTGACCTATGACTATGAATGTCAGGAACAGCTTTCTGGTCATAATTAAGTACATGTTAGAACCCATGAACAGAATCACATTTAAACTCATGAACAGATGAACATTTAAAAAAAAATCTCAGTGATATAATCAAACAGGTTCTAGATAGTTTGGTAATCATTTTGGTCTATTTCTACATTGTAAGTAAAAACAACACTCGCTTGTAAAGAAATCAATCAATCTCCACCCTCATGCTGAAAAAATCCATGTCCAAGTTATTAAAAACAATAAAACATCAAATCAAAAGACCACAAATGTAAAGAAATTGTCTATGTCTTAAATTGTCTATGTTCACAATAATAGTAAAATCAGTTGACTGGATGATTATTACAGACTCACATTTACAACTAGTAATAAAACAATTTATATAGACTTTTACTTGGCTTAGGTTCCTCATACATAATCTATAACAACTAGGGGTCATACAAACTTTGAAATAAAAAAATTCAGCCTTTAAATCAAATAATGTTCTAAATCTCTCCTGAAACTTACTCATTTTAATGAGCTTGAATCTAAATAATTTCTTTACTGTGGGAAGATGCCCACAGCTTGGTAGAGGAAGCCAAGAACGATAATTACAGGAGTCAGGATCAGCGAGAAGAACTCATGGCATGTATGCAGTGAGCTAGATAATGACTTAAGTCAGACATGTGGGTTGTAAATAAAGGGTTCAGATGTAAAGGTTCTTGCAACTTCCTAAAGTCAAGACGAACAGGAAGCAAAGAATAGAATAGAATACAATAGAATAGAAACCAACCACCACTTATTACTTTTTTGAGTAGGTAGTAGTGATGGGAATAACAGCTCTTTACGTGGTTCTTGCTGTTCTCCAAGAGCTGTTCAAAAGCACAACTCATCTCGTTCTTTCTCCTTTTTTACCAGTAGACCATAGAGCAGACAGGTGGATGAAGACTGTACCTCAGTTCCAGAGGTGTGGTCATTCAGCTTTAGAGTGCAACTTCAGTAAAAGAACCATAAAGAACATTTTATTTCTGACACATTCCTCTGTTCTAGCTAATGTCGCTGCCTTGCTTCATTCACTGCTTAAGTCGCTCCAACACCACACTCTAATAAAGCCAGGGATGAGGTGTGGTTCAATGAAAGCAATGGACAATTCATAATCTGCAACGTGTCTTCTCGTAATTCGCTAATTCTAGATGTTCAAGTAAAGCAACTTTTTTAAACAAACAACAAAGGTTCCTCTCTTGGCTATGCTTTCAACCTTTTTAAAGTCACAATGTACTGATTGAAACATCAAATGAACAGATTTGAATATAATACTTTTAAAGATGTCTTTAAAGATTATTCATCCATCTTGTTTACATATTTATTCCTGTCTATAATTTAAATTTTAAACTGTGCTTTTCTTCCCACTCCTATCTTTATTCTCTCTTAAATGGGTCTTGTCATATATATTAGTTGATCATTTGACACTTAACAGTCAACACTTCAATATGATGCTTAATATTCTTTGTCATTCTCAAACAAAACACTTCAAGCTAAATCTAAATTAGATTTTATACATGGTTTCATTATATTATATATCCTTAGAATCAACCAGCTCAGAAGTTTAATCTCTTATACTTGACATGGCCCCTCATAGATGATGTCCAACCAGCTTTAAGTGTCCTAAAAGCTAAACACCCTGTGACTACAGATCCTTACAGCTGTTCTTAGATAAAGGTTTTGAGGAGATCCTTATAGATCCTCTGTGTCCTCTGCCTAGGTCTACACACGGCAAAGGCTCGGAGACCGGGGATCAAATTGTACCACCATGATTTCTCAGAAAATTCTCACTATACTCCATGTTTGCTATTTGTTTGAACACAAATATCTACAGTACAGTAATAGACAGTATCAAATATAAAACAAAATGAATAGTCCACACATGTAATGAAGGTACTCTGAGGGCTAAATAAATTCAGTAAACATAAACCTCAGTTTATGAGTATAAATCATCTAAAAATGACTTGCAAAAAACAGTGAGGTATGATCTTAGAGTCCACAATGGGCATTAAACATACACTGTTTCTCTTAACCTTTAGGAACCTCCGTAATCTGCACGTTTGACATTTGTATGAAGTTTGTGCAAGAATAGGAGGATAGAGCTGTAGCAACAAAACTTTAGATGAGCAATACAGCATTCACTAACATTTACTAAACACTTAATGGATGAACAAAACCTTTGAGACTTTGAATAAGATAACTTTCTCTTTTTAGGCCTCACTGATCACAGTGATAGAGGATAGTTTTACAGCCATTTTGAAATGGAGGAGAATGTGGAAAAGCACACAGTAATAACAAATGTAGGAGCTTGGTCTCTTGAGATTAATGCCCCTATAAGTGTGAGAATGAGTGATCACAATTTAAGGAATGCAATTAATCAATGCAACAAGGGTTATTGAAATAATGAAATTGATGAAACTATTGTTAATCATTCCTCTGTCCTCACTGACTTAGCTCTCGGAATAACAAGCCGGTGGTAAACCTATGGAACAGTTTCCAAGGAAAAAATATTAATAATGAATACAACAAGACAAGCACTGTTGAAAACCCATGCACCAGAAAAAAAAACTTTGTCTTAACAGTAAAGTGCATGTACAATAACTTAGATTGCTAGTACATTTACTATCAGGCACTTAAAGATGTTCGGATTGCCCAGCTGGAAAGGCATAGCTTTCAGACAATAAACAATTAATCGACAACAAACCGCGATTATACACTGTTGTTCCGAATGTTTTCCATAAAAACATATGCATGTGTTTTTTCATGGAAAGAACATTTAATTTCCCCAACGTTTTGAATGGTAGTGTTAGTATGTCTGTTACGGACACAAATGAAATGGCACATAAATCAACTCCATATCCTTTACTATGCCTTGGTAATTATGTTTTACTGTCAAATGATAAATGATCATATCATTGCTGTTGTGTGAAAAGCATGTGCTGTATCAGATATCACCGACTTTGGTGAACCATGGTGCTGTTTCTTGAAATGAAGGATTACACGTGACTGTGAGGGGAAAGAAAATTCTCTGCTGTCTGGGGTTTGTGAAGTACTTTAAGACCTATAGACTGAGGTCAAAATTTCATCAAGCAACCGTGTTTTTTCACGATTTAACTAATTAGAGATGCAAGGTTGTCAGTCAACAGCAAAAAAAAAAATGCACCCAAATGATGAAACAGGTCATTAAAGTATGACTTAAAGGAACTACTGGAGGGGGAGAAGCTGCAAACTGCAGTCTCCGCATATCAAAGTCGTAAATTTTTGCACGTCCAGCCACCCACCCCAACTGCCTCCCTAAGAGGCTTTTGCAATACTGTAACATAACAGGTCAAAAACAACAAAATACATCACTTATCCATGTTCCCTAGAACACTGTTCAATGTATTTTTGAAGCACTTTCTCAACTGACCCCAATGACATCATTTCAATCAAGAAAAACAGCATTGAAAGTGCATCTTGTAAAGTGCTGAATCTAAGTTTCCTGACATTATGTGTAGATTGAAATATAAGAGGAGCATTTTGTGGTTGGACCCCATCAGTTTTAAAAGGCAATGTCAGGCCATGAGCACTACATGAATACCCCCTCTTTACCCATAGTTTTAGGTAGATTGTATAATCAACAAGATGAAAGTGAATCATCCTCCCCAGTCTCCTGTGCTGACTTTGTTGCTGAAAAACGTCACCTAATTTCCTCCTCTTGTCAATATTACTATGGTAACTAGAGGTTTGTCTCTTATTATGGTGCATTATGATATTATATATTATGATGCAAAATATCTGTATTTACATTATCCATGAACACAGAGTCTGATTGAATAGGGGTGAACATGGTTGTGAATAGAAGCATTTTTGTTATAAAACAAAATCGAACCTAATGAATAATACAAACTACTGTGCCACAGCTTTCCTGAAGCAATGGCTGGAGGTGGAGGAAGTGGATAATCAGTAGCAAGTGGTAACAGTTTCAATTAAGAGCAATAGGTAGAGAGATAGCACCTTTTCAGGTGGCAGGTGAGGGAATGGAAGGAGTGATAGGAGTGATCTAAAGCCAAAGACACAAACACTTCCAGACAGACTACACCAGGTGAGTAGTGTTGGGGTTATATCGCAATGCAATGTAATCTGTCTTTTCCTCTGAAATATAACAAGCATGATCCAAGGTCATGCACAAGGTCACAGCCTCCAAGTAAACAAATCCAAAAATCCTCTTTACTGAGTGACAAAACAGAGTTCAAGTCAAAATCCGGACTTACAGTACCAAAGGAGTGGACAGAACGCAGAGGACAGGATGTAGAAAAACGACCTGATTATCAGGGAAGTCCAACAATCAGGAGCAGCAGGCTGGATCACAAAGCAAAAGCAGCAGAGAAGCTTAAATACAGTAGCTCAGGTGACAAGACACACGTGCAACTCATCAGGAGCCAACAAACAAAGAGAAAAAAGCAGCGGTGAGATGATGGTCTGTTGTGAAAACAGGAAGTTGGATTATCCAGACAGGAAGTCCGACAGAAACAGTAAGTTAAACCAATAACAAAGAGAATTGGAGAGCAGAGAAATAATTATTATGTTGACTCAAGTAGGAAATGCTTAGCTTATCATATGAAACAATATTAAAGGGGACAAGCACATGTGTATAAAGTTATCAGTTCACACAAAATGCTCCTCCACTGACCCAGAACTATCCGATCATTATCGACTTATTGAAAAATCTTTTCAGTGCTGGGAACCAAACCTTATCTATCATGTGCTGCCTTAAACTGGTCAAATGACAATATATACTGTATGTCTTTTCTACGTCTGACTATGTTGTATTCATGTTTACAATGTTGGAGTTGTGTGGTTTTTAGAATAAACTCTTAATTCACCCCAGTTTTCAAAGAAATATCATGTGAACTGCTGTTTGTGCATGGGCAAAATAAAAATAATATATACAGTACATGGGAAATAAAAGATTTAAAAACTGAAATGGTGAATACGCCACACAGATGGGCTCTTTTGAGTTGCAGTACTGTACAGCTGCCATTAAATCCTTTACTAGTTAAACAGGCTCAGATTGCCAACAGCAAAGAGGCACTAAAATTATAATTTCATTGCTCTTCAGTGGGACAAAAAAAAAAAAAAAATACGAGAACTAATATGCTTCTAAGAAGTGTATTTTCATGAATACTTCCACCACATCACTCCATCCTCCAACATTATATTGTCCCCAGATAACCCAGATAGCATGAATTTTACAAATAGTGAGTGCTCTCAGTACTTCAGTGTGTGAATAATGTGAGTAGAAGGTTTATGTTGTTATGTTATGTAGTGGTTAAGAGAACAGACATCCAATAAGTAAAGGGCAGAAGTAAATTTGTGTTGTTAATTGTTATGTGTTATTTTAACATATTCAGTTATAAAAACTAAAATCTCCTCAAACATACGTTTATGAAGGTTAATTTTAAGTTCACATTTTTCACGCTCAGAAATCGTATGAAGCATTGAGGTAAATAAGATAATAAAATGTATAAATTTGTAGATGTTCGCTCACCGAGAGCGTTTTGTGGAATTGCCAAGATGGGGAAACAAGTAAACACACACATGCTGAGTGGGAAGAATGAGAAAGCCTCTCTCTTGTGGGCAGTAAGTTTCACTATTTTCATCATTATTATTATCTTGTCAGGGTTGTTTACACCTACATTACTGTTTTCTTCAGCTGCCACCACTAATTTATGACAAAGATGAGTTACATTTCAGTTAAAAACTCCTCCTGAGAGATCAGTGTGTTCAACTTTTGCCATTAAATGTAATGATGAGTAAAGAAGATGCTAGAAACTTTGGTTCCTAACAAACCAGAAAAGATTCATTTCAAATTAGCAAGCGGCCATAATCAACCTTGTTCTGATCGCGATGTTGTTATAGAAGCTCCAGTTGTGGTCTGAATTAATTGCAAATCAAATTTTTATAGCTAGGCAGAACGTTTCAATCCCTTCATGTCTGCACCAGCCCAACATTTTCTACCATTTCGACATGTCAGAGTAGTTGTAATAAAACATGTTGGGCCCCGGAATTGTGTATGCTGTTTTATCTGTATGATTTACTGGCACCGTCATTAGTGTCACAAGCTACACATGTATGTGACCTGTATCCAGGATGAGGTAGGTGAACCTAGTTGGGAATTACATCACATCACCATCAGGAGAGTGAAGGAGATGTCAGTGATCCATACTTACCCACACAGTCCCGTGAGTAGGGTTAATCACGCAAAATCCAGAAGCCGAAACACCTGCGTGGGAATCCCAAGGGTGTGCAGCAGTCCTGCTTCTTAGAAATGATGTCTATATAATACTAATTTGTTTTCCAGATTTTCCACTGCTACATTCATGTACCACACTGGGGAAGTCATTAAGGTGGATGGTGGGTGTACAAAGCACAGGACTCTGACACCAGGTTAACGTCCCCATCCTGTCTGTGGTTATATTTAGGCAGCAAAAGCACAGTCAGTAAACATTTCCCAATATGTAATCGGCATGTAAGGAAATATATGACGGAAGATACATTACCATCATTATATTTAAAAAACAGTAACAGGACAGTTACCGTATTAGCAAAGCTGAGCTGCCATTATTCTAACTCAGATAGAGAAAAGCTCTTTATAATTGATATTATTTTGGTAGTTAATATGCATATGTTGTGAAACCCTTTCTTCTCCAGCAGCACTGCTAACATCCCATTGTCTGTCTTGGTATATCTTACCAGGGCAAGTGTTCATCATGCTTCTGCACCCCGGCCAACTCTGTCAAACACACACAATAGCCCACCCCCTTCAGAGCTTGAGGCTAAACAAGCCCTTTGCTATACATTTTTTATTCTAGTTTTCCTTTCATTAATGATAAACTCTGGGTGGACTTTAACAATACAGTAGATTTATCTTTTGTGCATGATGAGACTTGCTAAAAAATGTTCTTGTTAACATTTTAAACAATGTTTAAAAAAATGTTCATCTGTAAATTAAAAATAAGCGAATAGGGTAAAAAATGTGCGACCAGATAACATCAGCCACCAGCTATTAAATTTACACACAGCCAAATCTGGTGCAAATTGATAATGTGGAAGAGCCTGCATGTTAAAGGTGTCATGCACAGTACAAAAACTCACAAAAACCCTGAAGGCAATTAAGCCGTAGATGGTCTCAAAGGCCGTTTGACAAAGAACTCCCCTCTCTACTCCACTCACTACCTCGTCGAGATGTAGGCAGTGGTAGGAGGACCCTGCATGAAGGAAAGAGAGTAGGCAACAGTGAAGAAGTACTGGGTGGGTTGCATGTAATGCTTCAGGAAAGTTTCTGAGTGGGAGAAAGTTGAGCAGTTGCCTGAAGAAATGCTCATTTCAGCAGCCATTAAAATGTTCCTCGGGTTCTGTGATCTTTAGATTTACAGGGCTCCTGGAGGGGAGATAGAACTGGAGAACTCAACAGTCTGAGATCCCAGAGGCAAGACAGCAACCAGTGTAATTATATGATTCCCATTAGATGAGGATGTGTAACACTTAGCTGGCTGGAGAATCATTATGAATCATTGTAATTATTAGCATGTTACGGAGACTTCTCAGAGAGCTGTTATCTTTTCAGCGTGTTTTGTCTGTGGGCGCCCAGGTAAACTTTGAACAGCCATCGACTCTCCCTGGAAAAATTAGTGACACGACCTGAACCTGACAAAAAACTGTTTTTATTAACAATTGTAAAGCAAGATTTGACTTTCATCCCTGTGAAAAACATTTCTTATTTATTGATTTGAAAAAGTTTACATGTTGTTTTGTAGTGTTAATAAAGCTTGATAACCTACACCACATAACCTTCCTACTGACAAAGAAGCCTTGTTCATTGCTCCACCAGGATCAGGTTAATTTAACTTCGGATCCCCCAATGCAGCACACAACAGATCGAGAACCACTGGGCAAAGGTGACTTTCTGTGCTGTTATTTTTGGTGTGTGCTCATAAATACTTCATAGCAGTTAGTTTATGCATGGTGTGTACCGTTACACAGTTTTCTCAGCACTGAGAAAGTGCATTTCCTAACTAAGTGGTGTTACTGTGTTGAAACCTGGGACCGGCATCATCTACCAAGTTAAAATCCCTTATATGATCTTGACACATTGATTAGATAAGAACAAACAGGAAGCATGGCTGACGTTCCAGTGTTTTCTTGTGCCTTAGATTATTTGTGAGTTGTTGGGTTTTATTTTAGCAGTTTCAAGAAGGAACAGCGGAGAGAAAGTGTTCCACCTGTCTGACAACCATGTTTGCTCCTTTGTGCCGCTGTGTTTTCCCACCCTTCCAAACATAAAGGCAGAATCACCACTTTCATGTTCACTCTGAGCATCTCATTTTGTTAGAAAGATATTATTTAAATATTACCTTATTTAAAATGTAATGCACCAAACATGCATTTGTGTATTTCTCAAAGTTTCAAGTGTGACAGGCCTTTGATTTGCTGAGTTGACAGCTAACTGGTTTACTTTTTACATGTAAGTGATCCATTAGGGACACTAGTCAAACACACACACACACACATAGAGCTACATGCACAAATAGAACGGGCACACACCGAGACACACACGCTGATGTCAGTGCTGCACAACAGTGAATACTGTAGGGAGGGGAGAGAGTGACTGATTGCTTAATTTTTTTATCAGAGGAATTTTAGAGAGAGAGAGAGAGAGAGAGAGAGAGAGAGAGAGAGAGAGAGAGAGAGCAACAGAAGACGAGAGAACTGTCATCGCTCTTCTGCCGGTGACGGGGTATAAATAGCAAGTAGGTTCTCTTAAAAGTCGAGATGAAAACATTTGCTTTGTTTCCAGTGCATAGCTGTAACGCGGCTTTGAAACCTGAAGCAGGGAGAAGACACTCCTTCATGTCTTCCTCAGTAAGCTGGAGAATAACGAACAAGAAGCCTCCTCTGAAATGCCTGACCTAATATTTGACAGATAGTCAAGACATGTGTATCCAGGGACCGAAAACAGATTTAAGGCAAAGATGAGCTCATATTGTATTTTATTGTACAATTTTATTAGGTTGTTGTGTCTGAATTGCCAGCCTGAAAGGGAAACTGTTTCCTTTCTTCTTCTTTTAACAGAAGAAACTCGAGTACGTAATCAGTTATAGTGCTGTGTAATTGTGTGAAACTCTGTTAGAAGATAGAAAAGCACTTTTTTTACTTAGTGGAAAATGTCATGTATACCCCACAACGAGGACGCCCATCAGTGCTCATGACATTTCACAATGGACGATATGAAGTATGTGTCACTCCAGTGACATTTGATATTGTCACTTACTTAGAGGTACCAATAGGCTGTTAAAAGTAAAGGGAACCCTCTCAGAAGAGTAAAGGTTCGGTAGAGGACGTTATGATATTCATGAGCTCCACCACAGTTTTCTTATCATACTCCCTGTTGTGTAATGGGCTAATCAACATCATCCACAGCACCAGTCTTTGTTCTCTGGCTAATGTTTTGTGATGCGTTCAAAGGCTTGGAAAACAGCAAAATGAGTGAGTGAAAAAAGCAAACGTGAGCGAGTGAGTGTGTGTGTGTGTGTGTGTGTGTGTGTGTGTGTGTGTGTGTGTGTGTGTTTGTGTGCAACGCCAAGTGTCAGGAGACCAATTACATTTCCAACTTTCACTTCAAATGAGACACAATGAAACATTGCCCTTTCCTGATTTGGCATTGGAAAAAAAAAAGAAAGAAAAGAAACCACGGTTATATTTCATGCATGCAACACATACACAAACATGTAATTTCTCTACAGTAACTCATCTGTTCATTCTGCTGCGCTCCATGCTGAGTTACATAAGGTCTTTTCCCTGTGATGGAAGATGCTTTGCTTAACAGGTGAGGATGTAACAAAAATATTGATTCTGGGCAAACAAATAGCTACCGACTCACTGACTGGGCAGAACTTGCAAGTAAACAGAATAAAAAATGCCCAATATTGATTCTAACAAACAAATAGCCACCAACTGACTGACACCGGTGCAACTTTTGAGCAAACACCACAGCACGATTCAAATTTGAAACTGAGGGGTAGTATCTCGACAGTTTGTCATTTGTCCATTTAGCTTTGCTGACTAATCTTCCCCCTATCGCATACTGTGTTTGATGGGCTTAAAATGCCCCAACTCTTTGTGGAGGTAATCTCAAGTAAGTGCGAATAATCTTTAAGAATATGGAGGGAGAAAGTCCCAGCTACATGCTGTAAGAACAGTGTAGCCATGCTTCCATTTATCCTCGGTACTGAGTAATCCCAGTGTGTTTGTATGTACTGGGCTAATCTCTCTCTCTTTTACGCTCTGGGACTGAGGAGTAGGCTTCCACTTGCAGGTAAGCCTCATTCCCATACCTCGGCCACAACTGCTAATCCCACTTCCAGATACTGAGGAGAGAAGATGGGATGAGAGAGAGAGAGAGAGTAACTCCAGTGTGTGTGAGTTCGTCAGTTCGTTTGTGTGTCTGACAAGTAGACAACACATTACAACCAAATGAAAGCCCAACTCAGTGGTTGTCAGCAGGTCAGGACCTGTTGGCACCAGAATTCATTTTTAATAATCCCCATACAGAGACTAACACCAGTAATTTCAGTTAAAGTATTACATTCTCCAACCTGGAATTACTTTTGTTGTACTCTGTTGTCAATCACAAACTATTAAAAACACATCACTGAGACTTTGAGCTCCACCGGGTTGAAATGCTTCTTCATTACAGAAGACGTGACCCAAATATGTTGCAACAAAGGCTCGGGATGGCCACAGGTTTTTACAATATCTGATGTAAGCAAACGTCAACGGCACATGTGTAGTACTTCACTACAAGGTAGGTAGAATGAGCCAATTTGTGTTGGAGACATTACCTGCGAGCAGAGGTAATTGATTGTTGGTTTTATTGTCTGTATAGTGACTGAAACTAAAATAAATGTAAATTTAAAATTGAGGCTTTTTCATGTTTTGCTTATAACACTATCAAATTTACACATGCAATTATCTTATCAGCCTCTCTTTTTCATTCAGCACATGTTCCATATGATTGGTCTACTTTAATATCTTAATGAAGTGCATTAAAAACCTCTGTCAAGGTCTCAGTCTAGTTTTAGCCCAATTATTTTTACTTGATAAATAGGTGAGGTGTAGTTCTAATTTCTCCTGCCTCCATGAGGAGATCATGGGTTGGGGTCAAATACAGACATGACTACTGTATATTTACAGGGCAGATGTATTGTCAGTGGCCCTTGGACACAATTCACTCTTGTATTACATTTAAACACAGCTTTACCAGTTTTTGATCTTTGGGACTTCATGCTGTCTTTAATTAGCGCCGGAGTTTCACACTATTCTATAAAAATGCCATCACGCTTAATGGATATTAAATTCAAGATGGTTTAGATTTTACAAGCGTATAGAGATAGTTTATAGGTTTATGGTCACAGTGGGTTTTATTCTTCTAGGTCATTCCCTTGTCTGTAAATCAAACAGAAACTCTGTGTTAATTTGAATATTGCAGAGATCATTCGATGTTAAAATATCATTTTCACAGTCGATACTTGATTTGTGTTTGTTGTGTTTGATTCATTTTCATTTCTTGCTGTTGGTTGCCAGTCAAATGACTTTTACATCTCATGGACATTGTCTTGCCCCACTCAGGTCGTGTGCACACTATGGTTAGTTTAATCCAATCACAATCATTAGTAGTCTATTTAGTGACGCTAGTGCTTTGAGTAATTCTGTGCAAGATACGTTGACCTTTTAGTCCAACTGACAGACAGAGAAAGAGAGAAAGGCCAGTCTTTCTGACTCTGGGGGCCCTGAGGCTCTGTGACCTATTTCTGCCCGGCAGTAGCTGCTTCATCACTGGCAGACACCAGCCACTGCTGCACCTGGATGGTGCATGTGTGAGTGTGAGACGAGGCATTCTGTGTCTCTCAGGTATTATTGTACAGCTCTGTTTGGTGCTTGCTGATGTGAATGTACACTTACACCCTCCTCCCGTCTTCTTCTCCACCTTTTCATAGAGCAGCAGTTTCCCACCACACACACACACACACACACACACACACACACACACATACCCTCTTTCCCTTTTCTCAATCTCTCTCAGGTGCTCGCCCGCTGCGATGTCCAGTACTGAGTGTTGCTGTATCTGCGTTCACAGCAGGACTCGCAGGCTCTCACACAAACCCACACACGCGCACACACCCACACACATCCTGTTACACTAAATGTGTTCACAGCAGGGTAAACTTGATTCAAACAGCTAGTGAGAAAGTCTAATGATTGATGATAAGACCGGAATATCTGCAGCCACAGCAAAATCACACAAACAGGTTATCTGGGACCTCCAGGCGCTGAACTGCTTTCACATGGCAGAGGAAGAACGCTTGGGATCATTAGCCCACACACACACATAGGCCTGTAACACTCCCCCCCAATCCACACTCACATATACACATGTATCAATAAACCTGGGCATGGAATATGCACAAAAGCCTGTTCATGCCAGCATCTTCGCCACCCCCCACCCTCCCTCCCTCCAGTGTACCAACTCACACTCTGCTTCTGCCTCTTTTTTTCCTCTCCCCTTCTTTGCGTGTACTTTGAGACAACTTTCTGCTGAGGAGGCAGGCAGGTAAGCAGGCACATCAGCAGCGGGGCAGAGGTGCTGTTAGTCTGATGAGCAGTAAAGCTGTCTAGAACTCCAGAATAGCGATGAGGAGCTGAATTTGCTCTCACGTTTACATCCGATCCTCCCTGCCTTCAGAACGCCCCTCTTTATGCTGCGGCATCTACTGTACATGTAAAAACGTGACGCGCACGTCAGTTACGCTCCAATCTCATTTGAACCGAAGCAAATGTCGTACACCTTCTGCGGTGTTGAGAGCTGTTAGGAGTTGGAGGACTGCATGCATGTTGCTGTGTGATAGCATGATGAAGGTGTTGCTCCTGTACCAACAGTGTGATTGGAGTTTTTCACACTGACGTAAGCTCGAGAGGAGTATTCTCATAGAGAACAGTGATGTAATGGACTGTGAAGGTACTAGTCAGGCTCCTTCTTTTCACTCCCTCCTCCTCTCTGTCTCACTGTTTCGCCCCCCTCCTCTCTCTCTCTCTCTATGTTCCCATCTCTGTGTTTTTTTTTTTTTCCTCTTTCTTTTTTGTCTTGGCAGGCTACTGGTTTACTCCTCTGGGATCACTGAATTAAAACCCAACAGCTCCCTCGCTCGGTCACAGGAGGGAACTACAGTGCTTCCAGAGATGTCAGCTGATGATTGTGTACTCCCTACTGTATCTCCATAGTCGCATTCATTCCATCTATACATGAATATGTTGGACACTCCTCCTTCCTGTCTTCACTCAGTTGCTTGTCACCATGCTATGATACCCAGGTCGATGCTTGAATGCTTTGTCAGATACTTTCTAGACACAGACGGTTCTTTTGTCACATTAACTGTCAGAAACATGAAACATTTATTAGACTCAAGTCCCCACTAAGGAGTCCCACAATTGTGCTCCTCCTCCTCCTCTTCTTCTTTTCTCTCCTTGTTTGCTGTCTTCTTCAAAGTAGAACCACCAGCTCTGTCTGGCCCCTGAGAGACACCACAAGACAGATAAACCTCCCAGCTCTACCCTCTGCTGGACCATCCCAGCGTGAGGAGGAGAAGAAGAAGAAGAAGAAGAAAAAGAAGGAGAAGAAGAAGAAGAATACATAAACATAAAAATGACTTATCCATCAGTACGCACATTCCGGCAGTCTTGACTCTCTCCTGTGGGGGGCCCTCCTTGACTTTCAATGTCCAGCGGGGATTCAAACTAACATGCAAATAAACATACACACATACATTTGTCCTGTATTGTATTTCTCTTTTTCAATGAATCCCATGTTTAGCAGACTTTCTTCTTTAAGAAAACTACAAAGCAAAAGGAGAAACACATCATACAAACATAAAAGCCAATGAGCACATGTAAATGCACATGATCAGGCATGCACATACATTAATGCACACATTCTAACTACAGCGATGCATGAACTGCTTGCTTCCACAGTATTTCTTCAAATGTAACACTTGTCATTCAAGGCAAAAAGATCCACTTTGTCCTTATCGCCCACAGAACATTGTCCCAGTAGCCCACTGGCTTATCTACATAGCCATAAGCAAACAGTGGGCAGGTAGCGATGTTCTTTTGGTGAGTAGTGGATTCATTCCTCGACTGGTGGAGTCTGCTATAAGAGATTTTATATTATTTTGTAATCTTGTTGTCAAGCTCAGACTTGTATAGTGAATAACCTAGGCCAAACTTGCCTGTCATCACATTGATGGAAACAGCAGACTCTAATTGGTAATCCTAGAGGTTCACATATTTTTGCCACACACACACACACAACTACTATATGTAATATTGGATGATAGCTTTGTTATGCTCGGTTCCGTTTATCTAGTTTTAGGATTTGCATGAAAATCTGGTTATATTTTAGGACTTATTTATGCAGGAATCAGTTTTATCAAGTACAGACAAACATAATTGTTAAGTTCATAACACACAGACAAGTCTTCCTTTCACCGTGCTGTGGAAAAAGTTAGTAACTGGTCAAACCTCCTTTTACAATATTAACCACAAACAAGTACTTCTGGTAACTACTCAAAGAAATTCAGACTATTCTTTATACAGCACCAAGAAAAAGTATTTTAGTTTTCTGCATTAATCTGTCATAAAACATTAACAAATGTAATGTGCCTAAGATAATATTCTTAAAAAATATTCTGATATTTTATGTTTACATTGAACACAACCATTAAAACCTCATAGTGGTGATGGAAAAAAATAAGATACCTGTAAGATTCCTCGTTAAACTTTGGAACTCATATTTCCACAGTGGTGACACTGACCAGAAAAATAAAAAATAAAAAAAGGAAATCATGACACAACCTCCACTGTACGTCACTGTTTGGATGATGTTTATATTTGTTTGGTACGCGATGCCCTACACAACGCATGTTCTTCGCAAACAATTCAGTCTAAGTTTAATTAGTGCACATAACGTTTTTCCCAGTAGCAGTGTATGTGCTGTTTGGTAAATTTCAAATGTTTTATTTATTTATTTATTGCTACTTTCACTTAATTAACTCCATGTTACACAGCAAAGGGTCAACACCATTCTTCCAGCTGCCGATGTTTGAATCAAATATTCAGTACAGACAAGAACAACGCAATGGTTTGTGTGTCATCAGTTAAATAGGTTGTGTTTGTTCCTCATTGTGAGTTAGTTGAGTACCGATCTGCAAATTTATACATAAATGCAGGAAATTCCAAACAGTTCACTATTTTTTATTTCTTGCCACCTTATGTACTATACATACACTCACATACAAAAATACCAAAGTGCAACGGGGGTTTTGAGCGAGGAAGCCCACAACATAAATATCCAATTACCAAAGACATCAAACGCACAGAGGATGAAATATTGATAACTTTGAGACATTTATGTAATCCACAATGGTGTCTTATATAAGTGTTCCATTTACAAGGAGAAGCAGAAATGTGCACGGAGGTATTGTTTTCTTTTTTTAAACACCACGGAAAAAGAAAGAAACTCTTTTGTATGTTGGCAGACAATACTGTGAGCATATGAGAGTAGTGGTTAAAAGCAGATGGACGATGTCCTCCCTCTCTCTCTCTCTCTCTCCTCTCTCACACAGAAACACACATGCACAAACACACCTTTAATGCACACAAGAGGATAATTCTTTGAGGAACTCAACATTACCAGTATCACGCTGTCTGAACAAAAATGACAACAAATGAAACTAAAGGAAAAGGAGCGATAAGCGCTACCAGAGCCTCAGTGTATATTCTGATGTTGGACGTGCATTAACGAAGGAGAGTGACTGGGGTGTTTCATTTGGCAGCTCTTACGCAGCTGTCAATCCTTCAGTGATAATGGCTGTTCCAAGTATATGGAGCTTTGGGTTCCTGTCTTCACTGCGCTGCTTTGAGCTGCAGATCATAGAGCCCCCCCAAAAAGCAAAAAGCATAAACAAGCAAGGAAATATGGATTCTTTCTAATTAATTGTAAATTGTCACAGCTTTAAGTGAGGATGCTGAGTGATGTGTGCGCGTGCAGGGTGTGTGTTTGCGTTTTCAAGCGAGAGAGAAAATAAGAGGGAAAAACAGAGGGGATGGCTGAATAATTTGCCTTAACTTTCGTGCCTTATCAACAAGCCACTCTCCGTGCTTTTTTCCTTTGAAACTGCGGTTCCCCACTAAGGCCGAATAAATTAGAACTCTAAATAGGAATAATAATGAGAGCATACATTAATTCTGTTGTTGGTACTGGTTGATGTTGTTGTTGTTTGTGTCGGCAGGAAGGCTCAGATCTCCATATATGCAAAAAAGGTAACTTCTCTGCATGTTTTATAAGTTTGGAGGATCGTTTTAATGGTGACCCAAAAACATGTCCTACATATTTGGGGAACATCCTTTTGAAAAATTCCTGAAACTACAGGCAGCGAGACAGAGAGCACAGAAGAGCAAAGGAGGAGGAGGGAAGACAGAGAAAGAAAAGAGTAGAGGGAGAGATGAGATGAAATGGAACTCCCTTATTGTGAATGACATATTCAAACATTTTTCTGCTACATCATTCAAAGAAAGGGTTGTCTTTTTACTACAAAGCCGTGTTTTTACATTTTCAAATGTTAAATGTTCTGGAAACACAGCACGGCTGCAATTAATATTAGTAATGCCTTGAGACTCAGACGCAGTCATTGCTGAGTGTGAATGATTGGAGAATAGTTTTAACCATTATAAACCAAACCAACAAATTATTAGATCCCATTTAGAGCCGAGAGACACCTCTGCTGACATTTGACCTCAACCTCAAGAGCCTCTTATTCTCGGTGGGTTACACTGGAATACCGGCTCAAGAAGATCATTTTAACTTTGCATCTTTACATCAACACAGGGGAAATTCTCAGTTACTCCTCTGATAAATCGAGTGGCCTTTTTAACTCTTAATTCTCTAAAGTGCTCCCAAGAGGCAAACTGTACCCAGTATCAGAGGCAGGGTCAGAAGGGGGCAGGGAAATCAGGAGGTGGTAGGTACTTAAAATGAATGTACAAACTTCAACAAAAGGAGAACTGACTGAATTTGAGGCTAAAAGTAATATAGTAATAGTATTATTTATAACAATAAATATTAAGGGACAAGTTGATGTTATTAATCATTAAGGCTGTAATCATGTTTTTCTCACACCACAATTCTGTAGCAGTTGCAGAAACCACGCCAACAGTTGGTGCAGGGGATGGGATGTCACCTCACCCCTAGTGTCAGAAACATGGATGTTTTTCACCCCAATATTTGTGCATAAATTAGCAGGCAAATCATCTGAAGAGGAACACTGATTTATTCTCCCTACATGTCCCTGAACACATACACACTTCTATCTATCTATCTATCTATCTATCTATCTATCTATCTATCTATCTATCTATCTATCTATCTATCTATCTATCTATCTATCTATCTATCTATCTATATTCAAATATACCATAATCTATTGTAGTTGTTGCATTATAATTACATTTACCTGGTGTGGTTCTTTGCAAATTCCACATAGCCACCTAGATTTTGTTCTCTCTGAGTTCTCTTTTTGAATTGTGTCAACAAGTCTAGTCCCCCCAGATTAAAAAACAAAACAAAACACCAACACCTGCATGGTATCCACAGTGAACTTCTGCACAGCCATGCAAATTACTGTGTGGTATTGCAAAATAACAAAAGAAGACAGAAATAAGGCACAAAACGCTTTCAGTCATTGACTGTCTACTATATACTATATGCTTGGGCCGTGGTTCTAGCTGGTGATGGTGAGTACACCCAGTGGGCTAGGCCAAGGTAGACATTGTGTTAGTTGCTTACCTCCAACGCCCTCTTTTCATGGAGAGCACATCTGAAATTCCAACACTGTCATGTGAAATACAGACAGCAAACCCTATAGCCTCACAGCACAGCCCAGCACTGCTCTGGGGATTGCTCCGCGCTGACCTGACCATCCAGCAGAGCCCCTTCAGAAGCTGCACAGCATGCACCAGTTTTACTTTTCACAAACTTTTTACCTTTCATTTTGTTTGACAAAATAACATTGTTAGGATGATCAAGGGTGACTGTGGCCGAGGAAATCGAGCAGTCATCCACCAATCATGAGGTAGGTGGTTCATTTCGCAACTCCTCTTGTAACGTGTCCTTGGTCAAGACACTGACTGCATCAGGCCAGCCTCATTTCAGCCCCCTCTGAGAGCCAATCCAATATAAAAGCGCTACATAAGCACAGTCTATCTGTCTGACTGCAGCGGTACCATGAATATGCATATGCTCCAAATTTATATTACACTCTTTGTAATAAAGGTAAAACATTTACAAATTACGGACCAACATGCAACTAGGCCACAGAAAGATTTGTGTGTAAAATTCCACTTTGATTTAATTTTCTAATACAATAGAGTATGTGTACTGTAGCAGGAAGTGTTCCAGGGTTTGTGTGACTTAGTAAGTGTATAGGTGTGTGTATGTGTGTGATGGTGAAGTGGCAGTAACCCCTCCAGCCCAGTCACAAGCCAAGAATGAAGGGCCATGCCTGGTAGCACAAAGCACAATGTGAAGCTCATGTGACTGTGTTAACCTTTCAGACCTAATCTCCTGCAGTCACGAATGACAGAAAGGAAGGGAGATTAGCGCATTGAAAGTGAGACAAAAATCAAACAGAAGAGGATGAAACAAAGTAAGCAGAGGAAAAAAATGATTCAGATGTGTTTTGTTGCTCCTCGGAGCCCTCAAGTCAAAGTTTCTATCTATGGTTTGTTTTGAGATGTGAACAGAGACTGTTGATATGCATAAGTGCAGATTCGGCACTGAATTGTCAAGCAAATCAAATTGAAGAAAAGATCACTGTGCGACACCCCCTGTGGCTGCAGAAACAACACAAAGGCCACAGAGAATAACACTGACAAGTTCTTATACCAACATTGACAGCAAAAAAAAATCCTCTTATTTGCATAGTTGGTATCATAGCTCAGAGCAGACAGTCAGTGATCCTGCTGAGGAGCCAGCAAGATATTAAGCTGATAGGTCAAGGATTCTCACTGGTTTCATGACAAAGGTTTATAGTTTTGTCATGCTGGTCTTTTGGCACGAGAATCAATGGAGCCTTTGGTCGGGATCATCTGATTTCATTGAAAAGCAGCATAAAGGAAGGCGTCCAACAAGGGGTGCTATTATTGGGCAAATCACAGGGCAACTACATATGATCTATCAAAGGCACATTCTTTTTCCCAAATTGTAGTAGGCCTGCAGACATTTCATTAATGTCTTTACCAGGACAGACATACAAATAAAAACATAAAAATTGCACATTTCAAATTAAGGTTCCTGCTAAATCAATCAAGGTTGCACCAACGTCGCAAAAGCCCTGCACGTTTTGTTGTATCTGTGGCAGGATCACTTTGAAAGCACAGATTTGAAGTGTATCAGCAATCATAAAGAAGGCGTTTGAGTGGTACCTGTGTGAAACTGGTGAACGGGTTACTCATATATGTTGTGCATTATTTAAAATAAAGAAAAACTAACATTAGATTTAGAAATGGTCTGAGCTGACCTGGCTCACCAGTGGCAACTTGGGGTTCAGTATCTTACCGAAGGACACTTTCACATGTGATAGGGGAATTGAACCACTGAACTATGACTGCTCTACCTCCTGAACCAAATTTTGCAAATGCTTTTATCCTATAAGTAAGGTGAGGAAAACATTACAAATAGTTATTTATGTTCAGCACTTAAGAAAGTATGGTTTGACCAAAAATTGTATTGGAAACAACATTTTCCTTAAATTTTGTTGACCAGTGTCTGAACAATATTTCATGACAACCCACCCAATAGTTGCTGATATGATAAGTGATGCAACAGTAGAACATCCCTAGAATGACAAAGCTAGCATGACAGAAAAACCCTTTTAACACCTCATTCCCATTAGCTCTACTATACTGTATGTATACAGCTTTTTGTTTTGTCACGGATCTGTCCTGTTACAGCAACGATCTACATGGTGTCACACACGTGTAAATGCATTCATATTTCCAACATGCAAGGGGAAATTGGTGATTAGTAGTGAGAAAGTAGTCTTTCATAACTAGCTGTATCCACAGAGAGAACTGGAAGTGGTTGTTGTGTACGCTTGGGATGTCTCAGAGATGCTAACCTGGATATGAATATAAATAAACTGCTACACAACAAGTCAGCTGGGGATTTTTCATTGCCTCTAGCAATACGGCACAGCTGACACTGTACATTTACAGATAGATCCCAATTAACGTAACACCCATCGTACCTCCAATTTCCATGTATTCCTACACTAACCGTGCCATTATGAGACTGAACAGGGACATACTCAACATCCATATAACATAGACATTTATTGTATTACATAACATAATAGGCATGGATGTCTTTGTTTGATAACAGCTGGAAACTATCAGGCATTACTGTGCTGTTTTAATTCTAGTTATGGTCATGAGACGACTGTGTCGTGTAGAAGAAAGAAAGGCTATTAAGCAATTAATGAAAATAAAACAAATACAGGAAGTCATTTCACAGGTTGTGCCTGAAACTCAGTGAAATATCCATATTCTGGTGTAAATGTCAGGTGCATTGTGACATTAATTATGGACTTTCGTATTTTGGTGCTGCACTCAGTTCTTCGTTCTACAGTATGTCAGGTCCTAATGGTAGCATCACTCACTCCTCAAACTAACAACCCATCTATAATTGCTCCTTCAGAGTTCACCGTGTGTGTGACATGCCTCCCAAGCTTCACCACAGCCCTTGAAAGGGTCTCAAAAGCATTTAACATTGAAGTGCCACTTTACCCCACGCCCACCTCCAATAGAGACACCTGCTGGTGCAAAGACCCCTCGAGGTGGCAATATTTAACATGGCAATGCTCATTTTTTACCCTCCCTCGTTTCAGCGTCACTTACCAACATCATCATCCCTGCCCAGGCCCAATTTACTGTCCAACCGTCCAGAGTTTACACACTCGGTGAATGTCTTGTGGTAGTGTGCACACACACACACAAGATTGACAGAACGAGAGTAAGTAAATAGAGTTTTCCTAAAAGAGACGGGGTTTGTTTTGGAGTATATTTTTGATGTTTTCTCTGACAACATGGACTACAGCTTTTTGAATGGATTCTTGGTGGTTTTGTTGACACAACACTGCATATGTCAAGGTAGGGTGGCATTTTACAGAGGTTTGATCATTACTATTATCTGATAATAACTATCTAATTTCATGAAAACAAATGCAAACATACCGACTTCAAAACCCAAATTTAGTTGTTTCTTTTAGCTTTGCATCTTCATGTAGTATGCTATGCTGGCAAAAAAAATCACGAAATAAAATGAGCAAACTAACAACTAAGAAGGAATCAATGCATATTTAATCAGTTAGTTGGTGCTAAGGACACTGAATGTCAATACATATGGTGCTAGACTGGTATTAATATTAATAATATTAATACTAATAAATGTACTTATAGAGCATTTTTCTAAACCTGTGTTACAAAGTGCTTCAAATAAGAAACAAAAAACTCAGGTAGCCCAGGTAGGCGTTCAAATACACCATCATTTGTCTTGTTTCCTGTCAGTCCTTCATCAGAAGCAATATATCTAACAAGCACATCTGCTACAAAATACAAAAATGCTTTCCTTCTTAGATCTGCCCACTTCAAACCAGTCCTCATCAGTGGTCAACCTTCAAGATGGCCAGGCCTCACCCCAAGAACCAGAGGTGCCTATTACAGATGTTGTGTCCATAATGGCCCCTTCTAGGCTGAAAGAAGTGCAGCAGGTTATGCAAGAAGCATCAGAGAAAGCGGAGGGTCACAGGGCAGAGGAAGTGCTGAAGGAGCTGTTAGAGAAAGTGGTTGATGCAGCTATGGGGCAGGTGGAAGGAGGGGGTGAAGCAAAAGGAGATGAGGCAGCAGTACAGGAAGCAGTCACAGAGGATGCACTGGGGGCTGAAAATGGAGAGGCTGACACAAAAGCAGAGGTGTTGGAGCAGGGAGTGGAGGAGGAGGGAGAGGGTGAAGCAATGGGTGCCACGGGAGGAGATACTGTTGTTGGAGGGGAGCAGGTGTTTGCAGAGGTAGGTACATTTAAAGATGTAGCTGAGGAGGGGGACGGTGTTGTCAAAGGGAAGGCGGTGACTGCAGCTGGATCTACGGAGGAGGCCACAGCAGGTGTAGAAAATGGACACAGAGATGGAGTGGAGATTGTCAACGAGTACCTACGCACAGAAGTCAGCCAGGTTGTAGAGGAAACAGTAATTGCTTTGGAAGAGATGGGAAGGGATTTAACAACAAGCAGGACAGAAGAGGAGGAGGACATCAGTGAGCAGGCTGTAGTGTCAAAAGAAAAAGGAGCAGCTGAAAAAGAAACACATGAGACAGAGGAAACTGTTGTGAAGGTGGCATTAGGTGGAGAGCAGGAGACTGTGGAAACATCCGATCCTAGCCTGGTGGTGGCTAGTGTGATAGAGCAGATAGAGGCTATAGGGGGAAAGGAAGAAAATCTGGTAGAAGACACTCAAGTAGACAGTGATGACATAGAGACCACACACACTGTATTAGGAGAGCAGGTAGAGGAGGAGGAGGAAGAGGTAATCCGAGTGAATCATGCTGAAGGATCAGAGGTAGAGAACAAACCAGGTCCTGAAATGGTGGAGGGAGTGGTGGCTGGAGAGGAAGTCGTACAAGGTACCATTGTGGCAAAAGCAGCAGGAAGGGACAGTGAAGAGGACAGTGAAGCCAGTGAGAAAATGGTGCACGGAGAGGGTGAGCAACGAGCAAGAGAAGAGGCACATGCTGCTTTGGAGACATCACAAGGCACTGAAACGGAGAATCAAGGTGAGCTACGGAGTTGCAAAAAAATGTTGGAAAGTAAGCTTACAGCATGGTCCTCTGAACTGCACAAACAATGCCTGAAAGATCCCCAACAGATCAAATGGACTAAATACCAACTGCATTATTTGACATTCTAATCTATCTGAAATGCTGAATAAGTAAAAGCGGCTAATAAAATCTGCTTGTGTCACAAAAACTAAACAGCAACAGTATTTGTGTTTTATTTTTTTTCATTTAGTTGTAATAGACTTAGTAGCTTTGGGTGAACATTTTTAATCCATTTTAAGGAAGAAAAGCTCTTAAACGGAGATTACAGGCTCCTATAATAATATAATTTACAAGCACATGGCCTGAAAAACAAATCTAAAAACATAATGTATTAGCTGTGCAAGACTTTAACATTTTTCAGTATCAAAATATTCCTTTTTCAGAGAGTACTTGGTGGAAAATGAATCATTAATCAGTATCATCTTCTAACACATAACTCTACGTTCCATAAGTCAGTCTGACAAATCCTAAACCCCGGCCTCTTGACTTAATTTTCATGTCTGTGTCACATACCAAACTCTTCTTCTAGAGGTGCTGGTGATCTCTGGTCCAGCGTCTGAAGATGGTGCTGAAGCCTTCTCAGAGCAGAGCCCCGAGAACCAAGCTCCCACCCAGAGTTCATCCTTAGGTGGAGTGGAGGAAGGAGAAAATTCCCTTGGAGATGATAAATCCAACCATGGCAATGAGATCATCACCCCCACCGACGACCTTTTGCCACACGACCCTGCTGAGGCCCAACCTACGCTTGATAATGTCCTAGTTCAACATCCTGTGTCAGTAATGAATGAACCAGGGGAGACCAATGAGCTGGTGGAAGATACTGCTACAGGTAAACCAGAAGGAAAACTGTGGTTCTCATGCATTTCACTTCTTTTCAAAACTACAATTAATATGCACAATAGTTCTGCAGGGCAATTTTAGAACTGGCTATAAATGAGTTTGAGTACATAACAGACTTTCACTTGGGTAAAGAAGAAGTAAACAGATCATCACCACGATTCTGCCAAAATGTGCAGGTGGCCAAGTTGATGTTGCATTTGAATAAGCAGTGGAGCGGGAAAACTAAACACTCTGACTGGTGGGGGGGGGGATGACCATCCAGTGACAATACAACACACTATTTTATGCCTCACTAAAGTGGAAGAGAAGTAATTACCTCATATTCTTTCTGTGCCCCTATTCATCACACACATGCCTCTCTGAGCCAGCGTAATGTACAACAGCTGCAAGGTAGACTGTGTTAAATGATAAGCAAAAAGGTTTTTTTGACACTAGAGGATGACGAAGAAAAAAATTGTAATGTGATAGTGGAGAATAGATGGATTGTCAAAGTACAGCTTGTTCTTTTGTGCAGTTGAGGGACAGTTGATTTAGTTGTAGCAAAGCGTAATGCATCAGATTTCATTTTTTTGAGGGGAAACTTTCCGTATATTCACCTCTAAATCCAATCCGTCTCTCTTCTTCTGCTCCATCTCTGCCTCGACGTATGTGTTTTAGAGACAAGTAAGCTGGGCCTGGAGGCATGGAAGATTGGGGCAATATCTGCTGCAGTCCTCTTGGTTGTAGAGACAATTGTCATCATTTTGTATATCCGCAAACGTCATAACAAAAGCAGGTAGGTGCATTAGCATCAATTTCTGTGCACTTAAACTTCAGAAGAACTTATTAAAATGTTGTCTCAGAGCCCTAAATCCTCTAGTAGACTTGAGGTACAGACCAAATATTCAATATTTAATAATACTTATGTGCAATATTTGTTTCTGTAGCCGAGCTGCATAATCATGCATCGTACAAAAATAGACTGACATTAAAACATAAAACCAAACCTTCCTGTTCTACAGTATGGCAACAGTTTGTATTCTGGCTCAGCATTTGTAAAGCAGACCCTTTCCCTCTTTTTATCTTTTAGGAATGGGGATCAAAACAATACTTTTACAAACATTCCCACTACTACCAACCACATCCAAAAGCTTCATCTCTAACAGCTGAAATAAAACATCACATTGCTGTACTTTCAACAGCACTGCAATCACAAATGGGGCTCAGAGCAGCGCTGATACCTGATTGCTTCTGATGATGCCTGAGCTGCAACTAACATTTCTGAATTGATAAATGATGAAGTCAGAGGATGTTGAGCACAGTATTGCTTCAGTATTTTTCTTCACAAGACCAGAATGGTCTTCTTTCTGTAATATGCTGAACCAGTTGTTGTTATTTTTCCATGTGGCCCAACTCAACAAGCAGTTCGTTTGCAGCAATAAAGCTGTGAGCGACAACAACAATATCTGAGATTTGGTGGGTTTGCTTGTGTGTATGTGCGTGTGCAGCGCTCCGGCTCTTCAGCGGGCGTGTGAGGAGGGATGCGTTGAACCAGAGGAGGCTACTGGAGGAGACTGCAGCGATGACACACTGCCGGCTGACAATGGAGACCTTAAACAGTATGTTCCCATTTAACAATATCTATAATGGTGGGAGATACACTACATACATATAGACAGAGAGTGCTAATACTGATGACCAATTCAAGTAAAGAACAACATTAAGTGTAATAAATAAAAAAAGCCTCCATAGTTTTTAGTTCTCCGTGACCATTATCTGCCAGGTCTTTGAAATTTGAAAGAGTTTTTCTTCCAATACATATTTTCCCGTTTACTCTATGTCCTGATGTCTAGATGTCCATGCTGGGGCCATTTAATTTTAATTCACTGATAGTACTGGTATTCAAGGAATATAAGGAAAGACAAAGACCCAGTTGTGAGTCTTCACCAAACTTCATCATGATGGGTACAACTATCTCCAAATGCTGCTAAGTTAGATTTATTATGAGCTATAAATGTGAGGTGCAGGTCATTTTAGGTCATTTAAACTATCTGAAAGGTTTCATGATCTCACTGAGCTCCTCTCTTCTAGTCTCTTCCCTCCTCTCTGTCAGATTTCCTCCTGCAGTCTGATTTTGTGCTACCGCCAAACAGACTTCGGTAGTATCAGTCTACTTGTCACTAACACTTGCTGGATGTCAGCCCCATTGTCAGCCAACTAAAAGTGGTGCACTGACCTGGAAAGCTGTGGTTCACAAGAACCACCCCGGCTGTGTGCTTCTCAGCTGATGCCCTTCTGGCTGTTTTGTAAGCTATGCGCTCAGGAAGCTGCTCACTGTGTCACGAGTGCGTGAGTCCTATAAACCCAGTGCATTACTGGGTAATACTGTTATTTTTCCTAATCAGGCAACGAGCAGCCTTGGATCAATAATAAGCCAAAGATGTTGCCTGTGCAAGTGAAAGTGTGCACAAGCCACAAAATGAAATCTGATGCGTGCCCAGAACAGACGACAACAAGGCAACGCTGAATTATTTATACCAGTCGACAGAGTCATCTGGAAATGTGTCCTTGTTAAGAGACTTTACAGCAGCCGTGACAATCCAGTTGTCATTTGGTAAAGAAATGACTAAATTACTGCCATCAACAACTAAAGTCACTTTTAGAATCTACGAGTCTAATCTTTAGCAGCAGCAGCAGCAGCAGCAGCATCTGAATTAAGGCACAAAGAACGTAAACCGTGGACGTAAAGGCGTAAAAGCATTATGCACATCGTGCACAATTTGGTTCTTTAGCAGTATGTGACAAGCATTTCAAAACACAACTGTGTTCTTAGGCTACTGACCCCAAAGCAGCCCATGAGTAGGTCAATGAATATTACTTAAATGCTTAAAACGTCTTACTATACAAAACATGATTGTACTTTACACTGGAGTTCTTCGTGGGCCTCAAACTACCCAACACTGGCCTTTTCTTTTAGACTAGATCTGTCAGAGCACTTCCAAATTTGACATGTAGCGTGTTACTAGACGGCTTTCATCATGTTTTACAAGCCTTGTCAGGCTAAACGTGATGCACTGGCCCCTTACTTTTTCCTCCTCTCTACTTGCAATACATTTGGTCCACATGCATGGGCACAGACAGCAGGGGACACGTGAACTTTCTTTATAAAGTAGATTTGAAAATAACAAAACATGAACCAAACCAAACCGTTTCACATAATACAACCTCGCTCAGAAACACAGTAGAGAAAGCAACAAATGGCAACAATGCAGTCTGGGTAACGTGCAGCGTTTCATCATACGTGGCTCGTACATCTGGAATGACATGAAGATGGCGATTAGGACATCCTTGAGGATAAGTCAACTAGGGCATGTAAAATGTATTCAGCCCTTGTTGAAATTCTTTCACCCAGGACAGCGTCACCTGCAATTAGTCAATAATGTCAAGTGATCTATTTATATCTTGGTGTGTCATTGCCTCCCAGTGTATCTCCTCTCCAACCCCAGTTTATAAGCTTCTCCATCTGCTGTGCAAGTCATTAAATAAACAGACCTCACGGTGAGAATATTACCATTTGCTCACAGCGGCGTATTCAGCAGCAGTTTGACAGCCATTATGAGCACACCAAATTACACTGTGTTTGGATTTTTACTGGTACCTTAAGCGCTCCATAAGAATGAACCTGTAATTGTTTTCACGTAAAGCAAAACGGATCTTTTCACCATTTTGGTCATGAAATACAGCAGCTTTTCAGGGATTATTCCTGCTCTCCTGCAGTCTAGTTTTCTTCCTGTTATCCATTACAACTATTAAATCTCCAACAACTGCCCCTCTGTCCTCTGTACCAGGATAGCAACACTTGACCCACCTGATGTGACTTCAACCCACAACAAAGAGCATGCAACAGCCATGTCAGACTTCCCATCCACCTCCACAGAAGAGTCGGCCGACACTGGACCAGGGCCAGACTCCTCACAAGACCTCAGGACTTCTATGCTCTAGGGGTTCAACTGTTTGGCTGCTCCTGTTGTATCTAAATAAAACCCAGACAGCCACTCTCAACCCCTGCACCCAGTCCTAATTCACCCAGACATCCAATGAATTACCCCAAATTCTCAATCCCCCTAATTAAATCCAACACAGACTGCGTGGATTCTGATTGTAATAACTTTGTGTGTGTAACCCATTTGTATCTGGTGCGTATGACCGTGCGAGTGCATGTGTAATGTGAAAGAGAAGCGACACTGAAACACATTTGGCATGTCAGATGAGCAGTCTTGTGTGAATGAGTGGAACAGGAAGAGCATGTTTGAAAATGTGCATATTTGTGAGTGTGAATGGGACAAATGGCATGAGTTAAGTTTGACGTCTTTAAGCTCTTTAGGATAGTATGTTCAGATGCATGTTTCATAGAGACCAAATCAGTCAAAATGTACAAAGCTGTTAAAAACGATGTAAAAAGGGGCAACAACAATTTTCCAGCTTTATCAACGATTTTTTATTTTACACTACATTTATTTTTGGCCGTACCATGCTGCTTTGGTACTGCAAGAATTATATTTAAAACACATTAAAATGTACTTTACTAGCCTTTAAGAGAAAAAAAAGTTTCATTATTGAGATCAAAATGTGATGTGATTTTGATTCTAAATACCTTTACTGTATATCATTGTTTTTGATTTTACTGTTGTTGTACCAAATAAAAATGATATTATTGTCTCCCAGTACTTATGATTTTTTTTTCTGCAGATGCTCCAGAGGTTAGGGTTTAAAATCTTTGATAACTCTTTGATGACTTCACAGATCAAAAACCATTATCAAGTTGTTACTTGACTGAAAGTGACTAAATTTAGGCACGACTTAAACAAGGGGGCTATCTTTTAGTTAAGTCTTTTATTGCAGGACTAACCACTCAGGCCAGAGTCATTTGGTTTATGATCACAAGGGATAAGAATAAGAGTTTGAGAAAGCACCCTCAAGAGTATCCATGAGTTCTCTGTGTGTATTGTGTTATTAAGTATGTGTGTGTGTGTGTGTGTGTGTGTGTGTGTGTTATGTGCTTACAAAACCCCACAGAAAGGTCTGGTCATGTGCTTAATAGCTATTTAATCCAGAAGAGGGGAATGGGCTGACTCTTGGGGGGGGCTGCAGGCAGAGAGGAGCAGCATGCAAAGTCAGAGGTAGGTAAAACGCGTTCTGATTTGTCACACAGTGAACGGTAAAATGTTTTACAACTTGAACGATAGTTTCAGGGCGCCACTGCGGTGTGGTGATTAGCACTGTCATTTCTCAGCTAGAAATCTGACTGGGTACCTTTATGCGGAGTATGCATGCTCTCCCTGTGCCTACATATGTTTTGTCTGCGTACTCCGGCTTTCATCCACAGTCTAAAGGGATGCAGTTAGGTTAGGGTTAGGGGTTAGTTGGTGAACCTAAAATGTCCATTGGTGTGAATGTTTGTCTGTTTCTGTATGGCCGCCAACAGCCTCTAGTGCACAGTTTTTAATTACTAACTTTTCTTGGGTGGGTGTCTCTGTTTCACTAAAGAATGAGTGCTCTTTTCAAAGTATTAGTATGTCCTCCATTCATTCTTATTCGGCAGTCTTCAAAAGACAAGTAAATCTAATCTAAAAGGTAGAAGTTGTCTATTTGAAAGCATTTCTGAACTTGTACCAGTTGAAAGTTAATGGCTTTGTGAATTATGAATTATGACTCATACTGTCTACAGGGGCATGTAAGAAGTGAAGTTTCAAAGTAATGTTAAGACACTAACTTCAACTGGAAAGAAAAAGTGTGTTGCTCTTGAGCTTAACTCAAGTGCATGTCTTCAGAGTATTGATCTTTTTTTTTTTCTTTGTCTTTTTACCAAATGTGTGCTGGAACGGGCTCCTGCCCCAGACAAACCTGAACATAATAAGTGCTTTAGAAAAAGATGTAACAGTCGTTCTCAACATGTAAAGTGTGTCGACACTCTCTGTGTTTCTGAGATTCCAGTTTCTTAACCTACTTTGATCTGACCATATTGTCCCAAATAGCCTCACACACCTAAAATACTCCCATCTTTCTTTTCTTTTTCTTCTCTGAACTGTGTTAGCACGTGTATAGTGGGTCTCCTGGTGGCGACCCTGTGTGCCACCCTAACCCTGGCTCAGTTCCCCCGGGAGTGTGTCACTCCCGCGGGGCTGCAAAGTGGCCAGTGCTGCCCGTCCCCTACTGGGCTGGTAGGAGATGAGTGTGGCTCCAGCACGGGGAGGGGCCAGTGTGTGACCATCAACGCGGACAGCCGGCGCCACGGACCCCAGTATCCGTATGCTGGGCGTGATGACAGAGAGAGGTGGCCGCTGAGGTTCTTCAACCGCACTTGCCAGTGTAATGGGAATTTCACTGGCTACAACTGTGGCCGATGCCGACACGGGCTGACTGGTCCGAACTGTGATCAGAGGGTCCCTGTGGGTAAGAGAATGGAGGCTGTCTAAACTCAGCATTAGTGACATAAAAATTCAATGTCTATCATCCTCTGCTCCCTTCATGATGTCTTTGGGCCTCACAGACACAGAAAACTACATCAGCCAAGGGAGTGGAGGCAGCATTTATTGTTGTGGAAAGGAAATGTCTGTGTTAATTTTTAATTAGGTTTTCTTTTCTTGACTGTCTTCCTTGGTTCCTCCCGCACCTCAACAAACCCCAATTCTCTCTCTTCTATCTCCCCTGTATTTCTCCACCCCAATAACCTCTCCCCAGTAAGGAGGAATGTCATGCAAATGAGCACAGCGGAGAAGCAGGCATTTGTGAACGCTTTGGACCGAGCTAAGAAGACCGTCCACCCCGACCTGGTTATCTGTACAAGACGGTACATGAGCAAAGCATTGCAACAACGTTATACTGTATAGGCTTGATTGTAAAAGCACGATGCCAGGAATGCATAAAAATAGATTGAATGAACTAATTTCGAAGGAAGACTGATCTTTTATCAGTTTTTGGTCTTGTTTCAAAAACCGAGGAACAGACAGCCAAGCTTTGCCTGAGGAGCTGCAGGCTCAGCCTAGCTGAGTCTGGCACTTGAAAGCACAGTAAATTACTGTAGCTATGGGTGAACCCATGCTGTGTTTTGAAAATTATCTGTAAAATCGTAAGATGTTTTATGCAGCTTTCTGTTTAAGCTGCAGGTGGAAGAGCAAATTATCAGTTTAGGCAGCAGTAAAGGGATTCATAATCTTTTAAGTAACAGCACATCAATCTATGAATAACCTCCTTCCAAGTCAAAGGAGTGTAGAAGAACCATTTTAACCTTCTTATCAAATCATCACATTTCTCCTGTAGTAATGGCCACACAGGTTATTCGCCACAGTCCCCCATAGATACCAATATGAACAAATACACTGTACAGTACACACAATCTCTACGCTTTTATACATTTATGATAAGAGGATAAGCAGGCTATTTTAGAGCAGTGTGATATGAAAAATCCCAAATTGGTGTTTGTTCATTCCCTATTTAGATACCAGGAGGTGCTCGGGCCTGATGGCAACACCCCACAGTTTGAGAACATCTCCATCTATAACTACTTCGTTTGGAGCCACTACTACTCTGTTAGTAAAACCTACCTGGGGCCTGGCCAGACAAGCTTCGGAGGAATAGACTTCTCCCACGAGGGCCCGGGTTTTGTCACCTGGCACAGATTTCATCTGCTGCAACTGGAAAGAGACATGCAAGTAAGTACAAAACAGGGGGAGGAGAGGGAGGGGGGGTCATGAAAAGGAAAAGCAGAAGCAGGGGAGGCTTTTGGGCTGATGCAGCGATGGAGGAAGTGAGGATGGGAGAAGGGATGATAAGGGGAGGAAGGAAAGATGCGTTTGGGGATTTGAGCTGTCCTAGAGGAGAATCAGGGAGAAGGGAAGGAGGAACAGATAGAGGTAAAAGAGTAATACACTGATGGAAAGTGGGACAAAATACAAAATGAAAATGAAAACTGTTTGAACTACTGAAAACTGAGATCTTTAAATAGCAAAGAAAGTGATAAGGAGTGTGAACATTAGCTTGGGAGAAGTGCCTTTATCTTTACACAGACACGCCGCATCAGATTGATACATGAACACCTGCTTTTCTTCTGTTATTCTGCACAGGACATGCTGCGCGACCCCACTTTCGCCCTGCCCTACTGGAACTTCGCCATTGGAGGCAGCGAGTGCGACATCTGCACCGACGACCTGCTGGGAGCCAGGAGCACCTTCGATGTGAACTCCATCAGTTCCAACTCTGTGTTCTCCCAGTGGAGGGTCATCTGCGAGCATGTTGATGACTACGACACTTTGGGCACCATCTGCAACAGTAAGGACTGTCGCAGAGCCACTGTATCGCACCGAGAGCGGTGTTGATATACAGCACAAGTCTCAGCTGCATCTGAAAAGAGGGCAAAGAGCTCATAAAGAGAGAACGTAGAACATAAGCCGCTATAAATAATACCTCACAGCTGTTGTGCTGCATTTAATATTGCTCCCTATTACTACACTTTGTCTGAAATGACTACTGGTAAACACTGCTTGCTGTGTGCATCTTCAGTACTGCACACTGCATCTTAACACACTGAAATGTGAAACAATTCACAGTCTGGGAGCCTGATTGTTACAGCAGTCATTTTCCAACATTAATTCCAATTGTCCAAGCTGTTTAGGCTGAAATAAGAGACCTCTGTGTAATGCTACAATAGGCTAGACTTTAGGTGATCAGATTTGCAGGGATTGGATCCAGTTCCGCCGTGGCACCAGATTACAACCCCCAAATCACCACCTTTGCTTGAGTTTTCAAATAGACCTCATTCATTCTGCACTTTCCTCTCTTTTTACCTGGAATTGTGGAGTAATTAAGAGTATAAATCCACAGAGTGTAGTGCTCTACTATAAAAGCATAAAAGTAGGTCTTTTTAAAAAAAAAATCCTACACACACACACACACACACACACATATATATATATATATATATATATATATATAAACACACTGAGGGAATTTGGTAACAGGTAGAACATGTGAGCAGCCAACGTGTGAGTGATCTGTCTCATTAATCTCCTTAGAGAGTCATGACAGGCCCGGTATTTCCTGCATCAACAAGCAACATCTCCTTAAATGGGTTACGGGGGGTGGTCTCATTTGTGCGTGTGCTTGTTAAGACAGGAATCTAGCAGTCTACTGATCCCTTTGATCTGAGGGAATAATCATCAAACAGACAGACAACTCAGTTATGCATCCTTCTGTTTGTGTGCTCGCGTGTTACGCGTGTAGGAGAAAAAGGCACCAATAAAGGAAGAAAGAGAGCCGTGCACGGCAGGGAAAAACTTCTGTTCAGTCACAAAGCTCCCACTCACTACTGTTGACTTTTAGTGAATAATTAAAAAATAAAACTGCCATTCTGTCATGTTTCAGACGGATCAAACTAATCTGGTCTCCCACACAGAATTAGAAAGTGGTTAAATAATACAACATTTCTAATGATCTTTCTTTCCGTTCCAGTGGGGACCGCAGAGCAACAAACTGAGTGCTCCGCTAATCAAAACAGTCACTTTATCTTTTGTGTGAGTGTAAAGATAATTCGTCGGCTCTGATCACCCAGGCACAGAGACCGGCCCCATCCGGAGGAACCCAGCAGGCAACGTGGCGCGGCCCATGGTGCAGAAGCTACCAGAGCCCCAGGATGTGTTGGACTGTCTGGAGCTCAGAACCTTCGACACTCCGCCTTATTACTCCACCTCCTCCGAGAGCTTCAGGAACACCATTGAAGGTGAGCAGTTTGTGTGTCACAGGCGACAATCGAAGCCAAAACCTAAGATTCGACAGTCTCAGATGAAGCAAACGGCCTCACTCTGCACCAAAGAGCTGCTGAGGTACCATGTGACGGCACAGCCAGAAATACACAGACACACACTAGATCCTCCACCCACGAGCACATATGGCCTGATCCAACACGGCACTTGTTGTTCCTAATTTTGGTAAATCAGTGCTTTCTTTTAATGGCTTTGTTGTTGTTGTTCTCTATTTTCTAGGCTACAGTGCCCCCCAGGGGATGTACGACCCAGTGATCCGCAGCCTCCACAACCTCGCCCACCTTTTCCTCAATGGGACAGGTGGACAAACTCACCTCTCCCCTAATGATCCCATCTTTGTCCTGCTGCACACCTTCACGGACGCAGTCTTTGATGAGTGGCTCCGCCGGCACCAACCAGGTACAGCCGGACAGAAGTAGATGCAGTTGCAGGAGAACATGAAGGATGGCCAGACAGATAAACTTACTATGTTCTGCTCCAGGTGAAGTAGTGTACCCGGAGGAGAACGCTCCTATTGGGCACAATCGCAAATTCAACATGGTTCCTTTCTGGCCTCCTGTCACCAATGCTGAGATGTTCGTCTCTGCCCCAGAAAACCTAGGATACTCCTATGAGGTCCAGTGGCCATGTGAGCAGCAGCAAAACCACACACACACACACACACACACACATCCACAAAACCCAATAACCCCTGTTCAACTTTCTTTTTCTCTATAGCTCGTGGCTTCACCCAGTCTGAGATCATCTCCATAGGCATTATTTCTGCAGTACTGGTAGTGGTGGTATTCGGCGCCATCATTACCTGTGTCCTGCGTGATCGCTCCTACCGCTCAGCTGAGGCCCTGGAGCCGCTGCTGGGCGAGACTTTCCGACGCTACTCAGAGGACAACCGGAGGTTGGACAAATCACAGTCTGTTGTGTAAATCCTTGCCTTTCTAAAGAGGCCTTAATATGTTGATGCATTTGTTTTGCTTTTCTTAATGCCCCAGTTTCTTCTAATAAATTTGAACTGGTTTCAAACCAAAAGTGTGTCTATCTGTGTTTTTCTCTAAATTGTAGGGCTGTGTCCATGAGGTCAGACTGCCTGGAGCAGCTCAGCTTATGATAATAGCTCTTAAAAGAGTACAAGCAGTCATTTCTTACTGTTGGATATTTGAAGTAATTCACCTGACATCTCTTACATTAATTCTTCCCCTACATTGTCACTTCTTCATACTTCATACACGCATCATCTATGAACAGCAATCATTGTAAGCCGCACAAGAATCCTTTTTCTCTTCTGCATGTGAACTAGGCTTATTCCCATGTCAATAATAAACTGTAACTGTATGAACAGACCACAGACAGGTCTGATTACTAGAGGCCTTTTGCTGCAGGCACATTTTTGCATGTCTGAAGCCTGAGGGTAACTAGCAAAATCACACCAGTTGCTTGTGATCCTTTTGAGTCAAATCAAGAACATGCAAATCTCCTTGTGTTCATTACAGTACACATACTGCCCTCTTGTGGATTGAACACATTATTACATAGGGTTCCATTGTCAAGTAATTTACCATTGTGCATTTCAAATTAGATTAGTCACACGTTACTGCAGAAGTGCAGAACACCGGATGCAAAGGAAATAATGAAGCATGACTGAGGAATGTGGAAAACCACTTTGGAGGAGCATGATCTTAGAGTTGATGGTTTAAAGATCATATCACCACTTAGACACCTCAATGGAATGACTACCCAGCAAACAGACTACTAACTAGTGTCTACGTTATGCTGTTGCATAAAATACAGTCTGCGACAAACTGTCTATTCTAGTTGAGAATAAGCAGGGTCAGAGTCCTTCCTATTAATGTCAGTTTCAAGTTTGAGTTACATTGCACAGTTTAGTGAATGATGGTACTCTCTCTGGTTATGTGTAAAGTATTTTACTTTCCCTAAAACATAGTTTATTGAATGAAGTAATTATCCTTTTGATCCAAATTAAATGAATGACATGATTAGACCACGGGTGTCTTGTTTGAATGGACAGAGCAGTTTTAAAGCTCACAACCTCATGAGCACGGCATGTCCTGTCCTGCTTCTCTGCTGTAGCTGCATCGTTGTGTCTAATTATTTCATGCTTCAGGCTGTGCCACTGAATAAAACACCTGACATAGGCATGAATCCTCCTCTGTGCCAAATGTCCTATCAGTCCAGCTCATTTGCTTGTGAAAAACTGCACTCAGCATGAGGACATAAAATTGGTGACATTTAAATTAAAGCTGCAAGTAGTGCAGTTACCTACAGTATAAACAGTTTTTACATTAAATCCCCTGAGATATTTTTTTATCTTGCTTTAGGGAAAGCAATGAAACTGGAAAGAATTACTTGGGATTGGCATTTTGCAGTGTAGACATGTATCTTGAAAGGGAATCTCATGGGAGTGGATGGAGAAAAAGAAAATACTTTTTTTTTTTTTTTTTGGATCCACCTTCATTTGGCTGTTCTCGCTGTACCAGCAGGTTACACTGACAGTAAAAGGCACAGTCTTGTGGATTTATTAAAATGGAGAGATGTGAAAGTCACACGCAGAACAATCATTTGGCCACTATTACCTTCCCAAGAGAGAGGATCATTTGTGCCTTTCATGTCATCTTATTTTCAACAGCGTAAAGCTGCGTCACGCTTTTGCACCCACACCAGCGAGGCCCGCACTTTTGCGGGGTGAAAAGGACGGCAAGAAAAATTAAAAAAAGGTCCCCGAAGATTGTGGCCTACTGGCACATTCTTCATAAATGTTTGAGGGAAAGTGAATTTGAGCCTGGGTGTCAAAACCAGCACGTCAGTTTTCTCATTTAATGAAAGGGAACAAATGCGTCCTGCTACTTCCACAGGAGCTGTAAGGAAATTCGGTGTTGACACGATTAAAAATAATAACCTTGTATTAAAAATATGTGTATTTCATTTTGGAGAGTTTTGTTTTTCAAATAAGAACTATAATGTTGCAGAAAACAAGTTAAATGCAACAGAACTATTATTTACATACATATTTCTGCATTTATATATATTTCTCCATCTTAAAACCCTCTTCACTCCAGTCTTTAGGCAAGGCAATTGTTCATCTGGAGAAGGATAAACCAGACTGTGATGGCTGAGTTTCAATAAAGCTTGCTATGTGAACAGATGGCTTTGATTAATGTGGAGGCTCCAGACAGGAGCTCCCCAGATACCTCCTATTTCCTAAATGAGACATTTGTGTGCAAATGTATTGTTTGTCAAGTTGTCACCAGTATCACCACGAATTAAAGTCAAAGTTCTGTGCATTTACAGAAAATGGCGCTGGTTCACTCTTCATGGATGTTTCTCTGACGAAGGCTGAAAATGTATTTTTCAAAAAACTATTTTTCCATTCTCCTCTGCTCCCTGAGCCCTGCTAATCAAGGAATCAAGGAATCAAGGAATGACTAAATCCATGATTTAGTGCTGCCCTTGATTTACTGCCTGACATACACACACACACACACACACACACACACACACACACACACACACACACAGCATCTTACCACCTGACTAAACCTGAGTGATTCTCAATATGCATTGTTCCACAAAGACTGAGAGGACGAGCGAAAGATAAAATACATAACCATGACAGGCAAAAAAGCAGCTCACTGGTTTGGAAGTAGATGCAGGAATATGCAAAGATGTGCAATGCAAAAAAAGAGAATTTGTAGTTAAAAATGTGACTTCGGGCCCAGATGTCCTTGTTTAACAGTTATGGAATCAGTTTTTTTTTTTTTTTTTCATTCTGCTCTGCGTCTGTGTGCTTTGAAAGTCAAACAATGTGAGATCACGGGCTTATCTTACTTTTCTTTTTCAAAGACACATCAAAAAGCCTGAAAAGAAAGATTCTTTAGTTTTTGTCATTCATCATTAAAATATGGCCATTTTTGAGGTGACTACTTGTTTCACTATGACATTTTACACAGACATACAATATGACTGTACTGGATTCTAAAAAGTTCTGGAGACAAACTCTAATAAATGAGCATTTAATGGTATCACTTACAGTACATTTAGTTGTACACTGTTACGTGATGCCAACCACACAGATGTGTGTCTTCTGGCTCTGAGGACTACTCACATACAGTAAATGAAATAAAATACACAACAGTGAAGAAAACATAAAGGTCACAGTATAAATAAAGTCATAAAAAAGAGAGGGTTCCTAAATAAATAACTACACCTAACACTATAACAGTACAACTCCCTTGAAATCCTAAAAAACGCTGATTAAAGATTATGAAAACAGGTAACAGCTAATATTGCTTTTGACAGATGTCAGATCGTTTCTTAAAATCTACTTCGTTACCATAAGGTAGCACTTTGAAAGCAGGTGTTTAATCATCAGCATACAACATTAATAAGACACCGACTATTCACAGAATCATGACACATTTCTAATTACTCGAATGTGAGAATGAGGACTCAAGGTAAAAGAGACTTTCTAAGCAAATGTCCTAAAACCTGAATGCCATACAAAAGATTGGCAGAAGCACTTGGCATGTTGTGGGTCTTAGGAGTTGATCACAGTAGTAAATCTATGTCATATTGGTTCTTGAGAGATCTTTCTGCTGCATTCGTTTGTGCAGTCATCAGATTTCGCTGTTTGGAGATGGTAATTTATTCATGAGTGTGTTTACATAGGAAATGATGCATGTCAGAGCCTAACTAGATATACAAGACACAGTCCTAGAGAGAGTGGGGCCGAGGAGGACGTCCACTGCGCGATCATGGTTTCTAATAAATCTTATATTGTAAATATGTTCAGCAGAATTGCTGAGACACGATGTAACATAATGAGTTGGCTTATTTACTATGTACTTTTGGTCCTCTTGTTGTTCCATGGTGAATTCAGAGGTATGTGCGATTGGTATATGGAAATGAATGAAAACACGAGTTCACATATCAGAGTTACAGGAATTTATATTAGGAATACTGTGTGTGTGTTTGTGTGTGTGATGCAGCAACCTCAAACTACATGAAGATAAATGTGCACACACAGTTTCTACTCTTCATATGATTTTAACATAAGTACATGTCCACGTTTACCTCTGCAGGTCTGTGTACAGCAGTTCTAATTGTAAAACAGCTACAACAGCTGCATCGCTTCGAGGCCGCTGTACTAGGAGACAATCAACGGGTCGCGTCTCAGGAGAGCACGGTGAGGACTACAGTTCCTTTGGTCTTCTTGAGAATGTCCACAGCTTCGGCATGAGTAACACCCTCCAGGCAGTGTCCGTTCACAGCGATTATCTGATCTCCACGTTTCAGCCTCCCGTCCTCTACGGCTGCTCCCTGCACAGTGCAGAGACAAAATGTCAAGCGCCACGCTCAGATCAACAAGATATCATAAGACAACATAATAAGACAACACTCTGTGCCAAATAGTGCAACAACTAACATAAAATGTGTGGCAGCGGGTTTAATATTTAATGCAGATGTGTTAAGTGCAGATGAACATTTTGCCACTATAACTAAACATTGATGTGCTGAGATTAGATTTCAGGATGTGGAGGACGTTCTCTCACCTTGTTGAACACAGTTTTGATGTAGATGGGCAGGTCTCCGTGAGGGCTGCCAAACCCTCCTACGATGCTGAAGCCCAGGCCCGAGGAGCCTCTCTCCAGAGTGATGGTCTTATACATACGAGCACTGCGGGGACAGAATGCAAAACTAATTTGGAGGGTTCTTGGGCATACTATGTGCATGCTGCTAAAATAAAGAGTTCTACTAGTTCTGTGCCGAGACAGGCTTTGTGTTTGTGTGAAATGTGCGTGTCTGTAACAGCGGCTTCTCATCTCACCAGCACTTACAGCACATTAGGTTAGAGAATATCTGCTGCGCAGTTAAATGTGATGAATCCTTTAATTATTTTACAGTTTCGACACCTTGGCAGAACTAAAAAGCCGTACTGATGACCACACGTTCTCAATATCGGGATGGAGGTTGCTGTTATATTGCCTGTTTTGTACTTAGCATTTTAGACTGATACAGGTTACTAGTGTCTCTTGAATAGTATTAAAATGTCAGTACCAGATAAAGTCGCATTATTTCTCAAAAACCCTGACACATGATGTTCACAATGAAGCGAAACGAAGACATTTGTCTTCCACATGCTGAGAAACTTGTTAAAAACAGCTGAAAACAGAGCACGTTCATCCCAATACTTTCAACACAGTGTCTGCACTTTGTCATTATTGTCAAGGGGGCCTGTGTTTGCTTTTATCCTTATTTAGTGAATAATCCAGGAGGGAACCAAAGTAAGATCATGAAGTCCAACAGCAGGAGACTATCAGTAAACTCCGAGTCTTACCAGAGGTTGTTGTGAAAACAGGGCAGGCTGCTTGGGTGGCCTAACGACTGCGGATGGACATCGCTGTGGTCCTGTGCATCGCAACCACCAGAACCAGATGCCACCTAGACACACACACACACACACACACACACATGCATATAACCCTTCATTAACCTGGTCATGAACATGTTGGACAGCAGTAATAAGAGGTGTCTGCAATATCGCCTTAATTTGTTCCTAAATCACACACTTGCTCTTGTCAAGAACAACTGACAATCGGTTTCTTACATATTCAGCACATACACACATTCTTTTCACTCTTGCAACAAAAAATCTTTCCAGAATCTTATTAGCATAAAGACAAAGAGTGTGAAACCAGTATTAGAGACATTATTCTCCTGAAATTACAGCACAGCGTTGACGTGCAGAAACTCAGGGACTGTCGAAACAGTGAAATGTCTCATTTAAATTCCTTGATGTTTGTGTTGTTGGCTTGTTCGTAAAATTGTGTCTTGCTGACTTTAGGACACTAACATAAAGCATTTTGGAGAAACTTTCAGCCTTTTTTTTCTGACAACACTGAACAAAAATGTGCTATTGTTAATGTCCCACTGTCAAATTACCAGCAAACTGATGTTTCCAGTGGCGTTCAACAGCAGGGCTCCAGCCTCAACGTGAGTCATTCCCTCTGTGAGCACATCATTGATACTGAGGATCCTGTCTCCTGTCTGATGGACACACACAAACATAAACATGTACTTATTTGGCTGAAGTAAATGCTCGTTCTAAACTATAATTAATACTTGTGTCCCTCAAGCTTTACTTTAAAAGCTTGTAGACATGACTCTGAGCGGATATATTAAAGAGATCTATTCAAACTGCAACATATGAACACAAACCCTGCCAGAGACAGCGTTCTCAAAAATAGTCTTAATAAATATATAACAGAGCTAAGGAGATGTGTGACTTTGGTTCATTTGTGCCATAATTCCATCTAATCATAATTGTGAATTCAGCTCTGGAGACAGATCTTGACCCTAACATAAGTGGTTACACATGGGGACCAAATATTTGTTCCCACGATCTCCTGTAATCATCTTAATAGATAGATAAGTTTGTCCCCACAACATAATGAGCATATAACACACACACACACGGATGTGTACACACAGGCACTCCCCACCTGTAATTGCTGTGTTTTGGCAGCCAGTCCATTGGTATCCATGGCAGCAATAAAAAGAGGTGCGTTGCCATGGGGACTACCCACTCCTCCTGCTACACTGATGCCCAGGGAGTCAGATCGACCCTGTGGTGATACCACACACTCTTTATAAACCCTGTTAGACAATAGCAGTAAATCACAGGGCAGCTTGTGCACCTGACAATAACTCCTATGTTATATAAATCAGGTGTCTAGACACGTAACAAGGTTATATAATATATATAGCTCCAATATGGAGCTTTTCATTTGAAGTGAAAAGAGAAAAAAGGGGGGGAAAATGGGACAAAGAGCTAAATTCTAACTTTCTGAAAACATCACAACATTGAAGTTTAGTTTCTCTAAAACTAATAAGGCACTGATAAAACAATGATATACTTTATTACAACACTTTACTGTGCGACTCACCTTTTTTATTATTACTTTTCTAATGTCTGGATAGTCTTGAAAAGCTATGGGAGGAAACAATATTTATGTCTGCATGTTAAGCTTTAAGATGTTAACATATCACACAACTGAAAGACAAAATTAATTGATTTTAATCTCACTAATACGCAGCATGTTTCTCTTTGCTTACAGACAGTATTTCTACACTCACTGTGGCTGCCTGTTTTATTGTTGGTTTCCCCCTGCTGTCCAAGAGAAGCATCACAACCGCTTGAGGGGGTCAGGGTGGAACAGTCAGAGTCTTCACTCTGGATAAAACATAACTTAAAATACTCCTAGTTTCACAAAGTATTATGGTTAAATTGCAGCATAAGAGTAGTTGGACTGCATTCAAATGAGCTGATTTAAGAAGGTCTATGTTCTGAAACAAGAGACAAGACAAAACATCAGGCACGAAAAAACACTTTACCTGGCTGCGCTGCGAGTACTGCACCCCAGCTTTAAATCGAGCCACCTCTAGGTGGACCGCTCCACTGCAACTCTGAGAGCAAAGTGACACATCACACATGAGACAATGACTCCAAAAAATATAAAAGTACTACTAACTTATTTTCTTATTTTCATATATGTCCGACCCCTAGAAGCTTCTGTGCATGTTCCTGTGATGCTGCGCGGACATCCTCCCCGTTGATTGACAGGATCTGGTCACCTAGCAACAACCTTCCATCTGAATCCGTTACACCTCCTCTGAGGATTTCTGACACAAAGATGCCTGTGTCATCACTGTTGGAGGAAAACAGAGGTCAAACACTGTGTCTTCTCCACACTTGCAGAATCAATAATAAGACCTAATGAAATGAAATGAAAATTTGCATAATAATGATTTATTATAAAAAAAAACACTTTAAAAAGTAGTTTACCTGTCCTTTATATTTTTTGTCAAGATACAAAACGCTGATATTATATTCTCTCTAAATAGATCAACTAATAAAGTAAAAAGTACTGAATTAGATTATCCAAACTAATCAACTTTAGAAAAATAACTTTAAATTACACAACCTCCCATCACCCACAGTGATTTAAGCAGGTATGACCACTTGGCTTTCCTTCACTTGTAAAAAAAAAACACTATTAGCACACCTTTTGCCCACAGTGGTGAACCCCAGTCCCTCTCCAGGACGAGGTCTGAGCTCCAAGCTAAAGACATCCCACAGGTCCTCCTCGATGTAAGCCTCTTGGTGCCTGAAGACACACAAGTGAACGCGCTGGGTGGTGAGCCGCAGCACGCCGATAGCCTCATCGTGAGTGGCCTGCCTCAAGCTTATACCATTAACCTGGGTGGAAGTGAAGCGCAGAACATGAGGTGCAGTGGTGCGAAGGGGATTAAGAAAAGCTTGGAGTAACTTTTCTGGAAATCACAAGTAGCAGAAAGCTTTTAATTAGTTTAATGGCTAAATTGAGGGCGACTGAATCGGCCTATAAGAGTGCTATTGCTTGGAAACATCAATTTCAATTTGTGTTGCTTCTTGTTGCATCTTGTTGCTATTCACAAGGCAGGGCACAAACCTTGCGTTTGTGCCCTGCCTTGTGAATACTGATTTGGTTTTTGTTGACACTTCAGCATCTCATTAAGTTGGTATTTCTTCATTGTGGTCGGCAAACACTGGCCCATTTACAGAAATGTTATCTGTTGCTGGATGAAGAGAAAAACCTGTTTGTGTTTTTGATACAGTATATCTATAATACTCTCAAAAATAATTCTGTTTTTTTTTTTTTTTGGTCGGGCTACCTCTAATATCTGGTCTCCAGCCTGCAGCCGTCCATCTCTCTGTGCTGCTCCACCATCATTTACTTCATGGATTATTACTGCCCCCTGGTGGGAGAATATGAAAGTATTACAGGCACCAAAAGTACAATCGGGCTAAACTGAATCAGAATTGTTATATATATATATATATTTTTTTTTAATTTTCCTTGTTCCTGACAAATGTTAACAGGTTGGTCATACCAGTAGAGTGTCACACCCTCCTACGATGCTAAGGCCCAGTCCTACATTTCCTTTACAGATCTCTATGGTAGTTTCCCTGCCAGCCACCACTGGGCAGCTCAAGGGGTCAGAAACTGTGGGTGCGGATCCAAGCCAATCAGACCATCCCGTGGGAGAGGTCTGCATGGTGCCGAGCGGTGAAGAGGATGAGGAGACAGGGAGGGTTTGTGAGGAGACAGGAGAGACAGAGCCGGGATATGAAAGAGATGCAGGGAGAGGAAGAGTGGAAGAGGAAGAGGATGACAGACTCTTGGAACGGATGATGGAGAGTTTGACAGTGACTTGATGTTTGAGAATCAAACTGGACACCTGCATACAAAGAAGACAAGCAAGTCATAAATAATTACATCAGCTCGACCTTGAAGTGCACATCGCGTGTGCGTGTTTTTGTGTTTTTTACCTTGTCCACCGACAGTCCGGCCACAGATTCATCACCCACTGCTACAATTCTATCCCCAACCTTTATTCTGCCATCCTGCAAAGAGACAGCGATATGAATAAAAAATGGAAGTTAAGCAAAATTTATAAGAGTGTACGTAACAAAAGGATGGAGAGGAAGTGAGATTGAAAATCAAACATACCCTCTGGACAAATATCAGAATAATTGCTGCCTGGGGCCCTACATGAAAGTTTATTACTACATGATGTCATCACTTCAAAACGGAAACCATCATCTCCAGGTTATTCTTAAACAACACCCACAATATTAAGACACTGAAGTCGTTGCACCACAGGTTATATATATATGATATAGTAATGTGATGCTAACTGGTTATGTGAAATTGTATTAAATGATGTGTAACATGCAGATGTTATTTCCCTACAAACTATTATTGGACAAACTCATGTTAGACATTTGCATTATTTTGAGAAAACTGAGGTTAAATTAAACTGCAGAGGTGGAATGCAACTAATTAAATTTGCTCAACTATTGTGCACATATTCTGTACATGCATACATTTAACCCAATTATATATGTTGCTAAAAAATTGTGATTATGCTGATGATGATATCACACCTTACTGGCAGTGCCAGGATGAATCAAGGACTCGACCACTAGTCCTTCCTTGCAGTCATCCTCCACCAGGTAGAGGCCAAGATTTACATGATCCTGGGGGTTGATGTGACACAGAAAAGACAACTTTAACTACTACTCTTACCAAGCATTAGTGAAGCTAATATGAGGCTTGCATGACATATTTGTATTTTCTATCACAGTCACAATAAGATTCTGTTACAACTCAACTATTTGCTCCAACTATGCGGCTGCCTAGGGGCCTGACAATGGATAATGGGAAGATTTACTGGAGGTACCGTACCTGTGGTAGAATGATATGCTGGATATCTCTGGGTAATCCTATGTGCTCTGCAGAGTCTACCTGGGAGCCTTTTGTGTCCTTGCACTTTGTTCTGCATCCCTGGGCCATCTGACTGAGAGCTGCGCTGTTCCTTTTAAAACAACATCAAATCCTGCTATTATCCCTGAGCTGGTCACCGACACCTGCGTGTACAGTAGACCTTGACTGAAGGAAAAAAAGATGATACTAGAAAATCACTCAGCATGTTACCTGATGAGAATGATCTTGACTTTAGACGGAGCGTTATTAATGATGGTGGAGGCGTTTTGGTGACTACGGCCGTATAAGATCTGTCCATTAATCTGAAAGACAAATACCAATTTTACTTTGATTTCATCCATCTCTACATTAATGTGCCTTTCAGCCAGCTTGGCCTTTCTCCCCCTTAGCTTCTCCTCTCCCTCAATTTCCCTCCTCATCTCTATTACATGGTTTCCCACTGCAAGAATCCAACCCAGCACAAACCATCCTTCAAATGGTAATTTGTCTGATCAATCTACTGTGCAGGTACTCAGTGCGCTCTACTCATCCATGACTCCTCCCTACAACCCGCTGCTCTTCTTTTGCTGCTCTCAATTTTGACTCTGGTATTTTGGCTCTTTCAACAACGCCGACCCGTCTTGGCTCCTTAAAATCTGATTGTCCCTTACTCTTCCTATTCACTCTCCTCAGTACCTCTAGTAGCTCGTCTCCAACCCGTATCCTTCCATCCAAACCAGCAGGTCCTTGTGGGTCTATTTCTGCCACGTAGACACTCATCCGTGCCCTGGAGCCATCCTTGTTGCCAGTGAGGGTGATACCCAGGCCGGCAACTGCAGGATCCTTCTCCAGCTCAATCATATGGAGCTTCCCGGACAGGCTGCCATAGCGCTGAAGCATCTTATCTGGGAGAGACAGAGTTAACAAACAGGAGGTTGTTTGGAAGAAGATGTGATGGGGAGGCAAAAAAAAAAAAAAGTGTGGCATTCTGCATGTAATGACTGACACTACATGTGGAGAGGAAGCATTATACCCTGGAGGAGCGTCATTGTGTGTGCTGCTGCTGCCACAATTTGTCTGGAAGGGAGGATGTCACTCATGTTGAGGGAAAGGTGAAGGATGTCTGTGTTACTGTACAATGCACATACAGTATACAGTGGAACTTTAAATAGTGTGTGAATGCTGATGACAAGAGGTATCTGCATGTTTGTGTGTGTTTGTGTATGCACCACTGTAGTATGTGGTGCATTTGTGTGAATGAGGGATTCACATTTCTTGGAAATGTATCTGCAGTACAGTATGTATGCACAAGTGCACCACGCCAATAGCTGTGTGCAATTACAAAATATCTGCATGACTCAAAATGACATATGCGTAAAATGAGCAGTCACACAGATTCCCTGAAAGGTACCATGTGGTAGTTTTGGCCACTTACAGCACCATGGATCATTGATTTTATGAATGTTCCCATGTACACACACACACACACAAGCGTGCGGGTGATATGTTAGCACGTTCCTGCCAATGTTTTCACACTATTCCACTGATCTACATGAGGTGGTACTGTGCCAACAAATGCAGCAGTGTGCCAACAAAGGCGGTGAAGAAGAAGAAGCCTACTAGCCACCAAACATGAATGTAAACAATGCAGTTTGCAGCTTTGCAAATGTTTCCCGAGAAAGCAAATATATTCCAATGCAGTTTTAGCCTTTAAATATACACGCAGTTTGCAGTTTGATGAGTAACACTGGATGTAAACACAAATCTCCACAGGGCACCTTTAATAAGTAAGCGAGCAAAGTGATGTGAAATACATGTTGAATATTTTCTGTGCCAAAGAAAAAACTCTCACTTCCAACTCAGAACTAAAACCCATTCACACAAATGAACACACAGTGCAGTAAAACAAAAGGCTTTATGCTTTTGTATTATTGGCCTACGCAACATGCAGATTTAATTGTGGGTCCAGCCAACTGGCTTCACGTGTGAGTGGCATGAAAATGAATTGCTCATTTGAAATTAAATGACAGACCTTTAAATAATGTGTCCAGAATTGTGAGTGTGTGAGACTCAGGACATGTTTTTTTTTTTTTTATTATAGTATTACAGCCAGTTCTTTTGTAATAGATGTCCATAGCACAAAGATTTTCGGGCCCAGAGAGTCCTCATGAAACCTGCACGGTGATGCTGTGTCCACTATACTAAAAACACCACACAGCTCCTGTCCCTGAGAACTTTGGAGGATTACCCCATATGTCTGTGTGATGTCTTTATAATAAAGACTTACTCCTGCCGGTGTCGTCCTCGCCTTCAGCTCCTGCTGTGATTGGCGTTGGGACGGTTATGGGGCTTCTCCGGTTCTTTCTATCGAAAGTTGGCGAAGGTACCTTGGGAGAAGTTTTGCATTATTGAACAGGCAGAGTTGGAGATGCCTCAGGGGTCCTTCAGGCATGAGTTGGACTATCCCTGAGGCTTGCTCAGTGTGCTTGAAGTAGCAGTGGGAAAAACTGACGAACAGGATGAATTAATGAACACAGTTTTAATGTCAGCTAAAAATAACATGAAAGATGACCAGAATCATGCATTATTTTGTAACCAACTTACAAGTGCATGGAAAAATAACTTCAAAAGAATGCACTGTCTATTTAGAGAGTTATGCATCTCCATCAAAGAGAAAAAACAAAGGGGTTTAAACAAACAAGGTAGCTGCATGGGACTTTGAACTACAAGTATGCACGTTAATTAAGTTTTGGAAGTTGGCTTAGTGCAAAAGCTAACGCAAGGCTGCCTTTAAGATCCTGCATAACTGCGATAACGCACACACACACACACATACAACAATGTACCAACCTTAAAGGGAGTGGGAGTGAAGGGGTTTGTAGGGGAGAGACTAAGGAACAGACCACTGAGAGTCTCTGCATCCTATAGCCGGTGAGGAAACACAGATATAGTCCTACAAACGTCAGCACTGTACCCGAAATCTACCTCTCACAAAACGCTTTAAAGCTTCTTCAGGCTTTTTTGGAATGTAGGTGTTAATGACTCACCGCTGTACAGTATGCTATATGTAATATAGTATAGTATACCTTGCTGCTGTGTGGATGGGACTGCGGTTCTAGAGATGAAGTTATCCTCTCATGATTGGTAAGCATAGGGGACTGTGGGCGACACATAAAGTGCAGAGTATTATATATAGTATATATAATATCGAATATTAAATATATCTATACGCCTTCTCTTTGCATTTACTGAGCACTGAGATTCAATGTGAGAAAATCTGGGGCCTCAACTCATTGCAACACAGTGGAATGTATTCATACCAGCGTATACACAGCACAGTGAATTTTAAACTGGTATGAAAAAAAGTACCACATACTGCAATTTTTTAAAGATGCAGTACCTGAGATCTGTGCTGTCCGCCTTGTACCAGGAAAACCACGGTGTCTCCAGCTCTGCGGATGGCCTCTACTGCCTGTTCATGACTCGCATCTCTTAGGTCCACGCCGCACACCTTTCAATACACAGCAGATATTTGACAACACATTATCATTATCATTATATGGCTGACTAGCAATATAGGAAAAAGAAAGAAAGGATGTGTTCAGGGTAATCTGGTGAAATTAAGTATGAGAAGATCACAATAATATGTCAGACCTGTAAATCCCATATTGTCTATACCCAGTAATGTTTTTTTTTTCTAATGTTGAATAGTATAATGGTTCATTAATGCATGATAATACATTTTAAATTATGCATGTAAACGTGTCTGAATGGAATATTTATCCATACATAACGTGTTTATTTGCAGAACATTTTTTCAGAGTCACTCTTACTATGTCTCACTTATATCCTGGCATATTGTTATTTTTATTTTACTGCTCATATTCTTTTTTTTATATATTCACAAGTGATATTCACAAGTGATGTGTGTACACTATTGCATTGTGTACATTGTACAATCCTGTATTGTGTAATGACAACTCATTTGATCTTTAAATCTTAGATAATGGCTTGGAGTGAATAACATTTTGTAGTTGTTTAGACAACATAATTGTTCATCACAAAATTAAATAATCATCAGATGAATGCAACAGAGACAGCAAACAACACCCAATTACTGCACATGTAGCCACAACACACATAGTATCCAGGATATCCAGGTATGTGCCCGTGGTCATGCAGCAGTTCATTTTTCACCTGTCTCCCTGCTACACAGACACACACATGCACAAGCTTGTTTTCTGCAATATCTAATAAGCGTATCCCTTTCTCTGACTCTGCAATATACACACAGACAGGCCCAAACCCACACACGCATACCTCTAGTATCCTGTCTCCAGTCCGGAGGGTGCCATTATGTGCTGCCGGGCTGTCGGGGCTGATGTGCTTGATGAAGATTCCCCTCATCATCTCGCCGCTGCTCAGTCTCCTGCCCATGCCTCTGCCTCCCATTATGCTGATACCCAGGGACTGGCCTGGTGCTCGTGTCAGCTGCACACTTAAACACATAGCAGAATACAAGGAACATCCACACGTTGTCAAGCTGCAAATCCTTCTTACAACACATACAGCCGTGATAAATTCATTTCTTCTGTATGTCTGATGAGGACCTATTTGGTTTGAAACATTACTGCAAAAAAGCACAAGACAGAGAATTAATCCAGTGGGTGTACTTTTTCTTTAAGTCGTCCTCTATCCTCAGCTTAGGGCTGCGGATAGAGTTTCAGAGATTAAGTCAAAACAATAGAATATTATACCTGCCGGGGAGAGACACACAAAAGCTGGTTTCTGCATGCAGTGCAGCTTATGTGCTTTATCCAAGCAGGACGCAGCCATAAATGTGATAAATACAGGTTGGGAAAGTAGTCACTTTCTAAGGGCCTAAGAAATATGGTTGTGTTGAGTCTGTGCTGCGCTGCTCTGCTCCTGCTGTGAGCAAAACCTGAACACACCAGGATTTTGCAAAGCCTTCTGTGGCACAGAGAGGATAAAGGCCATCGTGGGCAGTGTGTATGTAAAAAAGCAGAAAAAAAAGAAAATCTGAGTCTAATGTCAAAGAGGACATGACTGATTCACAAACCTTCTAGGTTTCTCCCAAGACACAGTGGCATCAGTATGGTGCTCCTCTTTCACCTCCTCTTTACCATCCACCTTTATCTCCACATCCAGCTTTGGTACTTTCAAATCTAAACTAGTCTTGTTCCTTTTCTCTTCCACAGTGTTGTCATCTTCTTTCCTTTCTCCCTTATTCTTCAGTGGTAGATAATTGGGAACCTTCCAACTGATGGTAAAAAACACATGCATACAGGAATAATATGGAATTAATTCATACACATTATCTAAAGGAACAACAGCTTAATAATTACTTTCTAAACAATATTCTATGTGGCAGGCTAATAATCTATGAATCACTCTGAATTTAGCTCTCAGTGTGATGAAATGAACTGGCTCACACTCCTAGAGCTGCCGTGGATAACAAGGTATCTTGGCACTTTGTTATTTTCTCAAGTCCTGACACTTTGTGACACATGGCCAAAAGCGACTTGTACATTGGTGGGTCTTGAGAAGATACACTGCTTTAAGTGAAAGTAGCCCTGAAAATACACATTTTCTGCCAGGGAGGTCAGTGTAAGGCAGTGGTTTTAAGTGTGTGTGTGTGTGTGTGTGTGTGTGTGTTTAACACATATATACAGTATTTCTGTACAAATACACAGTATGTGTGTGTGCGTGAGTGAGAGTCTAAAAGAAAGAAGGTAGAGAAGAAGAGAATTTTTCATGAATATGTTTAACGGTGGAGGGCTGTAATAAGCCCATGGAGGTGAGTGATAGTGGTGCTATCTGCACAGCAGGAGCCTATAGCCAGTTAAGTTCCAGAAGAGTGTAGAACAAATGGTTTCACCAGGGTGAAAGAGAGTGGCCAGGAGACAGTGATGGGAAAGGAGGAGATGGAAAATGAGGTAAAGACAAAAAGACCAGAGCGAGATGACTGAGGGACAGAGAGATGAGAGACAGATGTACACACAAAGAGTCAGGGGAAAAGTCGTGCAGAGAAAGAGACAAAGGCAATGTATTGAAAGATAAGAGTGAAAAAAAAAAAAAAACAGGCTGCAGCGAGAAATGGGAGTGAGCGAGGGAGGAGAAAAGGCAGAGGCACGAAGATGGAGTGAAAGCAGGGACAGACAGAAGCGAAACAATTCATTTTCGCTGACAGTCAGCACTGAGATCCATAAGCGAACGGCTAAATATAACTCAAATATTCAACGTTCAGAGAAGCTTTTGCCTTTACCACAAAGACGAGCGGAGAAGAGAAAACACGGACTGGAAAAGGCTCCCACTGAGCTGCTTGCTCACAGAAACACATTGTTTCCCCATGGATATGGTTAACTAAAGTGTCAGCTCATTAATACCCTGAGGTTAATATGTGTTTGAAGAACTGTGCTGCATTACTATTTTTTGTCAGAGTATAAAGCTGGAGCTTTTCAGTCTCATAAACCATGGGTCAGATTTATCTTGCAAACTGGTGCCTGAGCGTAAGGCATCATAAAGTATGAGCTGAGGCCACAGAATCAGACATTACCTTAAGTCTGAGCCTGGAGTGATGGTGGGGACTATGGGTGGGCCTTTTAATGGAGCTTTGAACAACACAGATGCCGTGACTGGGGCTGGATCTGGCGCTGCAGCTTTAAATTTGACTGAGGCAGACGGTTGGAGGATGGATGAAGATGGAGTTGGAGCTGGAGCTCTGACTGGACCGGGAGATCTGGTCGGGGCCGACAGAGGCTCTGGAGAGGGTGTTGGTGGAGTGGGTGATGAAGAGGCACTGTCTGCTGCAATGGATGCCAGAGGGGGCAAAGACAGACGAGCACGGTGCTCGTCCACCTGATGTGCTGGGACATAAGTTACACTGAGGACAGGGGAAAAAAAAGTGTGGGGGATGGGAATATTTAAAATATTAATGTTACTAACGTTGTCACATTAGTCTGTTAGCACCAACAATGATGAAAAGGAACAAGACAAATGACATGAAAGAGTGAATGGTTCCTATACTGTAGATCAGAGAGTCCCAAACATGGCCCTCGAGGCCAAAGTGAATAATCTTTTACTCATGGCTAAAAGTTTGCAAAACATCAAACTGTTCATATGTTTCTCAGCTGATATCTTACTGATTTTGACTTTTATTTTGGTGACAAACTGAATTTTTAAATTTAATGAGTGCCATAACTATAAAAATGATGCACCACTAAAAAGTGAGCTGATCCAAACGATGGCATAAAAGTTGTCACTTAAATAAAGCGCCACGGACTTCATTTATGCTCGCTCCCTCCCGCTTCCACTGTTGTGTGGTGCTACTTTAAGACGTTCTGCTGGAATCTGCTAAAAGAGCCAATTTCTCCGTTCCACTCATGGTGGCAGATTGAATATGGAGGTCCTCCACGCTAAGCTGTTGTGACTGAGCCATGTGGACAGCCTGTCTTGTCTCAACAGAGGCAGTTTGATAGTGACAAGCCCTCACCCTTCCACGTCTCTCTTATTCTGAGGTTGCCAAAGCAACTCATCTGCCTTCACTCTCTGTTAGTTTGTCTGCAGTGCTGTCAGGAGGAGGCACTGTGAGCGTGTGTGTGTGTGTTTTTGTGTATGCGTGCATGTGATTGAAAAAACATAGAATGCACGTGTGTGTGTTCAGCCGTGTGTGTGTTGCGTGTGCACCTATGAGAGGCTCTTTAAAACGGCCTTTTATTCACAAGCGCACTGTTCAAGGTGAGATGAGTGATGAATAATTCAGAGATATTTCCCATAGCAGGAAAATGGTGTTTTTGGAGGTTAGACCATTGAAAAGCTGCGTATGTGTGTGTGTGTTAGTGTACGTGTGTGTGCCGGTAAAAGCAAGAGAGAGACAGAGAGAGAGAGGTTGAGAGCGAGTGAGTGGGTGTTTAGCAGGGCATCAGGGCGGTGGAGGTGGGGCACATTTCCAATCAGCCAAACAAGCATTGTCAATGTGGAGCCATAACTGCTGATGTTAGAACAAGTAATAATTTACCCAATTTCCCCTCAGGCAATCTTTAAAATTTCATCATCTAATCTAATTTAACATGACTGCAGTGCCTCAGTCAACGACGACTGCAGCGTCAAAAACAAGGCGGTAATGGAGATCCACAGCGAGACAAGATCGTTTATAGGTGATGATGCAGAGAAAGTCACGTTAGCGACTGCGGAGAGCACATATTTACGTTTATGTTTCACTGTACAGATACTCGCTCATTCCAGTCACACACACTGTCAAGATCTGCATGGGTAGATCTAGACATTTTGAGTAGTAGCCAATTACTTTTCTTTTCAGTGGTTGATTGTTCTCTGCATTCCCAAAGGACCTTTCTATCTACTCTCTGAACGAATAACTCTGGGCTTTCTTGTTTTTTTTTCAAGTGAAGATGTGTTTGAACTACGGCACGAGGGAAAGTGCATTTACATGTGCTAAGCTACAAATAACTGACTGGATCTGTTAAAATGTGCCACACAGATGTTCAGCTTTAATGTCGCTGGTATGAAGCCTCGTTTTTGTTTCACGGTTTAGACTTTCTCACACCTTTCCGATCACTAAGTTCGTTTTTTAGACACCAAAGTTCATGTTAATTGTGTTTCACATAGTATAAGCTACATTATTATATCAAAAGGCAAAGCATTGTGCAGCAACAAGCTGCATTTGAGAGTTACACCCAACTAGACTATACAGTATACAGAGAATTACACATTTTTCAAAGATGTTATTTTCTTAAAAAAAGAATGCATCAATGAAATTCATAATTTAATGATGGCTTGCTGGCTCCACGAAAAACAAACCTTTAAAAGGCACATATAAATATGAGGCAGTAAATATTAAATCTGGGGGAAAGAAATCTAAGATTGTGACCTTTGAAATAATAGTACAGATATATAGCTTTTAATGTGTAATGACTTTTATATTGGAATACAAATGTAATACAATATAATAACAAAGGTCCCTTAGATCAACCCAATCAATAAAAGCTAGTTTTTTTTCTGTACTGCGTGTACTGCCACTAGGGTTTGTTCACTTATCATGCCTAACTTAAGGCTGTGTGGGTGTGTACAGTACATATTGCTTGACGTTTTGTTGCAACTGCTCAGCTACACGTGTCATTTTTATCGGGTTGTAGTGTAATGTTGTGGCCTTAGGTAATAAAAATAGACGTACCCAACTTCTACCTGAGCAAAGTCGAAATAGCAAGAAGAAGTGAAAACATCTGTGTTTTTTAAGCCATATGTCTTTTTCACAGTAGAAAAAGCACAGGTGGAAATCAAGTAAATGACTGGTGCTTGGGTTTCATGTATTACACACACTGGCTCACTGTCACACTGGGACACCTGGGACTCTTGAATACAACAGAGCCATCATTAATGTTGTTAGTTAAGGTTGTCCTTCCTCCTCTTTGTCTCCCTCTGTCTGTTCTCCTGTGCAGGCCTCCTTGGCCTTGGAGCTGTATATCTCCAGAGTGCAGTTACTGGTCTTACCAACCTGCCCAGTGGTTGCTGTTGTTTTTGTTGCCTGCTGTTTACTCTCTCTTAGCACTCATCCCAACCGGTCAAGGCAGATGGCCGCCCTCCCTGAGCCTCGTTCTGTTGGAGGTTTTTTCCTCTAAAATAAATTTTTCCTCTCCCCTGTCGCCTAGTGCTGCTCAAGTGGGGCTGTTGGGTTTTCTATATAATTCTGTGTACAGTAATATTTTTGTAAGGTCTTGCAAGTGGCTTGAGATGACTTCTGTTGTGATTCGGCGCTTTACAAATAAAAGTGAATTGAATTAAATTTAGTAGTAACGCTTTTGCCTCCTATGACAAGTCAAAAACGTCTGCAAGTAAGAAAGAACAGTAACACTTAGTCATAGTCACACAGTTGTGTGGACTACGTCATCATGTACTAGTATGTTTCACGCAGTTTTTTGCAATACTAATACTGTTAAAAATACTGTTGGACAGTAACTCCTCACCTCAGCTCTGGCCCTATGACAGAGTGTCTGCGGAGCATGGCCCTGGCCCTGGCGTTGGTCAGGTTGGAGGTAGGTTCTCCATTGATGGCCAAGATGGCGTCCCCCACCCCCAGCCTGCCATCCTGGCTAACAGAGCCCCCTTGGACCACACTGCGCACCAGCATGCCTGAGCCGTCCTTGATAGCACTCACCGACATCCCTGCCAACACCACACACACACACAGCCACACACACAGGTGAGTAGAGGGTTGGCTAAGGCTGCTTTGAATGCATGCCAGACAGACAGACAGTCGCCCAAACAAACACCTGACAGTGGCATAATCAGCATAATCAAGACAGACACTAGGCAGATTAGCACACAAACACGGCTACACATGCTTGACATTTACTCAGTATCATCCTTCACAGTCACACTAGCATAAGGCGCACAAGCGCACAATCGCACACAAATAGGGCAGAGGGCACAGGTGACTGAAGGGGGAACACATGTCAGTCCCACAAACACCTGACTTTAGCATTATTAAATTGGACACTAGGAGGATTACACAAATGCGTCATTAATGCAAACAGGCAGAAGTAGGTAAATTAGACAACACATACACATACGCGCACACCTCACGCATACACACACACACACACACACACACACATCAAACAAATTGGGTAGTCTGGTCTATGGAGCTTACAGTAGTAGTATGTTGTTATCTAATGCCTACGCACATCCACAACACTATGGTCGTACATAATTTGAAGGTGGTCAAAGAAATGACTTTGTGCTTATTTTTGAACAAATAAACAGTTTATTGTTTTTTTTAGTATCACATTCAAATTACAATACAATCATAGTGCCTGGAATACAGTCAACTGGACACACAGCTACTGACGCTGACAGGACAAACAGAAGAGACACACATTTCAAATACATGAGAGGAAGCTGGTTGTTGGATGCGTTAAAATCCAAATCTGCTTAAATATTATAATCCAGCATCAAATTACATGTTTCTATTACAAACTCTGCTGCAAAAAAAAAGGAATAATAGTGATACATTTTCACAGGTAAATGTCTATATTATTAAATCTGTTTGGTTTGAGCTCAACCAAACGTCTTTAGGTTACGTCAAACCTAGATTAAGCGCAAGAGATTCACACCATGCAATGTAAGCAAATACTTCTAAACGGGCTTCTTATATTAACGTTTAACGACAAGAAAGGCAAGAAGAAAAAAAAAAAAACTCATTTTAGTCCATCAAACCTTTTCTTTTCCCAACCTGCTCAAACAGCCTTATAGTAGTTGTAGTAAGAAACCAACCAGTAGCTAAACATACATTTACCATCTCAAGAATTGGGCATTAAGTCATTATAATATCATTGATAGAACTGTACATGGCACCTAATAATTGGAAGAAAGTTAAGCAGTACAAAAAAGATTGTACAATATTACGGTTGCTCATATAAAATCCTCCACATTCAGGCCTTACAGATACAGATGGTAACTCTGCCCACGTGGAAGCTTTTGCTTCAAATTCAAATGTATTTAAATGAACAAAATCAAAACACACAAAATCTGTAAACCCTCCTCATTTGGATTTCCAGAAAACCACATTAATACCTCCACAGGAAGACCTACAATATTTTAAACACATTAAAAAAAAAACCCAAACAATGCAGTGAGACAAAGACGGTATGTTATGACCTTGATTTTTATCTACCTATGAAAATTTACATAATTTAAAACTTTCAAACACACACACACACACAACTAGTGCGGTGCCTTATTAGAGCATGTTCCCAGAATACAAATGAGTTTGTTTCCTTATGATTTGCATAGTGCCCTTAGTTGAAAGTGCAGGAATGCTTTACAACCTGTTGTTTGCCCCCTGCCAAGTTCAAATAGTCAAGCAGTGGACTTTTCTTGGAGCATTTAAGACAAAGTTAGATCAATATTCAAGTGAAAATATACTTATTTATTTCAATAATGTTTTTTATATTATTCCACATAACTTTGACTATTCACGTACTGCTTTACTAGTTTCTTAGACACCCACCCACACACACATACACACACACACACACACACACACACACACACACACACACACACGCTAACACATCATCTCCTCTCTCTGGTCTGAGGAGCAACATCATTTCACCACTCTTCTTCAGGGCGGTTGTCATCACCACCGCTTATTAGCGCCATTATTGCCATACCAGCGACGTACACACACCAAGACACCATTACCACGAGAAAGACGGAGAACATACCAAGGCTACGGTTGCCCCGGACAACAGTGATTGTCCTCTCAAAGCTGGTGCGGGGTGGAAGAGGCGGGGCCCGCTGCCTATCATCATCTTCCATGATGCTGAAGCGATTACGCAGCTGGTTTTCCTACGAGACAACAGAGGGCATGCATGAGTAAGAGCTTGAAGGTGGGGTGACAAATACACATCAAACGAGCAAAGGTTTTCTGCTATGCTAGCAGCTCTGCGAGGCTATATTTAGGCACAGTGGGGCTGATGTGCAGCGGTTATAATGCTTAACATGTACAGCATCTCACTTCAGTGCGTCGTTATTCTAACAAGTGAAGATGATAGATCAGGACTCTGGTAACCACGAATGCCCCTCACTCTTTGTGTAGAAATCTTTTAAGTTGATGTTGTAGTAGATATTTGATTGAATAAGTGAACTATTTAACATAATGGTGCTGCTAGAGGAAAGGTCGGAGGATCACACATTAGATTTCATCCTGACATCCCACACATTTCAGTCTGGACCACAAATGCCAATCTCATGGTGGCACTGCAGAATAAGTTGGAGGATCACCAGAGTCAGTAGGATTCATCCTGTGTGGACCTACAACATTTTAATGCAATGCAATTTATTGGGGTATCTCAGGCTGATTGTTCTGCTGGCAGGCCCACAGAAGTAACCCATATTGTTTAAAGTAAAGTAAAGTTAAGTCCAATGCTAATATCATCACGCTGTCAAATTTCTGGTGTGACACAAAAATGGTTTTAAGCAATTTGAACTGTCCAGGGTGAAGGCCTTTGGAGTAATTCTGCGATGTAAAACACATGGAGAGGAAGACTTCTTTGGTCCTCTGGGGCACTTCACAAAAAAGAAGGGCAGCAAGGAGACGTCCTTTGAACATTCCCAGAAAGTACAAGTAGAACTGAAAGTTCTGAAGCTACCTTTGCAACAAGCCCGTCTTTGATGAGAACACTGACACTGCTGCTCGGAGTCTCTTTGTGTGTGTATAAGTGCAGGGCAAAAACTGTATGTCCTTGTTTTGTACCAGGTGTCAATGCTGTGCAAGCATTAAGCGCTTTCCTTTGAAAGGAATTTGTTGGTAATTAAGTAAGAAGCTAGTACAAAAGGCTGCCTCAGTATGATTGAGGTGAAGCCACAATGGAGGAGCAAGTCTTTGACACTGAACACTTTCTCTGTTCCTGACCCTGTGATACTGATACAGCCAGCTCTAAGCTCCCCGCTGCAGAACGTGAACCAAGAGAACAGACACTGACATGGTAATCTCTTCAGGCCAATATAAATGGCTACCCACAGAATTTCAGGTTTGCATGCTAATGAGCAGTGCTTCCTGCGTGATGGACCACTGCATCACTGTCTCACAAAGATGTTTCCCACTGAACCCACAGAGTCGAGCAAACATTCATCGACAAGAATCCTGTGAGATCCATTATAACACAATGAGTTTTAAAGGTGAAGATTTAAACGAAATCTATTTATTCCAGATCTATGCTCTGCACAGAGTAAACACAAAACAGGTGCTGTAAAAAAAAAGCTGAGAAAAATATTTGCCCAACATCAAAAACTTTTTAAACAGTTTTGCATAAAGTGTAAATAATTCTTCAAGCATCTTATATCAAATCGAAATATTCAAGCTGAAAATAGGGATGTTTTTTTTCCCCACAAAAACTAAAACAGTGAGCATAAACAGTTCAGTAATATAAATAGCTGTTTTCTGACAAATGCAAATTTTTGTGTGTGACATACCGTTGTAGTGTAGCACGGCTGGATGATGCTGTTGTCCTCAGAGATGTAACTATTGGTGTTAGCATCGGCTGCCTCTGCTAGCAGGCTGACCTGAGTGTGACTTTCATTGTCATCGCAGGACGCCCGAGTGCTCCTCTCTGAGATGGGAGTTAAACCACCACACAGCTCCAGCTGAAGACACAAAATCCAAAGTTGGAAAAAAAAAAAAAGGTCTTAGTGCTTCAAAAGTGGGTAAGTAAATTCACATGGAGGCAAATAGGCTGAGGAAAATGACTGTAAATTAGACACCCTCTGTTCCTCTCCTCTGCTCTCCCCATCTGTAGTGTGGTCGAGCATTGTGTTCATCTCTCTGCTGCATTAAAAATTCAGGTGGCCTGTAACTGGATTCTCTGTTCCTTGTTACTAAGCCACAGTCCAAAACAGAAAGGAGAAGAAGCACTGTACTCTCAAGGAAAAACACACATTTGCATAATAATCCTGCATATCTGAGGGAATATAAATATTTTATTATAAAATGTTAGTTTGATAAAGATTTCATGAAGTTGAAAAAATAAATAAATAAAAACAAATCCACAATTTATTGCTTGCATATATGTTTCAGCCCATTATAAAGACACCATTTCAACACAGTCAACAGTCCCGCACATGATGATATATATATATATATATTAAGTAATAATAAGTTATTGTAATATTATTAGAAAAAGGTAATAATAAACATGAGGTCTGCAGCCACACATTTGACTGATATGATAGCTGCACCTTTGCATTACTAAATAAGCAAAAGCAGGCTTGCTTGGTTACTGTATTCAGTAACCGGGTTTTTTAACAACAATAAAACAAAACAAAATGTGCATATCCATACTGCATATCTCAGTACAGACAGGATTTTAAGTGTCTTCTTCTTTTGTTTTAGTTAATGGTATTATGTCTCAAATATTAAATGGACTAAAATGTAAAATGTACTAATTGAAATATACTTTGTATAAAATCTAAATCAAGTTGTGCTAAATTAGCCTAGTGGTTATGATTTCAACTCTGAGCTGCTATGTGCAAAGGTTACATTTAGTCAGGGACCTTTGGTAACTGTCATTACCAATCTCTCCATGTCTTTTATTAAAAAAGAAAAAGAGTAAACAAAAAAACAAATAAAAAACTAAATGAAATCAAGTAATAAAATGAACTTTAATTACTGTATGTTTACATACCGGCAATGGTTTGGCAACACCAATCCGAACAGGGCCATAGCCGGTGGACTTCAGAACGTGTACAGCATAATCCAGGCTGGAGCCTTCCAGGTCAGTTTCATTAACAAACATGAGTCTGTCACCAGGCAGCAGGCGACCATCTTGATCTGCTACACCTCCAGGCACCAGGGACCGGATTACCAAAACTGTTTTCGTGGCATCCTCTGGATCCTAAAGTCAAACATACAGGTGGGGAGGATAGTTTGAGTGAACACATCTTTAGTTATATACAGTTAAAGATATTTTGAAGCCTAAGTAGAGATTAATGCAGGTGAAGAACAGGATAAAATTGGTGTGTAAGAAAACTGCAGCTTGCTAGTTTTGTTTGAGGGGGGTGAATCCTTTTTATATGTACTATACAATACAAGAATTGTCCCTGTGGAATACAGAGGTCCGCCTTTCTGTTTTTCTGTTTAGTCTTCGCCCTGTCCAAGCCAACATTGATATTCTTAGACTGCAGTCTATTACAGTCTGTTCTATTTGTGGAAAGGCCCTGAGGCATGTCTCTGACCTGGTAGTCCAGGATACTGAAGCCCAGGCCTGACTCGCCTTTCTCCAGCTCGACCACCTGTGCATCCTTCTCCCACATGGCCAGAGGAGGTGACATGGGGGGCACACCACGCTTAGTGATGTCCTCAGCCGTAGGACAGGGAATGACACAGCCCTGATCCAACTGGGACAAGCAGAGGGGAGAAAGATGACACAGAAAAGGAGAAGAGGATGTCAGTGGTGACTGTGAGCGTGTCAAAGTATTTCAAAAGCAGAGTAGGTGTCTAATGCGATTTATATTGTATCATTATTATTATTATTATGATAAAGCGCTAATTCCTCCTCTTCACCTTGTCATTGAACTCGGCGAGAAGCTCTTTGAGGGTGAGACAGGCATCGTCATCATCATCCTCATCGCTGTCAGGAACTGACGGGGGTACAATTCGAGAGCACACCAGACACACATGCGTTGGCAGCTCCTTCAGTATATTGACCACCTCCTTATGGGTCTCTCCAATGAGAGGAATCCCATTCACCTGTGCCAGGAGAATTAATTATGTTAACTGTAGAAATTGTTATAGGATCATTATAATGGTAATCTTTTTTTTTCATATAAAAATAACAACATTGTATGTATTAAAGTTAATTAATGTATCTAACTGAAACCCTCAAATGCTGTCTCTGTATATATATTATGTCCATCACTACATCTGTGGACCATTCTGCAAATTAGAAACTTTAGTGATATTTCAGTTTGGGGAATAGAGGAGCAATTAAAAGCCTCAGTACATCAAGTCACAGCAAGACAGTTAAAACTCAAAGTTGTAACTAAACCGAGTGGGGCTCATTTAAAAGCAGAGATGAACGCTGGCTTTGCTATGCTAATGTGGTCTGAAGGACATCAAAGGGTTGAGCTGCGCCACAGATGTTGTCTTGTTCACTCAAAGGCAGCGAAGACAAGAGCCATTTTGCAGTGTTTTCCCTATGCCGTGCTAAGCTGCCGTAAGTTGTCAAAGAGTTCATCCGACTGCTCATCATGATGAGTGATACGTGTGGGTGCGTGAACTTGCTCAGCGGAGCGGGAGGAGGCCAAGCTCTCCCCCTATAGTACAGTCACAAATGCACAGAGGCACACACACTCACATCCACCTCCGTATGACTGCTTTTTGCTGCCTTAAGGGAAAATGTCGAATGCTGCACTTGAAATAGTGTGGTGTTTACTGAAAGGTACTGATTTGTGCTTTATGGCTTGAGTAAAAAAAATCTGATAAATGTGTAATAAAGATCATCAAAACTATGCTTCTGTGAACTAATTAGGGAGCCTTTTTGTTAGTCGTGTATTTACATCCCACAGGTGTAGCAAAATAATCAATCCCACACAGATCACAGAGCTTTTTTCAGACAGCTAAAGATAAGTAGCAGCACTGTCGGCCAGGAGGATCGCTATCAGTTGGTTACCTCCAGTATCTGGTCTCCAGTGAAGATCTTGCCACTTTGACCAACAGGCCCCTCAGATAAGACAGAGCACAGATAGTGATGTCCTGCCCGAGCCTCCAGACTGATGCCAAGACCACTTGTCTCACTGAAACGCTCCAGCTGACACACCTACAAGAGCAATGTGAAAGCTGAGCGCTGGCTGACAAAATACTGTGTGTGTAGAGGCCTTTGGAGGGTATGTGTAGACATCACGCTGTGAGGTAAGTGGGGCTTTCTTCTTTAAATGGGTAATTACATGTAATATAATATGGGGTGTTTTCTCTGCATGTTATAATTGAATCTTATCTTCATTACACAGACGTACAATAACTTCATATCGGGGTCCAACTGCATGCTGCCACCTCTTCCTCAGATCTTCCTCTTCAGCTGGTGTCAGTCTCACACCTGTACAATGTGCACAAACAAATGCAATTACCCTCATATCTCTCTCTCTCTCACACACGCGCACACACACACACACACACACACACACACACACACAATATGCTAAGAAAAACAAAGACATATCTCCATTCACACTGCATAGCCCTAGGTGAGCCAATCAGCAACAAACAGGATACCATGTGAAACCATGAAATCGACTGTTTTGGAGAGAGGCGACGTAATTCTCTTCATGGCAACGCAAAATGTCAACACACAACCACTCAGACAAACACACACGCGCGCGGGCATGCATATTCACACCCACCACCTTCTGATTTCTTGGCAAACGAATGTTTTCTCATTCATCTATTAAAGCCTCACTGCAATCAGGGCTTATTTGACTGTGCTCTCTAATCAAGCTCAAAAATCCATGTCTAAATAAAGCCATATATGCAGGCGGGGCGAGAGACGAATCATCTGGACTGAGCTGAATGAGTTGGATAAACACATGACTGCACAACACTATAAATAGACTCCCATCAAAGAGCATGCTTTGCTGCCACATAGTTTTTTTTCCCTGAGCCCAATCAGCATATTAGTCTAAGTCCCATGATCCAGTTCCAGACTGCAGTGCAGCATGGGAAGGGGAGCTTACCGTTTCTGGAATCATGTCGGGGTCGTCTGTTGGCGTATGCCACTCGCCGAGAGATTTCACGCAGAGAACAGATTCCTGAAAGACAGGGGAAGCACATTTGAGCAGAACATAAATAGACCGAAAAAAATGATAATGTACAATTTCCCAGCAAGCATGAATTAGGTAGCAAAGTTCTTTATGAGCCAAGAGAAGCACTGTAATATGTTTCAGTCAAAACAGATACAGAAATGTAGGAATTTTTTTATTTAACGTGAAGCACCTGTCTCTTGAATCTTGTTGAGGGCCACTTTGTATGGATTGCCCTCGTGGAAGCTGTGGGAGTGTCGCAGGGGCTGCAGGGGAGGAACTGGGGGCAGGATGTGACTCAACCGGACGGCCTTCCTCAGCAACCTCAGTCTGACCAGAGAACCAGTTCTTCTCAGCACCTCCATGGCCCTCTGCTCACTGCAGCCCTGCAGACTCACCCCATCAACCTGAGGGAAGGGGCATAATACGTAAGAGCGAAGGAAAAGCTGCAGAGACGATAGCAAAGTGTGTCTGGAGAGAGTGGATTCATAGATGCAGGGCAAGTGCACGTAAATTAAATAGGTAAGTAAAAGAAATCAATAGTAATCAAACTCAAAAAAATAGAGTGAGATGGAAAGAACAGTTAAAAAACAAGAGATGATGAAGAAATGGATGGAAAAGTAAAACTGGAACAATTCTCCTTCATCAGCTGAAACAGACCCTAATTGGTGAGTATGGAGCTGCTAAAAGTTGCAAACTGTGCAGATTTCAACATGCGGAAATCGTTAAGATTCGGGAGAGAATATATTTCAGACAACAAGGTATTTGTCTTCCGAGAGCACAATGAAAAAAGGCTGTTTTTTTTTTTATTTTTATTTGTATTTTTTGTGCAACTCACAGATAGAATGATGTCTCCTATATGGATGCGTCCATCTTGATCGACAGCGCTGCCCTTTACTATGCTCTTCACTATCACACCGGCGCTGTAGACTGAGAGGGGCGAGAAGAAGAAGAAAACCTAACTGTGATTGTGCAAATGTACCTCTGAACAAGCACATCAGCAACAATGTCTTGCATTGGACAGAAATTCCTCATAATTATTACCTGAGTTTAAGTCGCCTATGTAGCTGGAGATGGTGAATCCCAGGCCACGGCTGTTTTTAGTGAACTGCACACTGAACTCATAGTCATCATTCAAGTCATTGAGCTATAAAAACAAACAAAAAAAAAACACAAGGATAACTGAGAACTCTTATTCTTATCTTTTGGATTTAAAGAATACTGACTAACACATTCATTGTTAGTTATTACCTATAGGATTTGTTATATAAAAGTATTTTCATCAGGTTTGCCTTTAACTGTAATTTTTTTCACTCTTTATACAGAGACACACACTCAAAACAAGTGCACACACCTTGCCGTCAAAACTGTCCTGGTTGAGCACAGGAGAGGAAAGGTGGTTGTCCTTGGTAACATCCCTTGCGATGAGCAGTTTCACCTTGCTACCAGCGTTTCGCAGCACCTGGACCAGATGGTCATTTGTGAAAGGATGAGAAGTGTTGTGTGTGGCAATAAATAACAAAAAATGAAAAATCTGTTATGAGATAGGTGCCCCGGAAAAAAAATAAAAAAAATAGGTGGCATACAGCCCTGCTGCAATTGATAGACATGCATTTTCCAAACCATTTTTTCTAAACTAGAAATAATTCTGAAGCCTCCCGAGGCTAGAAAACACCCACTGGTGCTCGATGGGGTGCAGCAGCAGCTACTTGCAGTAACAGTGAGTTTATCAGACTTTAAAGACAGGCACTAACTAGTTATTTTGGCAAATGCATGTTTGATTCATTTTCCCACCTCCTTTAAAGAGCTTCTGCACTTCCCTGAGATTTTCCATTTAAACCTCTGGGAAATGCTGGGTCGGAAAAGATTTAAAGTGAAAAAAAAAAAAAAACCCCATAATGCTTTCTTTTCGACAAACGGTACCTCACCTGTGCCACCTGCTCGCTGTTCATGCCCGCCAGATCTGTATCTCCAATGCGCAGGATTTGATCACCACTACGCAGGCGCTTATCCTGGAGATGAGTGTCGTAAATGTGTCATAAAAGACATTATCATTATTTTGCAATTTCATTTTTAAGTTGTTTGTTCTAAGATTTGATTCATTAGTGAAAGAAATAACTCTTCATGGAGTCATACTGTTGATGTGATGTTGCCAGGAAATAGTCCATGACATAATATCAAGTCTTTAAGCTAAACTAACTCTTTGATGTTGCTTTACATATAATGACTATACTGATCTACATTTATATATCTTTTGGCATGAAATTGAAAAAAAAAATCATAGATGAAACTCATTTTCAGTAGATCGCTATAGTGTAATTAACTGGCAGGTGGATTTACCCGTCCAGCAGCTCCTCCAGGAAGGATGGTCTTGACCATGACTCCGGTGCTCCGCCCCCCTATTATCCCAAAGCCAAGCCCCTTTCCATCATTGTTCAGCTCAATCATCTCCACATGACGCCTCTGGCACCAGATGTTAGAGCAAGAGAGAGAGAGAGAGAGAGAGAAAGAAGATGGATTGAAAATCTATTCTAATTAAACTTGCAAAAAAAAAAAAAAAAAAAGTGAAACTGCATCAAACAGTTAAAACTGCATTTGATTGTATTGTTTATCTACAACCACACATTTAACTCTACAGTAGACCCCCTCACATGTCACATTACTTTACCTCATGGGCAATGGCAGACAGGTTTCTACCCATTGACATAGTGCGGGAGATTCGAGGGGGAGTGCAGTACTGAAAAATAAATGTCATGTGTAAAACAAAAGCACACCGGAAATGACACTGAGTTAGCTGAGCAGCCTCTTACGATCAGCTGAAACCTTCAGACGACGTGATATCCAACTGCGCTTGGGTTTTATAATCTAATGTAATATTCTCACATATAAAACGTGACATTTCAAATGGTGATATTTTGCATTTTACAGCAAAGAGAAAAGAAAAAAGGCTGATTCATGGGTTAGGTGCTTTAAAAATAAGGTGCTCCCCATTACTTAACCTCTAAAGTATCCTTATAATATTATAATTTATTTACGATGGACGTTTTACATACTGTACCTGTGATTCAGTGTGAATGCAGTTGTCAGAGTACATGTCTGAGAAGGACAGCTCCTCTGAGCCCAGAGAGGACATGCTGCCGTCCCTGTGTAAGGATCTGGTAGTGCCGGGCCTTTGATTTTCCATGGCCCATGTGTACGAGTCACTGTGACTCAGTGTCTTCAAACCCAGAGCCGTTCCCAGGCAGGGGCCACAGTTCAAGGACACAGATTTGGAAATACCCTTCCCCTGATAGGAAAAAGAGAGACAGAAAGTAGCGCACATAGGAGAAATGGATTAGGTTGGATAGAGACGAGCAGACAAATGACAGAAGGATTGAAGGATGCGAGGGAAGGGAAAACGAAAGATTGTGAGGAAAATTAACGAGGGAGATAAAGAGATGTGGGAGGATTGATAGAAAGGTGGACACATTAATTGAAGCAAGGAGATACGGAGACACAGAGGAATAGGATGAGGGAGCGATAGTGATGGAGGAAAACAGAAAGAATAAAGAAGTTGGGAAAGGAGGGCATTGTGAGACAATGAAGGAAAATGTGGGAGGGAGAGGCAGGGGGGGGGGGGTTAATGTGTGTCAGCCAAAAGAAAAAAGAATTACAGAAAGATAGCTTTAAAATGGAACAGTGAGGGAAAAGATAGCAGAGCGGCAACACAAGGATCTCACATCAAGGCTTCTATTCAATACCACGTAACCGCAAAACTGCTCCCTTTAGTCTTTTAGGTTTTCTGTTTCAGTGTTTAAAAGGAAGCTAAAGTGCATGTGTGTATTTCCCGATCTGTAAGCTACTCTTCTAACGACGCCGACACCTGTTGGAACAGCGGCAGGAGAATAAAAGAGTGACACGCACGTATGCCGTTATGTATAAAAACTGTATTTTCATGACGGCGAGATGCTGAGTTAGCACAAACTGATTTGTGCATGCAGACTCCGGAAACCTGCGGCACACTCCAGTGCCACGTTTCCTGGAATGCAGAGATGCTAAACGGCTACAGGATCATGCTGCATTGCTAATGTAATAAAGCTTGTGTGTGTGCAGACAGTGAGGCTTATAGGGTTAGCCTATTACAACACACCACAAAAGGCAATTACCAAGCCATGATGCTTACCACTGACAAACGAGTGTAATACTTTGATGGTGTCATAAATAACAACATGTGCACACACACACACACACACGCACGCGTGCGGACCACCAGGGGCCACATCCATTACACACATCAGCTCAAAACGTATGGCAGTGTTAAAGATGATATCTGCAAACTTCTTGACATGATTTATAGCTATTTCCACCCTTCCTCTGTCTCTCTTCCGCTTGCTCTTGTTCCTCCCTCTCTGCCTCTCTCTCGCTCTCTTTCTTGGGGCTTTAGTGGTAAGCTTAGGTAAGCTGATTACTCATCCAGTTTGGTTCCTGCATTCAGTATTGTGGGAATGATTCCGACTCCTTCCCCACCGTTTAATATACACCAAACACCCACACGCTCACGCTCACACCGTTACCTTCACCGGGGGCTTCCGCTGAGCTTGCTGTAAGCTGAGTATATGATGGAACAGGGGGCTTTGCAGGACAGTCTTTAGCAGGGAGAGCTTCTCCTGTGCGGGGGCCTCTCCTCTCTCTTTCAGTTTGGCTTGCAGTCTCTCTACAGCCTCCAAGGCACACTGAGTATCTGTGGAGAATACATACATGTACTTTTCTTGTGTCATTCAGGAACTGGATTTTTTCCTTCTTTACTTTGCACTAGTTTTAGCATGGCGTGCCAGCTGCTGGTGACCCTAACATTAACCTCAACCTATGATAAAAAAAAATCTACACCTAATAGGAGGGAGTGTGAGTTGTTGATGTTCTGCATATTACGTCTAGACTGGACTTCTGTTAACTCCCTACTAATATAATGTCCCAATAAGTCCTTTAAAAGCCTCCAGTTAATCTAAAATGCTGCAGCCAGAGTTCTGACTGGAATTAGCAAGAGAGATCATATTTCTCATATCCTATTAGCTTCTCTCCACTGAGTACCAGTAAAATCTAGAACACATTTAAAATCCTTACATGCAAAGGACTTCATATCTTAAAGATCTCGTAGAACCATTTTATCCCAGCAGAACACTTTGTTCTCAGAGTGCAGGTGATCTTATGATTCCTAGAGTTTCCAAATGTAGAATGGGAGGCAGAGCCTTTATCAAGCTCCTCTCCTGTGGAACCAGCTCCCAGTTCAGATTGAGGAGGCAGACACCCTCTCTACATTTAAGACTAGACTTAAAACTTTCCTTTTTGATAAAGCTTATAGTTAGAGATGGATCAGGTGAATCATCACTTAGCTGCTGTTTTTGATTAGTCTGCTATGTTGCCTTTTCCTGATACACTCAAATCCTCTTCTCTCTCTATCCATATATATGCCTCCATTGCATCCCTGTTTTATTAGTTGCATGTCTCCTCTCTCCTGTAGTTGTGCTTCTTTCTCCCTGTACCTGTCTCCAGGTCTCGGCCTTGGAGCTGTATGTTTCCAGTGTGCTGTGTCTGGCCCTACCCGCCTTTCCCCATATTTGCCTTGTTCTTTTCTCTTTCACTTTGCACCATCCCCAAGCAAAGGGCTGCCCACCCTGAGCCAGGATCTGCTGGAGTTTCCTCTCCACTGTGTCCTGCAGCTGATTCAACTGGTTCAGTTTTCTATAAACTGTAGTTGTTTGTGTTTTCTATACATTCTGTAAGGTGTTAACATTATCATATCAAGTGCGGGAGGATTTGGCACTATATAAATAAACTATATTGAACTCTGTCTATTCCAAATGCTGTTACATCCTCAATATACAGGCAAAGACATTAAGTTTGCATTAACTGCACATTTCGGCCCACTTGTGACCAAATCTTAATTAAAATCTTAATCAAGAAACTCGACACTAAAGCAGCAGGGGCCCATTCTGCAACACAAAAAATAAAGCTAAAGTAAAAAAAAAAAAAAAAAAACTGAAGTGGTGCGTCAGGTCATATTGACCTTGTTTATTTAGTGGAACAGCAGCTAACGAGCACAAGCCATGGTTGCAGTAATTGTATATGGCATAAGGCTAAGACCCTGTAAACTCCTCACCGCAAAGTTTTGACTACCGACCAGACCGCGAGTCCTCTGCCACCTGCACATGTAACTATTCCCTCCTGTCTGGCAGTTGCAGCCATGCCTGACACCTTAATTGTAAGCCTCTGATAATGGCAGTGGTGGGAGACTTACTGAGGTCACTGGAACACGTTTGGCTTTAAACACAGCGCTGCATCTGCAAGCCAGTGAATGCACTTACCCATAATTCCCGTCATAGTCTGACAGATCACTCAGATGAATTGTTGCTTTGTGACTTCCTGCATTAGTTAGATGTCATTCTTCTCTGTACGGCACCTGCAACACGAATAACAACAACAACAACAAATAAGGCTCCTGCTTTAACAACAACATGTCCAGAGCATCTACTTACATTTTGGTGACGATGTATTTGTGGATGTTGACAGTGTATTTGTGAAATCAGTGTCGAGGTGAGGTGTCTCCTTGAATACATCTCCACTGATTACACCACACTTTGTTACAATTGTGGCAGAACTACGTGCATAAGCCACCTCCCACCCCCCTCCTCCTCCTGCTGTGCAGAGGAATTGTTTGTGTAAGTCTGTGTCTATTTATTTGACATATGTTGGACAGCATCATTTCACCTCGGCATCTTCAATTCCAGGGCCTGTCCTATTGCCTGTTTGCAATCGCCTTGCTTGTCAACTAATGCTCTTTAGCAGGATTTAAATCTTCTCCAAAAGGCTTTATCAGCCAGTGATGGTAATTAACAGCGACACATGGCCTCCCCACCACTCTGTCTTGAGGGGAAGCCTGTATAGCTTCAAAGCATGATACCAATGACATGATTTGATTTGAGAAAAAAAAAAAAAAAAAGATGGACTGGAAATGACAATGTCTCATGTGAAATCTAATTAGGGGAGGCACGATGGGTATCGCAGGAGGCCTACTTATATGCCCTTCATAGCAGCCTAATGAAATCAATGTCTTACACCTGTTGATAGTGAGGCGATGCTGACTTCCTTAGAATAAAAAAAAGCAAATCTGATGAATGATTTACAGGAATTACTCAGGCCTATTAGCTTCTAATTTGATACATAATCAACAAGACAATCTGTTAATTTCTACAAAACGGATCCAGGCACATCAGACTCATCACTGTGACGAACAGAAGGACACCATGGGCAGATCAAAAAAAAAAAAAAAAACACGCTCGTAGCAGAAGCAGCCTCACCTCCATTGCAGCGCCGGTGGGCTATCAACAGGTCCCCACTGAGCTTCAAGAACAGCACATCCACCACCTCCACCGGTCCGCAGGGGAAATTTACCTGTACCGAATACCGCGTTTGACACTTTCCCAGCGGGACAAGTCATTACAGCTTATTGAGAGACGGCGAGATATCAAGAAGCAGGCTGAGCGCTTTATTTTTTCCCAGGCGCTGCGTCCGCGGCTTGTGAGAGCTCCGTGCAGTGCGCATGTCACCCTCTGATCTTCAGGCGCACAGGACTCATCCCTAATGAAACTGAACTAGCCCGAGGTAATCCTGTAATACATTTCAGTGGGACACTCTGCTGCCCACACTGTCCCTGTGCCAAAATCTCTTGGTGGAAAAAAAAAAAAAAAAAACGATGGTGAAAACCACTAAAACAAAGTTTTCAAGAATGTGAGCACACCATAACAATAAGTTACCACAGTGATACATGAAAACGGAACTTTAAAGTCTAATTCAAGGCCTTACAAGGCCAGCTTGCCATGGCAGGACACTGTTTAATTGTATTTATCAGTACGCACATGGCCAATTGTATGTTTAGGTTTAACTGTGCGTGTTTATCACTTTAGGATAAACTGTTAGAAACTCCCCATGTTAATTTTCTTTAATTTTATTGGTTCCAAAGTGACAACAAGTCATTCTGTGAGTTCACTATAATTAAACCTATTAGCTGAGAATATGGTAACCAATGGGGCTGTGCCCACTTTACGCCATTCGGTGTAATATTATACATTGTCACGTCATGTTGGGGCTTCTTGAGTCCTATCCTGTACATGTCGTGTAGGGTGGGGTCCAGGGGGGTGAAAACTTTCGGAACCCCTGTGTGTTTCCACACGGCAGGTGGAGCCCTAGGTCCAGATATTTAGGAGCCAGATCCAGTTCCGTGTTTTCCACCAACCCCCACTTCGTCTCTCCCTCTTTCTCTCGGCATCCCCCAGGCAGGAATCATCACCCCCCCTCCCGCCTCCCCAGCAATCCACCCACCCTCTCCGGCTCCCCGCCCGCCCGCCCGCCCGCCTGCAACGCGACGCTCCTCTCGCCGGGCTGCGCTCTGATCAACCGAGCATCCACCGCGCCTCCAAATTGGTTTGTCATTTCTGACCCTCTCTCTCTCTCCTCTCTCTCTCTCTGTGTGTGTGTGTTGACCACGGTCCTCTGCTCCGCTGCGCTCTGCGCCTGTAGACTTCAGCAGAAGTCAGTAAGAACATAAAGCAAGAACTAGATAAAGGGAGGGAGGGCAGAAGGGATACAGACAGACGGATAGAGAGAGAGAGAGAGAGGAAGAGCGAGAGAGAGAGAGAGACAGAGAGAGAGAGAGAGAGAGAGATACAGCCTGTACGCCTCTGTCCTCCTCCTGCACTCCTCTGGACCTCCTCTCCTCCTGTGTGAGTGCTGATCGGGATACCAAGCACGCAGCCATTGGTTCATCAGAACCTCAGCTTTTATTTCCCATCCTCTCTTTCTATAAGATTTTACCCGCGTCATTATTTTTTATTTTTTTGCGGCAGCAAAGGATCCAACCGCGGAGCCGGAGTCGAGGCGCCAATCAGTGAAATCATTTATCGACTGGGGAAGATATATGCTATCCAACATATACGTGCTGGGGGACTGTATGAAAGAGCGCAGGAAAAAAAAAAGAAAAGGTTATTCCTGACTCCCCCCGTTTTTGCGCTGAATGTGTACATATGCGCCCACGTCGCTGCGCCTGCTGACACGGTAAGGATCCGCTCTTTATGCTCTTTTACGAATTATGGGGGATTTTTCTTTTTTCCATACATCGCCGGCGAGCGATGTTCATGTCACTGACCTGCTCCGAGAGCTACAGACTACTGAGGAACCGACTCCTGTTCTCACGGATGCCCATGGGAATGTGGCCTGCGATTATTATAGTTGAGGGGCGCGGAAAGTAGCCCCTAATGACCGAGGAGGAGGAGGGGGGGTGAGATATGATATAGTTCCCCGTGTTTGTCTAAATGATGCTCCGGCCGGCTTGTGGCTGCTTGGGCGTCGCTAGGATGTGAGAATGTCGCTAAGGAGAAATAATAAGCAATGATGCCTATTACCTCTCCGGCAAATAATCAATGCAATCGCATTATCCCATGACGGCGTCTCGGCCAGGGTTTACGCATAATTATTATTCTGTAGCCGCGTGTATCTGCCTCACTGCAGGGCGCGATGACAAATCACATGCTTCGGCATGATGGATGACAGACAGACTAACTGTTCACCTCCTCAGGTTTTTTTTTTTATGTGGCTGTCATTTGACTATATTGGAATGCAGTTTAGCCTATTTGAGGCTGTGCCGGTTTTGTCAGCCGCAGTCTCAAATCCAGAATGAATCCAGCTACTAGTGTGAGAAAATGAGTATCCACCAGGCCGGTTGCAAACCCCCAGAATACGTCAATCATGCGGATTCATCAGTGAAAGCAGTGGTTTTTATTTACAGGAGAGGTGTCTGGGGTTGCAAATGACCTTCATGTGCAGCTGTAAACTACTGAAGGTTGCACAATTCTTCCCTCCTGGCTTGAACACAGCATGTTTGCACAGCGTGCTCTTTAAAATGAGCAGGCTTACATAAAACAAACAAGCCACATGGACTAAACATTAGTTTTGTGTCATTGTGAACCGTATCACAAGTGGTTGGCCTGTCACAAATCATTTCAGTTATCAGAGTAGTTAAGTCTGTGTCTGTGCCTGTGCCTGCGTGCGTGGCCTGTGCACTGGCCCATTTGAATCACCACACTCCACATCCAAATGACTTTGAGCGAAGAATACCGTGAGTAAACACGCTGTGGAGAATCTCAGCGTTCAGCAGGAGATGAAGGGTGGATGAAGGCTCCGTAGCTTATGGTGGTTGGCGGCACGTTGACTCATCTGTCAGTTCTGTGGCTGTGCAAAGTGTCTCCAAGGAGCCCACTAAGCGGGAAGGAAATGGTCAGCGTTTGGAAGTTTGCTTTATGATCGGACACAAATTTACATAGATTTGCTTGACTGACTGCCATTTTGGCAGCATCTGTCTAAAGCACGGGCCTGTCTCTCATTGTGTGCCTGCCTGAGATGAGCATCCCTACATCGTCTGTCGTCACTGCGTCTGCTTGTGTCTCAATTATTTTACAGTTCCACGGTTGCATTCGAGTGTTTGCTCCAATATTTACTAAGATATACAGACTCACAAACTCTTGTATTTTCCAGTCTGAACCCTGTAGCTGTTGGTGTTTTACATCTAATTTCAACAGTGGAGAAACATGTAGCATCGCTGGTGTTTGTGCTTCCTCTGTAAGTCCAAACTTCCAGCAGCTGCTGTGGATGCTTTTTGGTTTTGTTACCCCCCCCCCGACAGGCTCAGATAACCTCTCCGGAGAGAGCCACGAGGATGTTTGTCAGGCATCACACCATGAATGCAAAGTCTGTCAAAGAGCATCTTGGGTCACGTTCAGTGATGACACCCACACAGTACTGGTGTAGCTGCAGCACCTGAAGCTATATAATGTGCTACAGCAGCAATCAAGCAATCTGCTGACAGTAGGTGGATCTGTGTTCCTTTAATTAGGTCACTGATTCATTTCACTTCTTGGGATGGCACAAGATAAACAGAAGCTTTTTGTTGGGGGGGGGGGGGGGGGCGAGGTGCAAATTAGGACGGTTGTGGTCATTTGGATTGTTCTGCTTGACTGACCAAGTCTTGACTTTCTTTGTTTGGAGCTGTTCATGTAACACAATAGCTAGTTTAGATTTGAATGGCTCCAATAACAATATCTGACCCCCCCCCCCCCCCCCCCCCCCCCCTCGCCAAAACGGAAAGCAGCCTGTGATTTAAATAAAGGATCATATGTTATCCGTCTTGAGCCTCGAGTCGAAGCCTTGAAATAATGAAAATAAACGGCGACATCCACTGCGGGCAGACACTAACAGACACACATACGCAGGCGAATATTAAGACAAGCAGGCGTAAAATCAGTTTTTGTACAAAGTGTAACTATACTTGTTAGTGAAGTCTCTGTTTCCAAGGGTTATTAGAGAGTCTAACTTTAACACTTGTGCAATTAATTCTGTTTTAGCGAGCACATAGAACCTAAGGGCTGATTTCCACAGAAGCTTTTTTAACAAGCGTTTTCCTAAAGAATTTGCAGCGTCTGAATACCGGTTCCCTTTATAGTTAATTTATGCACAGCCAGGTAAAAGGTTTGTGTCAAAGAGCCTTGTAGATAAACAGAAGGTGGTATTTGCTGTGCTTACAGAGACAGCACACACACCTCCCTGCACGAATCACGCTGTCGCTCAAGTGGCTTAAGGTCGGACGCAAAAAGCTCATTTGAACACTACAGTAATATTTCGTTTCAAGGAAAGCAGAGCCGTTGAATTTCACAGCGCTGCATCCTAATGCGACGATGATCAAATTCCTAGTCTCGGCCCCCCACTTTGTGTGCCGAGTTTAACCTAATTCAAAAACCCTTTCCTGCACTAGACGACATCTCTCTCCCATATTGAAATAATGAGGCCAGATCCTTGCCCGTCTTCCTCGTCCACCTAAAGCACCCGGTCATGTGTTAACACATCCCTTTCCCTCCCTCGTAGAGCAACCCTGGCTTTTCCCACCGCTGATTGGAACTATCAGCTCAGTTCACCTCGCTTAATGTGTGAAACTCGCCTCAGATATCGTTCAGTTCTGATAGAGGTTCAGTCCGTGCAGTGGCAGTCGCTATCTGATTAGATAGATGCTTGGGAAAGGGGGAAACTAGTACTAGATGACTGACTGTCAGATCTAAGGACATTCATTGACTCATTGCTCCTAGGGCCTCAGCTAGAACAGCCCTCCAGAGATAGATGTCTTTCTCTCTGCCTAAATATGGAACTGTTGGAAGGCTTTTTACTCAAACCACCACAGCCTATTATCTGTCTGTATTTTGGGGCTGATTGGAGGAAATGTACACTGTTGGCCTGACTGCTCACGCTGTGTGTTGACTGGGCTGTTTGTGTGCAGCCGTGAAAGTGATACGCGCTGTAATCCTGCTCAGTGGCCACTGCATTGTTTAGCAGTAGGTTGTAATCATACTATTTAACATTTTGTCATCGCAGCTCGTCTGTGATGCTCCATTCGCCACTGATTCTGTGGTCGAAGATTCTGGAGAATCATCAGATTCATGAATTAGTTATTTGTTGGTAAATATTTAGAGAGTTGATTGATTTGTTGTTTAAGTCATTTTCCAGCTGTCAACCACTGCTCAGTCTAACTTGCTGTTTTGCTAATTTGCTTGACCTTGACATGTGATAGTTAATTCAGTATTTTTCGAGTTTTATAGTGTTGGTTGGACTAAACAAGCCCTTTAAAGATGCCTTGGGCCTTTGGAAACTATCATGGGCACTGTTCATCATTTTCAGCCATGTAGATAATGCTAATTACCATTACTAAGGCTGTACTACTACTACTACTACTACTACTACTACTACTACTACTACTACTACTATTATTACTACTTCTATAACCAATCCTGATATAGACAAAACCGAGTTTTCCCACAAACAATCCTTGAAGGATCGATTGCCTCTTGTTTTTAATCAAAGTTTTTTAACAACCAAATTAAACAAGCCTGTGGTCTATCTCACATGGGATAGAAATTATTGAGAAATCAATCAATGGAAATCTATTCTGAAATTACCCCTTCAGCCATTTATTGGGATATTAAAATGATCATGATGTCTTTTGCCTCGTCCTTAATTTGTATTTCTTGTTTTCGTACTATCAAAAAACAAACAAACAAACAAAAAAGCCTAATGAGGAAAACTGTTAACCATTTCATGTATGAATTATGAGAAACTCAGTCAAGATTTTCTTGAGTGTTTCTGTTCCTCTCTATGCATGAAAAAAACAATGCAATTGCATTTCTATGAACCTATTTTTAATGAAGTTACAAAAGTGTTTCACTTTTTTAACATATATTAAAGAAACCAATAGCTGAAAATGATATACTGTGTGAAAGCTATGACATGAAAACATTAATAACACTAATCTGATGTTTTCTCACATTCTAACATATTCTAATACTTTTCAAAAATGTTGAACCAAGCTGCAGACTGTGGAGTTTTTAGGATTTTCTACAAAAAGACTGAGAAATATTGTCCATGCTCTACTAAACCTAACCCTAACCAGTGCATATTTGCGAGAACATCTTTTGAATAGCTGCCCCACTGCAGTGACCACTACGCACGAAAGGGTTAAAATGTTATAAATCTCCCATTGTTTTTAAAACCCACCAAACACCACACTTGGCACAATAGTTTGTACTTCACCATGCTGTTGCCTTTTCCTTTGGAGCCATTAATCTGAGGGGGGCTTAGGTGGGTAAAATCAATGTCAAGGTGAATTAATTTCATGTCCAGCTTTTATGTTGATGTCACTGACTTTTATTTATGGCGCCTTCATTGGCGACAAAACAACTTATAATACTGTTTTGAAGAGGCGTGTTAAAAAAAAAAAAAAAAAAAAAGCGAAGATGAAGGTTATTATTGTGCCATTTGAAAGTGGAGTTGGGAGGCTGGAAAAATAAATCTATATCATTTTTTAGTAAATGATTCCACATAACGATCTGGGAAATATTGATGTATGTAACAGCGTGACTTTCTCATCTAAACCCCGTGTATCTAATTTCTTTAAAGCAAGCGAACTAACCTGTGGAAAATAATACAAGGTTAACCTTTGTGTTTCGGTCTACAGGTTTATACTGTTTTATTCCACAAATGGCCTTTTCTATCAGCACTTCATTTGTCTATGAGCTATATGTTTAAGCAGCTGCTCTCTAAATTACCTACTGTATCCACAGCGCATTGTTCTTTTCGAACCTCTCACTCACTTAGTAGCTGTTATCCCTCTTTCACAACGGAGGAAAAAAAAAAAACAAAACACTTGTCCTTCCAGTCGACACATCTCCTGTCCACACTTCTCCTCTGTGCTCTGTGCCTCCCTGTGCACCGCTCAAAGCTGTCACCACTCCGTAGGAACACACACACACACACACACACACACACACACACACACACACACACACACACACACACACACACACATACATGCATTTCTTCCCACAGATATTCTAAACACACATAAGTGCAGTATTACCGCCACCCTCTCTCACACACACACGTTTGCACTTGTATGCTAACACGCATAAGATCACACACCCACAGAGAGCCACACGTAGACGCTGCCTGCAGCTGTATATTTAGTGACACACACACACACACACACACACACACGCACACAAAGTGCCATTAGGGAGCTGAATGGAGAATCAGTGTACAAGGCCAGAGTGATTGTAAGAAGTTCGCTCAAAGGTCTGACAATTATTTTGGTCTCCGCAGGAAATCATTTACAATAGCACTCACCCCCTTCTCTCCTGCTCCAAGTTCAGTTCATTTAAACAGTATGACTGTGCATGCGTGTGTGTGTGTGTGTGTGTGTGCCGTACATATGCAACTCTTAAGTCAGTCACCACAGTGTTGATGGGGAAATTCTTTGCTGTGTTGTTTGGAACTATAAAGCGTGCTGAAGAGGCCTCGCTTGTTAGGAGAATGGGGGTGCTTGGAAATGAGTCATATACAATGTGATGCAGCACAGCGGAGCAGATTTGAATTATGGGGCGATGAACAATGAGGTCATCGCGGGGCTGGGGGCACAAATCTCTCAGTGCCATACATTCCTTATCAATGGAGGAAACTACAGCGGGGCGTAAAAATGTGGTATTGTCTGAGAGGCGGATTCGGCGTCGCAAATAAAGACCAGGGCAAGTTGACTTCAGTGACTAAGACAATACAAGGGGATTTCTTTTTAAGACTGTTTAGTCCAACGGACAACAATTACCGTATGTTTCGTTACTCATTTTAAATAATCACTTTGAAATCCCTGTGTTTTTTCTACTGTTTCCATGCCTCTTTCATCCACAATAATGCACCCAGTGATATTTTCCGTATCTTACCCTTCTTCAGCATATTGTCCACAATCAGCGTCTGCTGTAATACCATCATCCCCAGGCCCCTCTTAAATTTCCTGCTTACTGGGCTTTTACTTTAACTGCATTACATACATCTTCCGCTCACCGTTCATCTGTTTCTTTCAGCCTAAACCAGGCTGAAAGATCTGCCTCGAAGTTCTTCGATTGCGACTGGTCATTTGATGGTAATTTAAAAAAAAATAAAATAAAAAATTAATATTGTCTTTTTTTTTTTGTGCCTGTTCAGTGGCACAGCGGTGATCCTGATTGATATTGAATAGCGTTTTCATTCCGAGTCTTTTGAGAGTGAGAATATGTGCCAGGGCGTATTGATCTGGAGCTTAGTTGATGGTGCAGCGTGATAGGCTGGAGGAGGGCAAGGACGGCTAGATGTTCATGCTTGATGGAACAAAGATATTAACAGATATAGTCGTGATCAATGAGTTGATAATGTATGTTTACATCATTTGCTCTGTTCTGCGTTTTTTCCCCCCCATGTTATCGAGCCGACTAGCCTTGTGTCTAGTATAAATATAGCGCCTTACTCTGCCTAGGGTTAAATCCCCTTTGACTGGCTGGTGGATAACTCCGTGTGAGAACAGTGCTCGAATCTAAACAGTGTGGTTCAGTTTCTGTCTCTGACATTACAACTAATGTCGAGATAAAAGCACTACCCACCATACATGTCAGCACCTGTCAGATCTGTCTCAAATGTATCTATCACATTTTCCAATAAAACCATTTTACCACCTATGTGTTTTGCAAGGGAACCTGATAGTGTCACACTAAGACAGATGAGTACCACTCTGGCCTGTGGGCCTGTAGCAATAACTTACTTGTTTTTCTTTTTAACTCTGTGAGAAATGGTGTGAGTGTTCTCCTGCAGTGTGCTTATGTGTTTTTTTGAACCCTCTCTCTAGGAAAGTATATATATGATAGATGAGATGGCATCAATCACATGTGTTAAGAGTGTGAGGGTATTGGTCCAGGGCTTGTGGAGTGGATGGACAGCAAGCTTTGGATAAATGATATTTGGCATTTTAAAGCCAATGTTTGTGTAACACCAATGCCGAGATGCCACTATAAGTAATTTTTATAGCTGGAATGATATATGGTGGTGTGGGTCTGGGTGTGTGTGTGCATCCTTGTATTGAGGGGTGAAGTACAGTTGGTTCTAGTTCACAACAGTTTACAATAACTTGACGAATCAAGTTGTTTATTTGTTTCTTTGACCTCTCCTCCTCATCCCATGTCTATTTCTCTGTCTTTCAAAGATTTATGTGGGGCACATAGAGAGTCTTTAATTATACGCCTGGGTAGATAGTATAAAGTATTGCTTCTTGTTTTTCACGATTTTATCGAATCCGTCGAAGCCCAGGGGGAGAATCTGGTTTTAAAATGAACATATAGTAGACCCCACCCTTTAAAAAAAAGCCTCATATTGCTTCATTTGGAAGTACCATAAATCTCCACCAACAGCCATCAGCACAATTCCTGGTGTCTCATGCCGTAATCTGTTGTCTGAGGCATAATTACAAAGAGTAATACATGAGAAACCATCATGAAAGCATACTGTAGAATCATTCTAATTACATACGCTGGCCTCATAAGTAATGGGAGTGACACAGCACATCAATACAACCACTGCCTCTTATAATAGAAAACACTATTGTTTTTTACTGTGAGAAAATGGCCAGCATCTATCATGTGAAATCTACTCGTTGTTCAGGAAGACATTGAGTGGAGAGGAAAGAAAAAAAAAAAAAAAACCCTCTTCCTTCTCCTCATCATATCCATCCATTGTTCAGCGAGGCTAAGGCACTCGTCATTGAAAATCCTCTCTGCCAGTGCCCTTCCTTAGCTCTCAGTGAGAACTATGCTGTAAGCGTTCACCATTTCCCAATCTAAACCTTTTGTACTTGTTGTCCTCTTCTTTGATGCTTTGCTGGGGGTTCTCAGAGGAGCATCCCTCACCTTCATTTGATCGACTCCTTTCTTATACTTTACTGTATCTCCTCCTGTATGCTTAAATCTTAACCTGCTGCCAGAATGATAAGTCAGAGGATATCATTTGTGAATAACAGACTGTGCATGAAAAATTATGGAACTGATCAATGCAGATGCAGATAATTCACGGGGCATTGAAAGTCTGTTCATATCGAAATAGACAACCAACCCAGTCACTGGGGTCAACATGAGGGAAACCAACACAAAGGAGAAAGTACTGTGTCCTACTAGCCTAGTCTATCATCCTAGTTCATCCTTTTCCAATCCTATTGCCACACTAGAAAACAAGAAAATGGCTCTTGGCTGATTCTGCAAAAAAAAAAAAAAAAAGCATTAAATTCATTGGCAAATGTAGTTTGGGGCCTATGTGTAAGAAAAGCTTGAAATGTCTAAACACATTAAATATGTTTAAATTTAGAAATAGATATAAATAGAGTATGTTTAAGGCTGGGTTATAAATAGTAAACATATACTGTATATGAATAGGTTTAAGGAAAGTGATTCACACTGGCGAGCTGTTGACCTGTAGCTTCCGACAGCTGAAAAGAGAACGAAATTCTGATGTATTCACGCACTTTCTCAATGGCTGCATCTTTAATCTTCTCTTTCCTCTTTTCCACTTGCTCACGTAAATGAGTCCTAATGAAAAATCTCATTCCACGCCTATTTCCCCTCCTTATACAAATTTGTTCCCTCACCACTTCACCTGAGCATCTCAAATCCATTTCTTTCCCACCTCTCTTCCTCCATTCCCCATTCATTGATCTCTCCACTGTTGACCAACTCCGTGTGAATAATGTATACCATGTTATGTGAGAAGCAACTGAGACATGAATGAAGGTGCTGTATAGGTATCCTGGCTTAGCGCCTTACAGATTTCTCACAAATGCTCTGTTGCCTCTGGCAATTTCCCTGCATTGTTGAGAGTCGCCTTCCCCAAAAGATGTGCCTTTGTTGATTGTGTGGCAGCTAATACCCACGTTTACGTTTTACTGACCTCTAGACGCTGTATGAATTATGATGGGAGCAAAGGAGGGAATGACTTATAAAAAATAATTAAATATAACCCATAACACTATTAATCCGTGAGCCTAACCTAGTTGTTTTTGTGCCTAAACACAATTAAACTGTGACTACTTGAGAGCTGTCTTGTTATTATTGTAATTGTAACAGTCCAGTATGCCGCCATTATTACACTCCGTGTGTTTGTTACTGTAACTATAATTATACTGAAGAGGTGCTGGGAGCTTTTCCGAGGGGTTGCATCAGCAGTTAAAAAAATCTTAAAGTGGAGGTTTAGCTTGACGTTGTGTTACATGTGTATGTACATAACATTGAGGGTTTGCACCCATTCAAGTGCAGACACATGAACGTATGCAGCACATACTGTACGTGTACACAAACAGCACTGTGAATCCATCTCTTGTTGCACTCTATGTGCACCCAACCATAGAGATACTGCTCACAGTGTCCTGTACTGGCTAATAGACCCAATTACTGCACAGCCATGCCTGAGAGCTCCACAGAGGTCCAGACTCTGACACGCTTTATGAATGTATGGGTGTGTGTGTGTGCATTACAGTGTGCTGATGCACATCTTGCATGGCATGCAGACAAAGAATTTGGAACAGAAAACTCAAGGGCAAACACATACTGTTTCTACTACCACCCCAACCCCCCAGTAAACACAATTATACCCATAAATATACACACACACACACACACACACACACACACAAGTATAGTTTGCCAGGAGGTGCACACGCCCAAACCCACGTGCAATGTCAGTCACAACACGCATACCCACATTCAGACTGACCCCAGTGAGATGAGAATGAAAAGTTTGCCCTCCAGAAAAGTAGGTTGCGAAGGAAAGAGCAAACGGGAGACAGATAGAAAAAAGGGAGATAGGGGGTGGGTTATGAGGAAAGTACATCGAGATGGAAAACAGGGAAAGATGCAGAGGGAGAAAGGCAAAGGAGGCACAGCACAAATAGAAAAAGATTTAAGAGACATTCTAAGTGTGAATAACTGCCACTCTGCATTCTAGTAACAGAGCTAACAATTTCCCTTTCAGAAAAGTGTCTCTGGCATTTGGTGGTGAAATGTCACCCATATAAACCAGTTATCATGGCATGAGAGAGCTTTTTAGCTGTAAACTGCCAGCAAGCACAGAGATAGACCATTACAGACTTTGATACCCTGACACTTAAGAGGTCATTACGAGACAGAATACACACACACACACACACACACATGCAAGCACGCACGCACATGCACACACACATAAACAAGCAATCATGAAGGAAAATGGCTTGTGAACTGTCTGGTTTTTGTGTTGGAGTGGGTTATGGCTATTCACACAATCTGGAGGGTGCCATTATTCACATTGCACCCAACATTCACTACATATTATGGCTATCTGTCTCTATTGTGAAAAATGACAGGGACTTCAGTTCGCCGAGCTCGAATAACCCCCCCCCCCCCTCCGCCCTTCTCACCCTCTGTATTTCTGTCTCTTTCTCTCTGTCCCCACTTTTTGTTTTGTCACTTCTCTCCATCTCTCCCTTCTGCTCTGTCTCTCTTTCTCTGCCTCCTCCTCTACAGGACTATTTGGAGTAGGATGTCCAGCTGCCACTGAGATGTGAATCTCTGGGGTTTCGTTTCTCTTTGACAAAGCAAAGTATACTCGAACAGGTAAGAACTATCTGTATGCTTGTGTGCAGGCTTGATTATATTTCCATCCTATGATACATATTTAACCAGGGATGTTGACTCAGAGTACATTCTTATTTACAGCAGGCTTATTCAGACTAGGGGTTAGTCACGCAAATATATACACACACCTGGTGTGTTGCTTTTTGCAAGCTCTACAGTATACGCTATGCTTTTTTAGAACCCCAAATATGACCCAGTGTTCTCCCTGGAGATCACAGGGTTCCATCTGCGCCAGGAAGTGCTCTAATTGGCCCCGACAAATGTGTCCTCTCAAACTGCTAATCCAATCACATATAACCCACTGAGCTTCAAAAAGAATAAAGAACAGCATGCGGCATGCAGCCGAAGCAACAAGGTGTGAAGATAGAATAGAATGAAATAGAATAGAGTCAGTAGCATGAAGACAGTGGCTGCTGTTATCCTGAGGGAGAGTAAACAGACGCCCCCCCCCCCCCCCCAAACAAAAAAATATAAATAAATAAATAAATAAAAAACACACAAATACAGAATTAATTACCAGCTGTTCATTGAAGGCATCAACAGGAGTTTAACCGCAAACGCAGACCTTCATCTGCCCATGAAGCCACTCACTGCAACATATTTACAGTGTATTTACAAGCTGAGCTGGGCCTGTAAAATGCTGAATTTACGAGCTCCTTTTTAATTAGAAATACTGTCTCCTAGAGTTGGCCTGATGAATTGCACGTTCAATTTATTGACAATAGAGGTAGATGCAGCTCTTGAGCATTGACAGCTAGTCGGAGAGAGCATCTCGGTTGACATCACTTTTTCACTGTGCACGAGAAATATGTTGCATCCTTGTTGTGTAAAAAACCCCCGAGGCAATGTTTTCATGTGGGATCCTGTTCTTTATTGACTGAATTGGCTGAGGGCAAAGGGAATAAGGGTGCTCGCTCTCTCTCCTTCTGTGTGATTTTGCAGTTAGGTGTGCAGTAGCTGTGTTTTAAAGAGCAAGGTCATTCCGCTCAAGTATTCTGCAGCTAGAATGCACACACAAACACACAAAAAAAAGAATCAAAATAAAAGAAATACACAAGGACATGTGTGGGACAAGTAATTTCAAAATATCTTCTGTGATTTTCAAAAAATGAACTAGTCATGGTCATGTCAAGTCAAGTTTTACAATGTGGTCAGTTAATGTTTTTTTCAGTTCAAGGATTTTATTTTATGTGTCTATATTTTCTTAGCTTTTAATATTTCTTAATATAACAGTTGTGTGTGTGTGTGTGTGTGTGTGTGGTGGGTGTGTATGCGTGAACGCTCATGTCATTTTAATGCATTTCCTGTCCAGTGTATGTCATCCGGCACGCTTTCCCTCTGTGAACGCTTGCTTTGAAATCTAATTCTGTGATATCAAGGCTGCATTATGTCTTTATTTCAGTGAAACAATGAGTGAAAAGAAAGAACAACAGGAAAAGGGATATATCATTCTTCATATGGGGGATGTTTCTTTTCTTTTTCCTGTGTGAAACAGGTGTTTCCCGCTCTGCACGCACAAGCATACAACCTTCAATTACCACACAGCTAATGAGAGCGCAGATTGAAATACAAACAGTATCAGTTTCATTGCTTAAACAACAATTACATGTAAAGAGAGCCACAATGCCGTTCAGCGCGCGCGAGAATGGAGATACAGGCAGATAAACACACACACACAACAACACAATAGACTCACTCACACCACAGTCAAACATGGAACGCTACGTGTGAAGCTGCAGTGACAGTCATAATATTAATTACATGCAAAACTAACATATAAGTGCATTGTGCACATATTATTTAAAGAAACATTTTAAGCATCAAACGATCAAAATATACGTCCGGCTCTAGCAGTTCTGACACAAACTGCATTTGAAGACACGTACACACACTTTCACAGTCGTGTTTCTTTGACTTCAAAGGGCTTTCCTATGACTTATGTCGTTTTCGGAGACTCACTAACGAGACACGTAACCGCTACTTGCCAAATCTTCAGGCCAAAATTTGGTGAGCTATGATATGGTTGGTTGCATTTTGACCCTCAAATAGACGTAGCCGCAATGTGAATGTGTAAACACATTGACTATGTCTCCAGATCATGAATAATAAGAACACACACACACACACACACACACACACACACACACACACATGCTCTTGTTTGCCCCCCTGTTGCCACCTCCTGTGAATTCAGGCTTATTGTCTTATAATGTGACCTTTTCCCTGAGTGGAGACGCCTTTGTCCTAATACAATAGAGTCCATATTGTAAACCATGCCAGTCAATGCCGACCACACAGCCGCCAGAGAATGGATGCAGATTGTCCAGAGTCCAAGTAGAAGGCTTTGAGGCAGGCACTTGTGGCGTGTGTATGTGTCTGTCTGTGCCTGTGTATTTTTGTACTGTTTGTGTCTGTAAGATGCAAGCCTGTTTTCCAGAATCAGCAGATGGGCCTGTGCAATTAGACTCAGCCTTCTTCCCTTGTGTGCACACATGTACGCGTGCACACAAACAGACACACACACACAAACCCACACAGTCTCTCTCTTTCTCTCTTTCACACACACACACACACCCACACCCCCCACACACACATACACACAAATGCACCCAGGGCTGGGCATGAAGCAGATGTCTCTGAAACACTAGACCTGACAAATACTGTAATGGAGGGGGAAGCTGAAGAATGAGAATAGAGTTCCCAGGGCAACCACTAAACATCATTCAAAAAGTTTTTCTGCCCATCGTACTGATGAATCAGTAGATGGTAAAAGTAACTTCTTACAGAAATATAAAATAAACATTATTAAGGTTAATTATTCATAATAAGAAACTATGAAAAATGTCATATTACATTGTTGTTTTTACACATCTATAGAGTTTTTATCTGTTCTAGTTGGTCATGGTTGATGTGTTGCTGTTAAACAAATGAACAGGTTGATGATTACAAACGAGCTGTGATTGAAAACAGACAACATTCATTTCTGACTATACACAAACAGTTAGAAATAAATAAATTAATTAAAAATCTCTACTCATAAACAGAGGCAGGAGACCATCGGACTGTCTCAATGCACCGTCTCCACTTTTTGCCTCCCCAGTCATGTATTGACCTGCAGTAACAGATAGGCTCAGAGGAAACGAGTTTGCGACTGAAAGGTCACGATTTAAAATCTGAGTAGTAGATGTGAAAGTCCTGGCAGTTTAAATCCCTCAACAACTACTGTGAGGGCTGCGACCTCTGGGCACTTAACCTTTAGCTGTTCCAGTGGAGCAGCACAGTGCCCACTAGTGCGAGACTGTGTGGCTGTGCTGCGCCAGCTCCCAGGTGTGACTGTGTTAATGTGTGAATGTTGCCCGGCCTTCCAGCTACTCCCCCTCAGCCATTCATGCAAAAAGGAATGCGTTCCCTTTTTTAGTCAATGAGCTGCGCTGAATGTTGTTTAGGACGTGATAGCTTGCAAATGCATGGCAGTTTTCAGTTAGTAGTCATGAAATTCAGTTATTAACGACATCAATGCTGCAACGCTAATGTGGTGTCACTGTGCCAGTGGCAGTCAGGCTAAAACCCCCTCTTGGTTTTGCTGTTTGGTGTTGATGTATGATATTAAACCATGTCTGCTGCCTGGTGGCTCAGTATCCTGTTGACGGTGCTAAAGATACCAGTTTGTCCCTCATGCACTCTTTTTCCCTCCTTTGATTGAGATCGGGCACCAGGGGATCGCACACACGCACGCACACACATACGCACACACACACACATTATCACGCTGCACTCTGACGTAAATGCATGAACAAAGCCTCACACATACACCGCTTACAAACACAAATACTGTACGCCGGCACCTGAGAGCAGTGGTACAAACCCCCCACACACCCTGCACATCACACACACACACACACAAGCGTGCACACACACACACACACACACACACACATACAGACTTGACAACAGGGAATTGCCCACAGAGATGCACTTTGTCAACAACTTGCAAGAAAGCATCTATTTAGGGCCACTGTATTCCTGGAAGGGTAAGCCATCTTATTTGTGTGAAGAGCTTGTGTGAAACAAAACAAGTTATGGCAGTTACTATCACTCTCTTTTCCCTTTTGTGTCTCCTCCTATTTGTGTTCTGCTTATGAACCAGTGCTAATTGTCTTAAGTAGAGTACGTTGTGAATGTAGATTTCCAACGGGCTTGGTGTGATGATGAGCAGATGCACCCACAGATGTTTTCCCTCCATGTGTCTGTTTACCAGTTCAATTATCCCTATCGCATACTGTAGAGATTTGTTGTTCTATTTGGGAGCTTCGGCATATATTCCAACAAAAACAGTAGTTAGTGAAGTAATACAGCCCCGTGTTAACTACATTCTTGTTGGGACTTGAGTGTCAGATAATGTTTGCTTGATGCATTTAGCAGAATAAAAAAGGAACAGTACTAATGTGAAATGAATACACATTGTTGCTTTCTGTTGCATTATGCAGGATACAACAAGAAAAATGTATAATTTGGCCAAAGATTAAAACATAATTGGGCTGTACGGTGAAAGCATATGGGTTGTTTGGTCAGTTTGGGGTTTTCAATGATTCTCTTCTACAAATAACCAGCAAGGGCTGAGTATGAACATGCTCTCTCTATTTATTTTGTATACATAGTGAGTTATGGACCTCACAGGCATCCATGTGTAACCCTCACGTTCAACTTGTGTTTTCGGAACTCAATTCTATCTGGATTTACTACATTTTTTAAAGGGGAATCAATGTTCAAGACCTCCAGCTACAACCTGAATATGAGATCTGAACAGCCTAAGATACATTTTTGATCAAATACTTCTTACTGGCACAATTAAGCATTGATGAAACAAGTGCAGTAGTACAACCCCCCCCACACACCTTACTTTTATTTCATTTGGACTGTGTAACTTAAAAATGCACGCTTCTCTCACAGCATGCCAAACCACTGTCTAACATTAGAAAAAAAAAGTCTTTTAAAACTTATTGGAAGCCTTTTTGTGAAATATACCATAGTCGTATCTTATCTTAATGCAAAAAATACTGTACTGTTATTAAACAATGGTATATTCCATGAGTCTCAGTATCACATACAGGGAATGATTAAAACAAATCTATTACAGAATAACAGTTGTGGTCTATCTACTGCTCTGTTGAGTTACTGTATTTACAATGCATCTGCCTGCTCTGATTTGTTATTTGGAATACATCAGCACACCAGGGATATGAAACTGCAATAAGATCCAGACCTCTACTCTGCGTGATTTGAATATGAAATGATTAGATTATTGATTTTGCGTATTTGGATCTCCCGCCCCGAGGCGATATTGTGGCAGTGCAATCACCGTAGCTGACATTTAGCACTGTGTTTACCTTTGCTGTCGCCATTGATTGCTTCGAAATCGCCGCCCCTTCATCCTGCTGGCTGCTTATTGTGGGATCGGTTTTGTGCTATTTCCCCCCCCCCCCCCCAAAAAAAGGTATGAATACAGCTTATCAAAAATGCAACAGCTGTGATCTTTGCTGGTGCAGAAAACGACCACATTGTCTTGCAATCGTGGGGCCGATTCAAACAGTAATAAGTCTTGATTTTTAGATATTATTGTTTCAGGTACATTACAGTACTAAACAACCGCCGCTGTGCCTCTTCAGTCCCAGTAAACTTTGAAGAAAATCTCTCCTTCAGTTTACATTTTCGAATTCGGTAGTGGAGAGAAGTGAAAATGTAAAATCTAACAAAAGGGTTTGCTGACAAATACTCCCATATCACTGTGGACATGTGTCATGAGACATTATACGCACATCATTGCTCTGAGCAGCACAGCCATCACAGCGATTTAAAAGATTGTAGTTTTAATGTTTTTCTACTGTGTTTGTAAAAGAAATATTCCCTTTTGTGCCCATCAGTGTATTTTCTTGTGCAGGAGTCAAGGTGACAGTCTGAAAATGAATGCATTCTCCTCTTAGGTAGATCTCCCTGCATCTCAAATGCCATTTTCTCATAGTTAGACAATCCAGCGTTAAGTGCCTCCTTTTATATTTATATACCAGTGTTGGTGCTTATGCATTATTAAATTATGAACAGGGCCAGTAAGCGCCCCAGAAAGGCCTTTTTGAATAAATATTTCAAGACTCTGATATACACAGTTCATATCTGCTCTGCAATGCGAGAGGCAAAGGCTTGGACCTAATGTCTTATGCAGAAATCACATTTTTTTGTTCCAACAGAATGAAGAAAATCTACATTCGGACAGAGTTTTTGAAGTTTAATTCGCTGATTCTATACAAATGTTGGAAAGTTTAAAAATGTGCATGCGTTTAGGGGCAAGTACTGGGGTCTATCTTGTATTTGGAGAAACAAAACATAGTGCCTTAGTAGGAATCTCATTATCTGGGGCCTGAGAATCTTTCGAAGTCTTTTGTACGAGATTATTTTTAAATGAAGAACAATGGGTGTAGGAGACCTGAAGATGGCAAACATTTTTAATCTTCTTTACAGAGCAACAGAGAGAAGTGGATTGACAGGACGGATGATAGAGGGGACAGTGGAGGCACCATGAGAGAAAAGACAGAATAAAGGGAAATGGCAGCAAGAGAACAGTTGAAGAGCGCAGAAGTAAACAAGACGGAATGGAGGATAACAATAGCCGATGGAAATAAATGGAGGAAGTGAACGCAACTGAAAAATAAAAGTGATTAATGGATAAAAAAGCACAAGAATGAGAGTGCAGTTGAACATTAGTTTATTCTGCTAACCACGCCTGGGCATTTCATGAGGCTTTAAATCTAGGCCATGAGTGTGGTATCCTGCCTGTTTGTCTGCCCGGCCTCCTCTTTAATGTAGCATCACTCACTACTGAGGTGGCTCTTCTCTGTACTATACAGGACAACTTTTGCTCTCTCTCTCTCTCTCTCTCTCTCTCTCTCTCTCTCTCTTCGCCTCTCAAAAACACAAGCTCGAGCACACAGAAACTTTGCCTCTCTCTGCCTCTGGCTTTAAGGCATGGGTTTTTGATGGATGTATTGTGACAGTACTGGGTTTAGAGCACAGTGACAGAGAGGAAGAGATGTGGGGGAGAGAAAGGGTGGTATGAAGGAGAAGACAGATTAATCAAAGGGAGGAAAACAACAGCAGTGGCAGTGGAATCAACATCACTGCATCTCTAGTTGACATAATTGATTGTATCAGAGTCAGTTTTGTAAACCATTAACTTCCCCCTTATGGAGTTACACAGTGGCAATGCCATGCAGGATTGAAAGGCTGACTCAGTGTGTGTGCATGGCTATTTGTATGGTTAATGATTTTTTTTTCTAAAAATAGTAATAAAAAATGTTGTTATTGATTCGTCATTAGCTGTGTTTATATTGTTCTTGCATGAAACAACCTGTCACACAAGTAGAGTGACAAGTAGAAGTAATAGTATAGTATAATACAAATTTTCTCTGAGTTACAAAACTAGATATAAGTAACTAATAAAAAGTAATGTTGACAACATTTCATGCATTTCGCAGGAATGGTTTCCATTAGAGCCCCTTTAAGACATGTACTCCTTCTAGCTCAGACAGTTATTGGAAGCTCTGTTCATTGCTGTCAATAAAAAAAAAAGTCCTTTGACACACACTTACATTCATTTGTCATGTAAACAAATTATAGCCTCATTCATGATACGTCACTTGATATACTGTCAAGTCCCACACGTTATGCATCCCATATCTGACAAAGGGTCATTGGGATATGTTAGGCCACCGCTGTGTTTTTACTGAAACCTGTGCGGAGTAACAAACCTTAAATTCAATTTCAATAACAAAAACCTGGTTGGTCATGATTACATTTAGCTAATTCACTGCCATTTATGTGGTAGGTAATAACAAATCTACATTTTACTGTAACGTAGAGGCTCAAAGAGGCTTAGCTATTATTTAGCATTTTGTTTTAATTGTTTTTCCAACAAAAGTCATTGAAAAATATCATCTGATATTAAGGACTGATATTGAGTTTTGTGCAATTGTATTAATTTAGGTTACATATACTGAAGTGAATATTGTTGTGTTAAGAAACAGTTGATCTTTTCAATATTATTAATAATAATAATAATAATTGATTCTTTATTAAACCCATTGGGGAAAACCTCTATTTTCTGGTTCTTTGTTTTATGATTTCTTGTCCAAATTTTTATGGTACAAATGGACAGGGAGGAATAAGATAAATGCCCTAGGCTGCTAACTTGCTTTAAGATTCTCTTTGACGCTCTGTGATCGCTTTTGGCACTCCAGTCTCACTGCCTCCTGCCATCCCCGCTGTCTTCGTCCCTCTGTCCCTCCTTTAGCTCATCTTTCCATCTTTATCTTCTTCAGCCTTTTTCCTTTCATCCATGTATACCCTTCTTCTTCTTCCCCGCTCTCTTAATGTTAAGCTCTTCCTCCAGTTCTCCTTTTTGCTCCTTTCTTCTTTGCACATGTCTGCCTTAAGCCCGTCTCGTCTCACGAGGAAAGGAGGGCGTAGAGTTGATTAGACTGGAGCATTAGAAAGTTCAGAGCAGAGCACAGCGGAATAGAGCGTGATGTCTAGCCGCTAGGAGGGAATCAAAACGGCAGTGCCTTACAGAAGAGGTCGTCTGCGGTGGATTTTCAGGGTGGCTTCTGTGCATCGGATTTCTGGAAGCGTCCTCAGCAGCCAGAGGCAGCCATGCGGAAACTGCAGTGGTCCAGTCAAAGCTGGAGTCTCCCTAGATGCAATTTTCTGACGGGCACAGAATGTATAACATGGAGGGAGAGGATGAGCCCGGAGCTTTGAACTAATTTGGGTAGAAATGGTTATAAATCGATGGTACTTCTCATGCTGAATGCAGAACAGGTCAAATTCAGCTTTACCTCATATACAGTACACATAACATACATCATAACATGTTGAATTTAAAATGCCCTGATTAAAATATGTAACATAGCATAAAATAGTGTGATGATAATGAAAAATTAAATCCAAGAAAACATGACTAGAAAGTGCTAAACGGCTCTCATTCATTTTTCAACGAGGACTTGGGACCAGAATGAACTAAACATGTCACACTGATGTAGGGTGACCTATACCTTTAAGGCTACACTACAGCACTCTGCGTTTTTTTTTTTTTTTTTTTTTTGCTGTGAAGCCGCACAAAGGATTTACAACCAGCCCTTTATGAAATAAATTGCCAGCCAGGCCACTTGTCTTCAGGGCACGATGACAGTAGTGCACATTTCTACAGTAAACCAGCCCCTCACCGCCCGCCTTACACACACATCTGTGTGTGTGTGTCGTACATTTTTGTGCATGTACGTTTTAGATATTATATCATAAACCATGCTGCATCTGGCTACAGCAGTCAAATGTATAGATTCAAAATGGGAGGCACACACAGACATAATTAGTAATCTCCGTTAGGATTTGGACAGCACAAATTTGCCATTGACTTATATTAATTGGGGTTTTAATGTGGTCCGAGGGGGTTTGAACATAACTGCTCCTCTTAAAACACCCCCGACACATACAACAGTTCTTATACATGTTGTGGCCGACATATCAAGACAGTCACATTGTTGTGATCTGACAGTATTTCTTCTCTGGGCCACTGGTGAAACCGTAGGGCCACTTGCTGTTAATCAGTATTGTAGGCTTCATGAGCAAAGGGCATTTAAGAGGGCCTCCATTCACAATCACTGCGGCTTCAGTGTGTGTATGCATGCTGCACGTGTGTGGGTGTCTTTGTTTGCATTGGGCATACTTGGTATGAGTATCTGTGCACGTGGTCGTGCATGTGTGTGCTTGTGTCTTATGTCTCTCATTACAGGCCACAGGCCAGACTCCCACCAGGTCCTATCCTGATTAGTCATCTCTTCAGCTCCACACTGCCAAATTAGCTACCTGTGTGTTTGCATGTTAGTGTGTGTGTGTGTGTCCGCCTGTGTGTGTGTGTGTGTGTGTGTGTGTGTAGGGTCACTCTAATCAAAATTCTCCCAGCCTGTCTACCTGCGCTGATGATAATTTGCCACACTACCCATACCTACTCACACTCTGTCACCCACACAACCTCATTCCAACCCTCTCCATCACACACACAAACACACTCTGTCACACACTCTCTCTCTCTCACACACACACACACATACACACACACAGAAATAGTCCATGGTGGTTAAACCTACCCTAGCAAGCCAACTGGAGGTAATTTACCGTAGCTTGGCGGACACATGCCATTTTACTGAACACGGTGCATGGCCCCCTGAGCTTTGTTCCGCTCAGACTTCTCTCCAACCAAGCAAAGAATGAACAAGTGAAGAGAGTGAAGAGAGGGAAGAAAATAACAGAAAAACTAAATGAAGCAAAATGGCATGGGTTAAAAAAGAACGCATAAGCTGCTTGTATGTAGACTATTGCAGAAATTGGTATGACTCAATTTACATGACTATGATATAACATTATAAAGCCTATGCATTAGTGTATTATTATCTCTTGGACAACAATTTCAAATGCCTCCTCTGCCTGTTTATTAATGCATATTTTATTTTTACAAATGATTTCTTCAAATTGAGGAATTTTACTAATGAGCCGCATGTTTTGTTTAAACTGTCAAAACAGAACAATCCCTCCTGGTTTCCTTCTTCTCTAATTAGTGTGAACATGTAAATACAGTTACAGATGGACTACAAAATACTTGAAGTTGTGCAGTAAGTCCTCCTTTTTTGTATCATCTAAACTACAATCTGCTATGTTTATATAATGTCTCATCTGATGTCTACATGGAATGAACAGGTATGAAAATGACAATAACATAATCTATTCATCTAGACATACGCACAGGGTAGACTACAAACACCATTATCGCATTTGAGACACTTTGCTTGGAGGCTGAGGGTGTAAGGCATCTGGTCTCCTAGCGATAAGCATGTGTATGTGTGTGTTTGTGTGTCTCTTAGTGTGTGTGTGTGTGTGTGTGTGTGTGTGCGAGATATGCATTGACAAGGTAGCCTAGTCCGGTCAGCACTCATTAGCAAGAGAGAGAATCCCCGAATGAGGAGTGCTGTGACAGGCAGGACTCTCGTTAGGAAACTGCGCGCGCACAAACACACAACACACACACACACACACACACACACACACACACACACACGCACGGATAGAATCAGGCTGCCTCGGTGCACGGAATCAGCCCAACATCAATTAGTTCATGGATGCATGCAATACAGTTTGCGAGTGGAGTGGCTCCACCAACAACTCTGTTAATGTAGAACCCTGTAGGAAATGAAGATTCAGGGCAGGAAAATATAGGCCACTGAAACCAAGTCACTTATGCGTGTAACACCACTTGGAGAGCAGATAGACCAAGTGATACACTAAATAATTGGTTGCCGCCGAAAAATAATTATCTGTGTTACATAAGATACGACATTTGAATTCGAAACTTTTTTATTTTTATTTATTTGTCAAATATATAGTGAATTTCTGATGCAGTGTTATTAACTTTGGTCAGAAAATAATTTAACATATGTTTACATATTTGGAATAATTAATAGATAGTCTCCCGAGCAGATACAAATGGGGCAGAGACGGGTAGAAACAGCAGGTAAATCAAAGGACTTGTATCCAGGGATGGCTATTTCTTTTGGTCTGGTCCTGCTTATTAGCTGATGTTTTGCTCAGTTTTATGCAGATGCTGCTTATCTGCCAGTAAGACTCTCCAGTGAGATACAACCGGCTCGGGATGGGAAATATTGAGTTCATTTAATATATATGGATTTTTTTTTTTCATCATTTTAACAGTGAGTTAATTCAGGCAGGGACATTTTGTGTTTGTCAAACCTTATGTTCATGATCAACTGACGCACATGGGGTGTAAACATATCACATATGTTTTGATAATTAGCACCATTACTGCCTGTAAATTCATAATATAATCACCAATCAACACATTAAGATAATGAAAGGAAACAGGTTAGAGAAAGCAGGGCATTGCTTTGGGCATTCAGCATTGCCTATACATTATGGACAGTGTGGATGGAACATATTTTATGTCGTTATCTGAGCATATGGGAGTGTGGAGCCCTACTGAATAATGAACATAACTTGAGTGATTAGTGTCTGGATTAGTCCTGGATTGCTCGAGGCTGTTGCGCAACTATTGTGTTGGAAGCACCATGTGATGGAAATGAGAGGGTTAATTAACTGATGGGGGAGATGGTGGCGGCGGAGCATACGGGGTGATGAAATAGCCTTTGAATTATGGAACAGTGGAATGCTGTGGCTGGTGGCGTCCGGCCATATGTCAGTGTATGCCTCCTGTGTCTAGCTGGGGACAGCTGGTCAGATTGCTCATGTTCTACTGAGTTAGAGACCAATCAATCAAAAACGGGGCAGCTTGTTGAGCTGTTTAAGCAGAGGAAAGAGTAAAGCACGGGAGTCTATTGTGATTGTATCACTTTGGTGCCAGTAGGGATTTGTCAGGAACTGTTAGCCGATATGAAATCACTCTCCAGTGGAATCAGTTGTACCACCTAATAGACAGAAAAGATTAATACGTTTGCAAGTGCTGCGTTCAAGGTTATTTTGAAAAAGTAAGCTGATCCAAAGTCGTACTTCTGCTCTTCTCCCTTTGGTTTAGTTTGTGTAGTATAACCCTGCTGCCATTTTGACCAGCGCTCTACTGAAAAATAGATTTTGGCTTCAAGAGACCAGGCTGGTTAAGTAGAGGTCATTCAAAAATGAAGAAATGTCAGATTCTGAAGTTGTCCACTATCTTTTTGATATTTCTCCCAAGTACGGGTTGGTATTGTGCGATTTTTTTTTTTAGACCCATGAAAAGAAAAGTGTAAGTAAAACGTGTCGCTACTTCTGAAGAGGGCAAGCCTATACAGACTTGTCAAATAGAATTTATAGATTTGTGTCAGCGAAGTGGTATTTTGAACATAAACTGAAATAATTACCACCCAGTGCATACAGACGTTGTTCTACTGCAAATTATGATCCAAGTCCAGAAGCAATGGAAGAGTGAATTAATTTAACAAAATAAAATAAAAACTACTTTATGCTTGAATACAATTAGACTGTTCACCATACATCACTGCAAAGATTTATCTTAGCCTTTTCAGTTTTATCACAATCATTTTACATTATTTTCAGTTTTATTATGAAATCCAAAACCCAGATGACTACACAGCTCTTACCCATGAGAGTCTGATTCCGCAGCACACATGTGCATCTGGGTTTGTCTGTCTACCTGTCCCGTCTGCAGCATGTGGCTTTTTGTTACTGTCGATGTTCAGAAGAAGCATTTGGTATGTGAAGTATGTCTGTAGTTGTAGCTTCTCAGAAATATCAAAGGAAGAGTCTGTGCCAAATGCGCTATTTGCCTTCACTAGATGGTGTGGCAAAGCTAGCTGGCCATTGTCTTGGTCTCTGCTGGGCCCAAATGATACGTTCACACTGATCAATAGTTTCTGTTAAAAGTGATGTATTTCCCATGGATCTGGCTGTCTGCTTTACGCCATCTGTCCCCGACTGTTGCAGATTTCAGCAGCTTCTCTCTCTTTCTCTCTCTCTCTCTCTCTCTCAGTTAGACCCACATACACACACACACACACACACACACACACACACATGCACAAACTCTGCTAGTTTATTTGGAGCTGGGTATTAGTTCCCTTGAGAACAGTGAACATGAAGGCACAAAAAAAGGCTGATGTTACCTTTGAACTATTCACATTAAAAAAAAATTTATGTTTCACATCAACTAGCATGATTGCATAAGGATTGAGTCTCCAAAGGGGTCATGATTGCAATGACCTCTTTTAATACAGTATATATATATGTATAAACAACTCAACTGTGATGCTTCGAGTAAAGAAATCTGTAATGATTTAAAGAAAGATGAAATCAGCAACACAGAGAGAGCGATGGAGTTATTTGGTGGTCGAGCGAGTGGGTGAGTGAGCAAGTGATTGAACTATGTTGGCCAGCCCAATCAGCTTAGATAAAATAGAGTGAAATGATGCCTCCCAGTCCGACACCGCTATAACTAATGTCAGCGACCATCCTCTTATTAATTGTTTATCATTGATAGACCATGAAATGAACAATTAGATTGCAACACCAATACATTTCACACTTTGATGCTGATGTGGAATACCAAGTGAAGAGAGTCCTAATAAAGACAGCCGCATTATTATAGAAACATTACGCACAATTATGTACATTGTTTTTCTCTATATTTTCCCACAGGGTTAGCACTTAGCATTGAACCTTTCATTTTCTTTTGCATATTTATCTTTATGGATTATTTGGCATAAGCCTTGTGGCATTGTGAACTGTGCATTTGTGTTAAAGTTTTCATGTGTTTTATTCAGCATCATTTCATCACTATTCAACTTTCTCGGGCTTTCCAGCAGAATAGCTCTTGATTCTTTAACAACATGCAACAGAAAAAATGCAACTTGAGACTCCAAAGACAATGGAAGGATGATTTAAGAACAGCTTAATGATGGATAAACTGCTTAGTTGTCTCGAACCAACGGTGCATGTGAAATGAGAAATAGTTGTGCAGTTATTGTGAGCTTCCACGTGTACCATCGTAAACATATGAATATGAATACCTTCCCAACCATTCCATGCTGTCTGTACTTCTCCCAGTATTGTTTAAGTTTGCTTAAACATTATGATTATTGATTACTTGTTTAGTCCTCGGTGACATACAGGAAGCTGCACTGACCTTATTGCTTAGTGCTGTTTGCGAAAGCATCAATCCCCCACAAGTAAACAGAGCGCCAGTGTGGCAGGGACATGCTTTTCCTTTGCTTCATAAAGTCTGTGGGCACAGAATACACAGTTTGTTGTTTATGCAGTTGATCAGTGATCTTGACAGTGCTTTTTGATAAAACTGTTTTTACACCTGCACTTTTAGAGAACGCTGCTATTAGTTTTCTATTGTAAGCTTTTGATAGACTGCTAATAAACCTGTGTTTGTCATACAGTAGTATGTGTCACTCAAATGAACAAATCCTCTCTATGTGTCTCGGTTTGCAGGTCTGTATGGTGTCAGGAACACTAAGCTGTGAGAGAAACAGCTCCCTCTAAGAGCGTCTGGGCTCAGCAGGAAGTCCCTCCATATTTACTTCCAGGTCAACCTCAGACGTCATGTGGATCAGATGCCTGCTCTTCGTCTCAACCCTGTTTGCTCCCATTGCCATTGGTAAGAGACTGCATTTTTTTATTGGTAGTTAACGTACTGTTTGGTTAAACTGTACTACTGTATATGGTGAGGTGTTTGTTGTTCCAATATTTCTGCTCCTTTGTTTATATTATAATAAATTGAACAAAATCTTGGAAACAAGTATAGGCAATTAATTATCTATTGAACATTGCTCATTTACCAAAAGTTGCAGCTCAGTGAAACATTCTCTGAATTGATGTAGAAACAGGAAATGAGACATGTAGGAAATATTTCCTGACCATGAACAACAGCTTGCTTTATCTCTGCCCCACTGACTCCATGCAATAAACCTGTCTTCATAGTGAAGCAATGAACCCTCACAAGGTTCACTCTGTTTTTCTGGGAGTCATTTTCACATGTTTTAGGAGGTAAAGCACAGGTGTTGACAAATCCAATCAATAAATGCATGATGGCTGAATACCATTTAGCTGCTTCAGTTTGCTGGGTCCACGTTGGGTTTCATTAGGGTTGACTTTGATTTTTACTTTGAATGAACCAGCACACAGTTGCACAGTGTCCACCTACAAACACATTTTGACATGCCATATGTTCATATTTATATACTCACAGCTAAAAATTAAAATAATACTGTAAGTGCCTCTGCAGAAATACTGCACTACATTTAACTCAGTTAATTATTCATTTACATGTATTTCTGTGTCCATTTATATCTTTATTTCATTGTAGGTTTTTTCTCTCTCTCTCTTTCTCTCACACTCACAAACACCCCCTCACACACACACACGCAGATGCTGCCCCAGTAGGTTGTCTGTATGTTTCCTCCTCTCCCATGTGACGGTGGGCTTTGAAGAGTCCTAGAGGGAGCTCTGGCCCACTTGGACTTAATCCTATTAATGGATGCTGTCAATCACACTGTTGTGTGGAAAAGTGGCCGCACATGTGCAGACACATAACACACACTTAGGCATGCACTTGTTCACATGCCTGTTCACAGGGACACACACAGACGATATACTTTAAACACTAAAAAAAACTCCTTTAAAACGCGCAATGCATAAACACACTCAAGCATGCGCAGGCAGCCAGACACACTAACACCAAGAGCTTTGCTTTTACACCGAGAGATGAGTTTCAGTCAAAGATATTTGCATCAATGTCTAAAGAATAAGTCGACATATGCAAATCATGCTGTTTATACTTAGTAAGGATTAGCTGAAACAAAGACAGTTTAGCTTGAGGACACACAGCAGCGAGCACTCCATCTTCTCCACCAAACTGTAGCTTGTCATTATTTTGGGGTTATGTGATGACAAATAAAAGAGAATAGGAAAACATGATATTTTGTGTAAAAATCACAGTTGCTGGTTTTAGAGTATATTTCTCCGGTGAATACTGTTTCACCTGATAGTGTGGACTTGAATTTGTTGGAAAGAACCACTTCATCCAATGGACCTCAAACAACCTGTGGCAAAAGACATTTACTAGGGTCAAAGAATAAGAGTTTGCTATTTTTTGACAATCCTACAACAAATACCACGAAACAATCCAGTATCTTTCTATGCAGCTAAACTGCAAATGCAGTTACATTTATTTGTAGCACTTGATGAAGCACTTTTATTGACGGGATTCAAATTGCAAAGAGGTGGTTATGGTGGATGGCAGGCATGCAGAGCATATGCCTGTTACACCACAGCCCCAAGTTTGACTCCAAGGTTTTTTGTGTGGTTAAGTCAAGGGAAGGAAAGCACTTTGGTTATAGTTAGACAACAACTGTGGTTTTGTTTAAAGGTTAATAAATATTCAGAACCAAAAAGATTGTAATTTGTCACCTTTTCCCAGTTGTTTAGAATTGCTATGTCACTGTACAGGCCGCAACAGGATAGAATAAAACAGGTATAAAACAATGAAGGGCTGGGAAAGGGAGACCCATTATGACCTCTTTGGCTTAAATAAACACTGAGTGTGTAAAGATTTTTTTCTGTTATACAAGACTATAATCTTTTTCTAACCTCAACCAAGTGCTCTAAGTGCCTAAATTCAGCCATAAAAAAACTTTAATTACACCATAGTCAGAAAACTGCATGTTGTACCTCAAAATATAATATTGATGTGGCCAAAAACAAATATGTTCTACATGTTGATATCATCAACACGTATGCAACATGCCATTTACTTTAACTGTTAACATATCCTCATTATTATCAGAAAACATACTCAAGTTGCAATCACATTCTCTACAAAAATATTCACACATTTTAGCAGAAAGGGTAAAATAAATAACAAAAATAAATAAATAAATCTGACCTTTCATGTCTTTATTGAGAACATTCAAAAAACCTCATAGTGATAGTGGAAAAAGTATGTAAACCCTTACACTTAATTACTCTTTGACACCTCCCACTCCACCCTACCCCCCTTAACCAGGTCCTTCCTGTAGCTGTGGATCAGACCTGCATATTGTTCAGGAGGAATTTTTGCCCATTCTTACATTATCCTGAAGGATTTTTGATATATTTTGAATTCATCTTCCCCTCAATCACTGCAAGCTGGCCACGTCCTGATGCAGCAAAGCAGGGCCCCAATCATGATGTTTCCTCCACCATACTTACAGTTTCATGATGATATGCCGTGACCTTTTTTATGCCAGATGTAGTGCTTTGTGTTCTCTCCAAATAGTTCAATCTTAGTTTCATCGGTCCACAAAACATTTTTCCAATACTGCTGGGCAGTGTCAATGTGCTCTTTGGTAAACTTCAGATGTGCAGTAATGTTCTTTTAAGTAAGCAGCGGCTTCCTTCGTGTTGTCCTCCCATAGACACCCTGCTAGTTGTTTTGAGATGTTTTATATCCTGTAGATTAATGAACATGGATGTTAGCCAGTTCCAATGAGTGTTTGTTATGTTCTTGGGATCATTTTGACTGGCCGCCCACTTTTTGGTTATGAGTATAGCCAAAGTCCCAAAGTGTCTCCCTTTGTAGATTGTTTGCCTTACTGCATACTGGCAAGTCTTTGAAATCACATTGTAACCCTTTCCAGCTTTATGTGACTCAATAATTCTTGGTTGTAGATCTGCCGAAAGCTCGTTTTGGGGAGGCATGGCTCACCAAAGCATCTTTTTTGGGTTGAGGTCTGGGCTCTGACTTGGCCATTCTTCTTGTGCAGAGCAAACTCAAAAGGTTTAAGTATTTTTTGTCAATCAGAGTAGCTCTAATCTACACCTTAAAAAACAAATGTTTCCAGGCATGCCAATATCTGACTTAGCTTCAAGGGTCCTTATTCCAAGGGTTCACATTAGCACTAGGTTTCCACTAGCACAACAATATTTTTTATGGTTGTTCTTAATAAAGAAATAAAAGATCAGAATTTTTGTGTTATTATTTTAGGCACATTATATTTGTTAATATTCTTGACTTAAACGAAGATCAGATTAAATTTAGGACAAATTAATGCAAAAAAACATAAAATACATACTTTTTTTGCAGCTATAGATCATACTAAACCTGTAGTTAAACCCCTTATAACCAGGTCCTAAATATTTGATTAAATTAAATTAAAATAAAATGCTAATTAATTAAAAGCTGAGCATTTCAGTTTTTGGTAAAGCAATAAATAGTGTATTTGACTGGGTGCATATTATTGTAACCATGATAACAATGGTCTGACACATGACACAACAACCTTTTGAGGAAACTAGGACATGGAGTAATCAGCCAGTGCAACTGTGAAGCTTTATAATTGTTTTTTAATAGTTTTATTTATTTATTAATTTAGGATAGGAAAAACATCTACACACCACTGTGTGTGCAATATTAATTTATCGGGGGCAACTTTTAGTCACAGACCTTCTTTAATGGAAGAGAGTCTAACCAAAAGTTAACCTCAATGAAATTACACATAATGGATTGTGCAGATGGTTTTCCTATTATATTTGTACAGTATAGTATAGTGAATCTCCAGCAAGCCTAAAACATCATTTGCATTGAAACTCTAACTCTAACTCTAACTAAGTCAGAAGACCTACATTTCCGACACAAACACTGGCCAAACACTTTTTGCAGTTCAAGAGAAAGATCACCTTTTAAATCGCTCTCCTCTTCCCTCTCGCCGTTGCCATCTTCTTTCCATCTATCCACCTCTTTCGCCACTCTCTCGTTCTTGGCCCAAATGTAAAAATCAATATCCTTTTGTTTCTGCCCCCTGAGGCAATGGGAGTGTCTGAATAAGACTGCCTGTACTGTCCATGGCTGCCAAGTTTCTGTCACCACTTACACAACTAATGACAGACACATTAACATGAACTTGCCAAATCACAAGTTATTGCATGTGTGTGAAGAATAAAATATGCTTGCATTATCTGTCTGTAATAAGAGGCACTGTTGACTCCATGTTTGTCAGGGGGAAGAAAAGACAGAAATATGTGCGGAATGAGTCAGGTTAACGACAGTGCAGTTTTATGTGCGAGGCAGATGATATAAATAGATAAATTAAAAGGTGACAGATCAGAGAGGATTCTAGATGCGACTCAAAGCATTTACTGCTGCTTATGAAGCCGAGTGGCTTTTAATTGGAATACAGACAGACCCCTCATTTCAACCCTGTGTGTGAGTGTGTGTTTGTATCATAATACCCTCTTTATGCCCAGTGGGCACCCTGTAAGGCAACACTGTAAGACATCTGATACAAAGCCAGTCTAGACAGCTGCCTTACAATACTGTGTATTGATCCCTACATGCTTCAATAACCCTCTCTTCAAAGTTTACATTCATGTTCACAAAGGTGAATATGATGCCATTGAAAAATTATAAACTAACACTTACATTAACACAATAATGACCCTTTGCCCTAAGCATTCCTCTCATAGACACGCAAAAGTGAATGAAATCCCTCAAATCCTCACCGACTACTGAGACACACATCCTATCTGAATGTGTGCTTAAGGTCTAGTCATAGCCTGCAGGGATAGATGTGTGTGTGTGTGTGTGTGTTCATTAGAAGGGACATTTTCAGTAAATGTCATTTATATATCAGGCTTATCTCTAAGCTAGTGCCTGCCATTATCAATGTAGTGCCTTCAGGAAGCAGCACCAAACCGATATTAGCTACACAGACTGTAAATTTTCTCCACATGCCATCACTCGGAGCATTTTTCATTCATGTGTTTGTGTGTTTGTGTGCTTGTGTGCGACGCGGTGAAGGGCAGTATTAAGTTGAGCCCGGGCAGAGTGTCATTGAGCTCATTCAGATTCTTTGCGGCGTTCGTGTAACTGTGATGCCCTGTGCAGCCAATGAGGGAGCCGAGGGAGGTAGGACAGGGTTGCTGTGGTAACCAGGATGGGTAACAGCAAGGAAGGTGGTGCTGTTCCTTGCTTTCCAGAGACGATATAGGTCTGTGTACGAGGTGCAGGTATTTCTCTCTGTCTATTCGGATCTGTGCTGTATGTGTGTATGCGCTTTTAAAAATAGATTTGAAAGACTTTGCCTAAAACATAATTACTCTTTAATAAAAAAAAAGAAATGACGAAAAAGTAGTCAGAATCATCTGACCTATAATATAATGTATTTTAAATTTATATATTTATTCAATGGGGACAATACATATTATGTTTACTGCTTCAGATATAGCTGACATTTTCCAACATGGTGTTTCAGCTGGTGAAGCCACACAACATGACAATGTTACTATGATACATACAGTACAGTTACAATGGAGCCAGGAGATATAGGCAACACTGAAAAACACAAGTGAACACCTCGGCTGATAACCTATCTATCAAGGGATGATGGCTGATTCTCCCTGGGATTGCTGCTCTCAAGAACAGAGAATAACAAGATCCAGGCTACATCACAACAAACAAAACCCCTGGGAACAGCCAGCCCCACACCACTGATATCACATTACCCATTTTAGTCACTATACAATATGTATATGGTGTGTTAGTTAACACACAATTATACAATATGGACGTGTGAAAAAGCTCTGTTTGTATGACAGCTTTCATAAAGTTGATTGAGTGCAGGTACCATGCTTCTTTTAGATTTTGGATGCTGTTAGTAGGATAAGCTAGAATACCAGAATTTTGATTTCGGTAGATCAATAGGATTGGTTGTCAGAAGTTAAAATAAATAAATTATCTTCGACCAGATTGGCTTAGATTAGTTTTCATTTTTAAATACTGCAATAAGACTAAATTCAAAAGAAACACTTAAATAAACTAAGAGACAGACTAACTGCATAAGATAAATGTCACATAGTTGACTTGATAATAATAATAATAATAATAATAATAATAATAATAATAATAATAATAATAATAATAATAATAATAATAATAATAATAATGCTTTCAGAACAGGTATAAAGGACATCACATACATTTAAAACTTGCATTTTAATATCTAAACTCCATGAGCTAGTTTCAAGGTCCTTGTATTTTGCATGCTCGATCAATGTCATTACATTTTGGGACATTTGATGGAACTGAGCCATGAATATCAAACTTGTTTAACCTTTGCTTTACCTGAAATTACCAGCTAAAAGTGTGATCGCAGTACCAAGTTCCAAGGTGAATCATCCTAGAAGCAGAGTTATATTTGTATATTTTTGAAGCCCTCTTTTCGGTTGCAATATGTTTTGTCTTGGAAGTTGATAGGACTACAAAATGAAGAGAACACGCCCTATGAAATTTCCATGCATCTTTGTACCACAAACGAGACGTGTGCTGTAGAAGGTTCTGTGGTTCTCAAGTTATAGGATATCTAGACTTAATAAGTCAATGTCAACTTGATTTCTGTTTGGTCTTACAGACGTTTCATCATCCAAGAGACTTCATCAGTTCTACTCATTAGACCAGGCAGGAAGTATAGCAAGAGCAGAGAAACAATCTGGGATAGATCAGTAGCGTCAATATCATTGGAATTAATGACATGTTTCCTATTTCAGTACAGAATGAAGGGGATGCATGCATCAAATTTACAACTTCTGAGAATAATTAGGCATTGACATCTCTGAATAATCTCTGCATCACTAAATGCCTGTTGAAATTGAGAGGCAATTACTCTCTATCTAGAATGATGTGTAAAACTGCAAAGCAGTAATTATCAAGTCAGTTCTCTTGCAACAGTGGACATGTCCTTATGAAAAAATCTTCTTACTGTTGTATTTCGAGTGTTTCTTTAGACTGGAAACACTTGAACACTTCTCTCATGAAATCAGAGAACGTATCTGACCGATATGTGTTTGTGTATCTGTCTTTCCAGCCCATGGCCGTGCCCCTATCCCCATGGCAGTGGTACGCAGGGAGCTGTCATGTGAGTCTTACCCCATTGAGCTGCGCTGCCCGGGCACAGATGTCATCATGATCGAGAGCGCCAACTATGGTCGCACAGATGACAAAATATGCGACTCAGATCCCGCGCAGATGGAGAACACTCGATGCTACCTGCCTGATGCATACAAGATCATGTCACTCAGGTTAGTATGTACAGTATATGTGGTTGTGTGAATGGTGTGATGTTGAATGTGCGTGTTAAAACCATGTGCTTTGATGGCTGCAGTGGGGACCATAGAGCTCTAAATTTCGAGGGTGCCAAATAACAACATAAGTCACATTAAGGTCCTTAAAAATTAGGTAATTAACCACTATAAATTAAATAGACCATCCAAAAATCTCACATGAGCAAGCACTAGGCGACAGACAGAAGAAAAAGAAAAACGAAAGAAACCACCAGCAGAGTTAGGGTGGAAGGCCATCTGCCTTGACTGGTTAGAGTGAGTGGAAAGAGGAGACAACAAAAAAGAACAACAAGCAACAACAGTTCAATGGTAGGCCAGGAAATGCATACAGAAAGGTACAGACACAAACACTGGCCAAACTGGCCAAGAGGGAGAAGGAGAGAAAGAAGCACAACTACGGGAGAAAGAGGACACAAAGTTAATGAAATGCAAAGGTGGCATATAAATGGATAGAGGAGAGGAGAGTAGCTCAGTGTATCAGGGGAGGTCCTCCAGTAGTCCAGGTGTATAGCAGTGTAACTAAGGAGTGCTTCAGAATCCTCTCTAACTAAAAGCTTTATCAAAAAGGAAAGTTTTAAACTTTAGTTTAGTTTTTAAACTTTGTCAGTCAGAGTTACTAAATGAGTTTTCTATTGTTTGAGTTTTTTTCTGTATTAGTTTCTGAAGTTTTGTGGTCCAAACAGAACAACCTCTCACTTGTCTAAATATAGATGTAGAATATTTGAAAACCACGTCTTCGTATCTGGGTCTTCAAATCTGGAAAACCTTATATTGTTATGAGTGTTTTCTTATAATATTGCCATGAGGAGACATTTATGAAATGAAGAATATCGATCTAAGCACTGAACCTGGTGGAACTCCAAAACGAACCTTTGTTTGCATGGAAGATTCAGAAATTGAACTGATCCTATATGGACGTGCTGATTGAAGGTAAAACATCTATGAGCAGTCTAGTCAGTAGGTGGTCTAACCAATATGTAGATGGTTTCGATTAAATAATGGTTGAAATTAACTAAGTGTGATCTACTGTATGGGTAAGAAGCAGTCTAGATGGGACAGCGGTCTAACAGCTAAATCTAGAGCTGTTTTACATGATGATCCATCTGTGCCAGTGACAGGGAGGCTCTGATTTTTTCTGTATTAGTTATGATTTTATTTGCTGCAGAGAGTTAAGGGGATTCAATAGAGTTATGACTCTTTTATAGCCTGGCTACAGTGCGGAAAAGAAACCTGGGGTTGTTCTTGTTTTGTTCCATTAATGATGAATAATATGATGTTTTAACATTATGGAGGACCTTTTAATACATTAATAAACTGTGTTTGCAGGCTGGGCAAGATTAATCTACATTAGTGGAATGCCACCTCCTTTCCTATGTCTGCTTTAAGTAACAGATTTGTGAATTGTACCGTGGAGCTAGCGCCTCTGATTCAGGGCCTTCTTTTTCAGATGGGCAACAGTATTGCGCATGGTATGAAGGGAGGCAACATTATAAGCTAATAAGATAATCGACTTGTACAGGAGTAAAGTTAAGAAGGCTGCCCATGACTTTGTTTCTGTTTCTGCATAAGAAGAGACATATGTCTCTCAGTCCCAGAGATCCTAACTCCAGTAGGTGTGCAGTGTCAACTGTTGATGTAATAGTCAGCCTGCTGTATCAGTGTTATGTTCTGTGTTACTCACACATTACCCACTTTCACAAATGTATAGTATATAACAACGTTGCAGCATAAAAAGAGTTGAAAGTGGAAAATAGACATAGACATAGAACGTTATCTACAGCTGGCTAGTGCGATCGAAGGCTACAGCAATATGCAAAATACCATTAAACTATAAGTAACTAAAAGATCTAAAATTTTGTGTAAGTGAGGTTTTATTTAAAACTATTGTAACATCCAGTAACACTGGTTAGCTGGTCTGAGAGAATTTCATTTCTGTATGGACACAACAAATCAGAAATGTACTTAGATGCTTCATCATGTGGAGCCTGATGAGTAATAACCAGAACTTTATATTGAATTCTACATTTTATGGAAGCCAATGGAGTGAGGCCGACACTAGAGTATTGCTGTGTTAGCTCCCTGTGCTTGGTCTTTGCCTCCTCGCCTCCCTGGTGCTGAAATTTGCACAGCACCAGCTACTTTTTTATCTGTTTTATCTTATTCTCACTACACCAGGTCTGGAATGTGATTAATTTCTAACGTGTTATTTCATTGATTATTTAAAACCTCTACAACTATTTCTCCAAAATACCTAACAGTGTCAAATGTATAATGCTGTCTCATTGTATTCTCATAGATCCTTACTACTATTACAGATTATATGGTACTTTAATAAGGGATAAGTGTAATTTCACTGATTATTTGAGTGAGCTTGTGTTCATGCTGACTCTATAGTCATTGACTCTATTTACTTTGTTGACAAAGTTGCTAAAGTTATGCTTTGGTAATGCAGCTTTAAGTAGTTGTCTTTTGGCTTTTTGTACTGGAACAGGTATGAGAACTAACTGGAAAATAATAGCAGGCCAAAAATAGCAATGAGGGGAAAGCAATGCTCTATGTAATGAGAATGACTGGATATAAATAATTCATTAATGTCACCATTAGTATCTCAGTTTTTCAGATCACATGTTACTCTGACTTTGAGTGCTCTCTTTCCTGCTGTCCAATTATTTTCACTCTCATCTTTTTTTTTCTGTCTCAATATTGCCGTCATCTTTGTCTCGCTCGCTCACTCCTCTGTCTGTCTCTCTCTCTCTCTACCAAACCACCTGTCTGTGTCATGTGGCGGTGCTCTGATTGCGATTGCTCCGGCGTTGGTTTCGGTCTCTCCACTCGCTCTGGCAGCTGCAGCTTGTGTGGCCACTCTCCTCCAGCCCTTGCCATCCATAATTTATACACATGCACACACACACACACACACACACATACGCGGATACACACAGCGCGTGCCACACATAGCATACACCGCCCAGGGGCTACACCAGACTTTAAGCTCCAATTAGCAGAGCCAGAGGCCAAACTTAATCTTAAGGGATCCTCTGTGGAGGTGACTCAGACCGGAAACAACTGTTTATCACATTGAGTGTGTCTGCGTGTGTGTGTGTGTGTCTGACTTAGCCACTGTTTGTGTCTGTGCACAAAATACTATACTGCGTGTGTAAGTGTATACATGTTGAAGAGTTTTTAGGGGCTTTTTGCTTACATCGCTGTGGGTTTCTGTGTGTGAGTGTGCATTTAGCTCTTTCCCAGTGCTCACACACTCATGTTCTTCAGTCCGTTTCAGTCTGTCTGGTACCCACTCTCTCATTCCCTCTATGTCTGTATCATCTCTGGCTTTCAAGCTCAACTTCACTGGCTGATAAAATCAGAGCATGTTCCGCCTGCCCAGTGTTTCCTCAGTATCACCTTCTCTCTTTGTTTTCCACTCTACCACTCTCCAAGGCCAAGGATCGTGTGTGCATGCATGTGTGTGCATATGTTTGTGTGTGTGTGTGTGTGTGTGTGTGTGTGTGTGTGTGTGCGTGTGTGTGTGTGTGTGTGTGTGTGCACCCATACCACATAATTGGTCTTGATATCAAAGCCTCATATCTCCAGAGGGTCTCACAAGGCTTCTCAGGCAACCTAGAGAGGACCTGATATCGCTGCATTTCCCAGATTATCTTCCCATTGGGATACACTGGGTTGAAGGGGAAACGAAGCCGTGGCCATGAAAGTTACGCCTAATCTGTTTTAGCAATATACTGGCCTCAGTTCAATGACTCACTCAGTTTTATCTGGTTTTGAACTGAAGCACTTCTATTTCAAAATGGCTACTGAGCATTTTTTTTATGTCTGTATTGTTCTATTAGGTTACTGGGAGAAGTGCCCTTCAATGTTTTCCTAAAAATCACGATCAATTTCACCGTATTGTTAAAGCAACTCCTTTGGCTCCAGCTAGGATATGGTAAGGGTGACTGTACATTAAATTGCCACTGGGGAGAGTTATATTTGGACAACCTAAGCATTCGAAGGTTTGAGTTGTTCAATTGTGCACTGAGAGAGAGAGCTGCAAGCCAAAAATGGTAGAATGCTTGCAAGTTATAGCGATCTATTGACATAAAAGTGACTTGATGGGTTCTACGGAGATGCTTCATAGTGCACTCCTTGTCCCTTACTGATACTTGAGTGCTTCATGGACCGAGTACCTTTCAGCACGCTCGCTCTCTCTCTCATTCTGTCTCTCAATCTCACACACATGGATTCGGGCACTTTAGTCTGCAAGTGTGGAGACACTGAAGAATGTGTAGGCAGTGCACACAGGCACATAAAAAAATAAAAAATAAAAACGTGCTTTGCTACCCCCTGCCACAGCTACCATGTTGGAAAATTACTTCTGGACTTCAAACAGACTTTCCCCTGACACCTTTATACTACCTCTCCCACCTTGTCACCTTGTTTGCCCCTTTCGTTCTCTCTATTGCTCTCCCTTTTCGCTCCCTTCCCATTGCTCTTGAAGAAGTCCCTCAACACAAAGGGAAACCACTTTGACAAGAAAGACAAGGGTAGGAAGTTGTTCTCCCTTCTCTCGCGCGCTCCTTTTCTCCCTTGCTTTTGAAAGTGTTAAATAACAACATGCTTCATTTATTATTCTCCTTTCTGTCACATTCTTGATATCTCCATTTGTGTATTTTTTTTTTTTTTTTGGACCACAAATTGCTTTGTATGCCTTACCCCTCGCAGTCTTTTCCTTTATCCTTTACCATCTGTTTTAGTTTTCATCGTCCTTTTCTGTTATTTCATTCACTTTTTTACCTGTCCTAGCCTAGGGGGTTGGTGGAGTTGAGCCTTCAAGGACATGTTTCATGGGATGCACAATGTTTCCTACTTTACAAAATGAAGTCTATATTTTGACTCCATCTTGGCCAAATGTGCCACTCATATATAGAAGATGCTGTAATTCACTTTTGTGCAGATATTCTGAAATACCAGTAGTGTTTTGACCCTTCTTTCTAAACCTTGTTTGTAAATAATACACTAGGACACTGTAACTGGTAATAAGTGGTTTATGGTTTGACTTAAAGGCATAACTTTGTTGTAACCCTTACAGCTTTGTTTGTCTAAGACTGTTGCCTCTGCCACATTGGGGTGAGCTTGCTGCTGTTGTGTGTGACATAACGTTTTATGCAGTTCTCCCAAGATGTCTTTGGGGATGGGATTTCAAAGTGACATTATGCACACACACACACACATGGACTGTTTCCAAAATCACTCCCTATTCACTTCCTACTCCCTATATAATGAACACTAAGTAGTGCACACGAAAGTGAAGAGCAAATTAAGACTTTGGACACTCAATAATCAGCGTCACATTGCGTCTTCACAGATCCGTTTTTGAGCCACGTTATGTTTAAAATGGGGAGCAGTGCATCGTAGTATTGATAGCAGCAGTTGTGCACCATATAGTGAATTCAGAGTCAGCCATAGTGCAGCCATTCGCCATGTTACAAGTCAGTATATCGTCAGAATAATTGTGAAGCTTCTTTTTAATGTAAGAGTGTTACATAATGGGGCTTTCAACCCCAGACTTTAGCTTCTTCTATGAATACATCATCACTATAAACACATAATGGTGCACTAGCCTTTTACACACTCATGATTACACACACACCAATGAATATAAATTCATAGAGAAATTGACGGCTGTGCTCATCAGTTCTCAAGCTCGGTCGAGTTTTTTTCTGGCCGTCTGTCTCTTTAGAGTCTGAGCCTTCAAAGCAGCACTGTATGCAAGTGTGTGAGCAAGATTGTGTGTGTGTGTGTGTATACACACGTGTCCATGTGTGTACATGTATAGTTGTACACACGCCTGTATGTGTGTTAGCCAGTGTGCACCCTCATGTTTCAACCATTCACACTGGAGACTTTAAAGAAACCTCTGAAGTTCTTTTCCTTTGACTGAATTATAGAAAACCACTTGAATTATAGACTGAAATCTAGTGCTAGCCGTATGCTGCAGCCCGGGACTGTGTAACTGTACTATGCCACACTGTCTGGCACTTTCTTTCAGGCATATCTGAACTCTGTATGTCATCCCTGTTTAACTTTGTTGAATTCATCTCTGTAAACACAGAAGGGGAAGAGGAGAGAGATGGAGCAGATAATCACAGGGACACAGTTTAAAAAATGTGCTAACTTTACATAAATGTTCATCATTATTTCAGTCCAGTGACTCTGAGCACAAAAGATATTATCTGCAAAACTAAAGTTCTGCACTGAGGCAGTGTGTGTGTGTGTGTGTGTGTGTGTGTGTGTGTGTGTGTGTGTTATCTATTAGCAGCACTCTCTTAAGATTATCAATTATGTCTTGTTATTACACATATATCTGACTTTTTCTGCCTTCCACCTGTTCATTATTCTCCTTTCCCTCTTCCATTTAATACCATGCTTTCTACTAAATGAGGTCATATCTGGAAACGTCCTACTTAATCTGTATGTGTGTTGGTGGATGCCTGTGTGTATGTGCTGCCACCCATATTCACCACGGTTACATGAGATGCCTTGCGGCACCCTGGGGGCCCAACTGTCACCCTTGCTCAGTGCGGTAATTAGGGCCCACACACATATGCGCACACACACACACACACACACACACACACACACACACAGTTAGATGAATATATTGAGTGGGAACTTGAAGATGAAGAGACACTTAAATATGGACAGATCATTGCGTAGATACTTTGTACAGAAACTTTCCTCCAGATTTTGTGACATCGTTGAACGCAAGTCTTTGTAATCCCGTCATCAAAATATTATTGTGCCTTAACATGGCAGCATTGTCCTCCATCTTCCCCGCTCGCACACTAACATGCCTTTATCCTGACTGACACCTGTGCTGTTTCTCCCACAGTCTCTGTACTTCCACATGTCAAGGTCGCCACTGTGTGACCCTTTTTCCACTGTTGCCACAGCTCTGCTAACCTTAGTTATCATGCTTCACCAAGCACCTAACTTACATGGCTGCCTGAGAATGGTCTAGACACAACATACCCTTTCTCTCTCCTACACACACACACATGCACACACACACATACACAGAAGGTGTGACACATCCAGAGTCTAACATGTGAGTCAGTGCCTCAGACATGCAGTGACTGACTTTCTGAGTGACTTGATACTTTGACATTGACACGCAAAATCAGACTAGGACAAAAGGAGCAGTTCGCGTTCCCCTGCAAATGCACAAACATGCATACACACACACCAGCATGCATTTTGTGCATCGTGATGGGAGGCTGACTAAATCCTACGAGACAGTACCTCGGTGTGGTGTGGCTCAGTCGTCTTGACGGCAATGGTGTCTTACACGCTCCTCTGCTTTTCACCAACCTGGAGAGACAGCCCAGCTGTCTGAAATACTACTCGTCTTTTAGCTTTTAGGAGGATTTGGAGTTTGTGCAAGCAGGTGGACATGGATTAAACAGTGGAAAGAGGGGTGTCGTATAGAGAAACGCACACATGCACACACAGATGCAAGGCACAGAAAGACACAGGGATGTCAGCAGAGGAATGTTGCTTGGTGGAACGAGGGGGAAGACTCCTCTCGTGTCCTGGAATTGGACGACGTGGAAGTTGCCATGGTTACCACTGGAAGAGGAGGGGAGAGGAAAGGAAAGATGGTGAAGCTTAAAAAACTGTATTTGGCCACCAGCCTTCTAGAAAGTTATAGGGCATGAAGTATTTCCATGCATTTTTGTGTGCTATGTGTATTTTTTCCAGCCAGTTGGGATTTATCCTCAGTTGCCTTTAGCCTAAAAAAAAAAATCCCTCTTCAGGAGCCATAGAAAACGTACAGTATATGCTGTCTTGTCAGAGGCATTATGCAGGCTGCAGGAATGGATGCTGATTCTCTATTGCTCGATTGTTTAACTAACATTTTATCAGTTTACCAAAATGTGCTAGGTGAGTGATTCTATTGACATGACTGCAATTTGTTGGACTGGAGTCAATATCAAAATTTTATTTTGTTTTTCAAGCACACTTGTCTGTCTATCAGTTATTTTTCAACACTGACATCTGTCAGCCTATAGTTCATATTCCCGAAGCACATGCATAAGAATACCAGGTGCTATATATACGGCTTGTTTGACACATTGGACACCCAACATATACAGTATACATGGTATACATAGTGTATATTGAATCTTATACGTCAAAAGTGACATACATGTTCAGAATGAAGAGAAAGACACCCTCCAGCCCAATATTAATAATGTAACACATTTCAAAGCTTTCTCCCAGTAGGGAAAACAACATTATTTTACCTGTGGATTGTCTGACAGGCTGTTCCGAGAGCTGACAGAAAACGCATTCAGGGACCGCAGAGGAGTATGTTAGTGTGTGTATGTGTGTGTGGGAGAAAGAGAAAGAGAGAGACAGATCTGTCATTTCTTTATAAGTGTGGTATAGTGGTGCTGGCACTGGATGTGCTGTGTCTGCTTCACTATACCCCATGGTAGACATATACACAGACTTCCTCATACAAACACATATACCCAAACGCACACAGACACCCGTCTTTTGCTGCCTTTTCCTTACCTCTGTCAATCACAATTCCTGCATCACTTTTCAGTTACATACTACAGTACATCCTAGTTCCTCTGCATCTTTCCGCGGTCCCTCTCTCCTTTTTTTTTTTTTTTATTCCTCTCTCCTGTTTTAATGGATTCCTTTGGCAGCCATTCCCACCCCACCATTTGCCCATCTCCAAACAACCTACTGTACTGTATATGTGTGTATAACTACATCAGGGAGCTAATAAAACTGAAATGAGGCCAGCAGAAGCTCATATGTGGTGTGTGTGAGAGCGATAGAGAGAGCATGGCCAGCCTAACAGCTTTTTATCCTGTACCGAGATACAGTAACTATGCTCTGTCTGCCGTCAAATGGGTTTCCTGAAGTCCCACTGGACATAAAGAGCCATGTGAAATCACCTCTCCCCACCCTTTTGTTATTTTCACAAACTTTTTTTTTTATTTTATGTTTTTCCAGCTGCTCAATTCTCTCTCTTCAATTTTTTCCCAGTCTGGGGATTTCAATTAAATTTCTCTTCAGAATGTGTTACAAGCTTATAAACTCTATCTTTATTTTTATCCTGGGAAATAATCTTAGAGTTACCAAAGAGCCAATTTTACAATGCTGAATTTGTTGTACTTTTATTTGAACTACTAATGTTGTGTAATTTATAGTGGCATTATCAACCAATAACCCTACTCAGGTCGTGTTTTATCTGATTGTTTGTGGAACCAAATGCTGCCTAAGGTTTATTTTTGTCCTATAGAACTGCAGCAAAATGAAATGAACAGTAGGGGAACTCTTTATGTAGGACAAGATATTTAAAAATATATAATCTGTAAAGGTCATTTCATTTATACTGCACTGAAAATGAACAAAGACATGCTCACAAGCCAAACACATTCATGTGATACATAACTGAATATCACTATGGTAATATCGACTCCTTTACCTTCTGCTTATTATATTGCTGTTTCAAATAATTGGTATCGTGAGGGAACACAGCCATCCTCACCCATTTCCCCATGTTGCCAGCCTTAGATTTATGTATGAATTCAACTGTCAAAAGCAGAAAATGTTTTTTTTTTTCCCACTCTGTTTTCGACAAGTTACCTCACAGTGTGGGTGAACAGAAATAAGATGGTAGAATAAGTCCACATCGCCTCTTCTGACCATTGCACAGCTGTCAGAGGGAGCTCTACCAAGACATGTCTCCATACAAAGCCATATAGAAAATAGTGAGCTCAGTTCTTGCATATTGAGAGGTTCAGTTTTCAAAGTTGAAAAAAACAAACATTTCACACAGAGAATTCATTAAATTACAATGGTGGAAGATAAATACAGTGCATTACTAAAGCATCTGCTAAAAGGTAGACACGTTGTTCTCTGATAAATGTTTGAAAGCAATATTCTTTGTATCTTATGTTTTGTATTGATGGTAATGTTAATTGGTTGGGATTGGATTTTGAGTAATCAGGTGTAAACAGTGTTTAATCAGTACTGATTCTTTTTTTTCCTCCTTTGCTCAGGAAGTAGTTCTACAATTTGGTTCAAATCACAGGTTTCTGTGTGTATTAGACAATGCTGTAGTCAACGCAGATTAGTCTCAGAATGTGCAATGTAAACCCCGGGAAGGGGTGGATTTTTATTTTTTTTCTTTGAAAGACTGATTTAATAAATGCTGAAAGACAGACTGCACTGAGTCACATAAGGTAGTGGAACAGATGCAAAGATGTCCTGACTGCAAACAAATTCGTATACTGAATTACTCATGAAGCTATGCTAAATCTGTCAAAAACAAGACAGAGACAAAATAGGGAATATTTGAGTAGCTGAACAAAATGTTGTTAATTCAAGTTCTGCTCACTAACTTTTTCTGGTGTTTTCAACCAAATCTTATGGTCTTCATCATCAAATGAACCTAACCTGAGGTGACACGGTAACTCAACACGGTTATTATATTTCAATGTAGCTCAATAAGGAAGACTTTCTTAGTTTTAGCTTCTTTGATGGTTAGTTGGTCATTAATCGTAGGGTTAGCCCCTGACCCCTCTTGTTGTACTTGCATAAGATGCTGTACCCCATATTTGGTGTCTACCAACATGAATGTAATGCAGTGATCAACATGATCATGTTTAACATGTGTCAACATGAGTTACTGAGCATGCAGCATCAATATGCTAATTATGGACTGTGACTGCAGCATTTCTAAGTGTGTTACTGTACTGGGGATGAAATCATTTCCTCATTCACTACTCGCTGAATAATAGACTCTCATACAGTAGTTTACCCAGCCAGGCGCAGTACAGGTAAATTGAGATTGAGGCAATCACTTATCATTATCATTTTGCGTGAAGGCTGTCAGCTGTTGCGTCACACAATAGATGAAATTTATAATAGGTAGAGTGCACAAAGTACTTTTTTTTTTCCCCTGTGGAAATTTTGAGAGCATTATCCCCGGATTTGGATACATGGGTGTTCAGATCATGTAATTCAGCTATAGTGTATATATATATATATATATATATATGTGTATATATATATATATGTGTATGTATATATAGACATCATTCCAGAAAGTTTAAGCATGTTTACCGAGTGTTGTTGATGACTCAGTCAATGTTGCAGGATGGTTTGACTGTATTTCAGTGTTGATTCCTGAGGACTGTGCTGAAGCTTTGTGCGTCACTCACTCTCAGACACCTCTTTCAACTCATGGGGATTAGTTCCCAGCTCTCACTTGCTCTGTAATTATATAGTTCTTCAACACATCTGCACTCGAGCACAAACACGCATAACAGGCACACACACACACACACACACACACACACACACGCACTGAAATATTTATTCCATTTTACATCTGTATGTGCTAGCACATATTCACACACATACCGGCACACATCCAGCGTCAGGCTCATCAAATCATCATTCAGTCGGTTATGTTTATATGAGGAATAGAAACAGAGATGGAGTGAAGGGAGGTCTGCCAAACAAAGTAAAAAAAACATCAGAGACAAGAACAACAGCAGCACCCACTGCAGCGTCGCTGCTTTCTCTTTCCCTGCCTGCCACAGCTTGGCTTTGTTAGTGAATGGTTTGTTTGTGTGCGTGTGTGTGTGTGTGTGTGTGTGTGTGTGTGTGTGTGTTGCACGTAGCAGGGAAGAAAGCCAGCAGGCAAGGCGGTATCCAGGCCACTGCCTTGTTTTGATGTGGTCATACTAATTAAAAAAAGGAGCTTTTCTACCAGCACCAAGGAAAACACAAAAAAAAATAAATATCGAGCCATTTTTGTGTTTGAAAGTATGTAAAAAAATAAAAATAAATAAAAAATAAAACATTTGTAAAGGTGTGTGTGGTGTGAGGATGTGCATATTCTGCATCATATTGCATAGGCAAAGTGAATTGTGACTTTTTGCTGATGTTTTTATGTTATGTAAGGCTGCTGGATAAACACATTGGCAGCGAGGGAGCGAGTGTAATGTAGAAAAAAAAAAGAGAAGGAGCTGGGGACATAAGGGAGTCTTTTTTGGATCTGACTCAGACTACTGGCTCAGACAGAATGATGACGTCAGCACAGGCTTTACTAAGGATGGAGGGATCGAGGGAGAAACAGAGGGAGGCTAGAGATGACGCCCTGAGGGAGGCAGGGATGAGAAAGATATTAAGGAGGGAGAGAGAGGACAGACAGAGAAAGAAAGAAGCCGGCAATAAAAGGCCTACCACATATATCTGGGTGTGACTTCGGAAACTGCAGCTAAGTGGCAGATAAACAGGCTGAAAAAACAGACAGTTGGAAGGAGAGACAAAGAAAGAGGAACAGAGAGGAATAATTCCTCGGTGGAAAGGATAAAGACAAAGACTGAGAAAGAAATTGGTTTATTATCTTGGCTTAGAGTGTGGGGAGAAGGAAAAGAAGGTAGTGCAGGCAAAAATAGACAGAGAAAGAAGGAGCGATAGCAGAGAGATAGAGCGTGCAAGAGACTATATCGAATCTTTGCTCTATACCCTCTATTTAAAATACCAGTCAATAACCTTCTGTGCTTTATGACTCAGCCTTGAAAGTCCAGAGAATGGAACCTTTTCTTTAGCAGTATCATAAAGCGGAAATAAAAACACACACACGCATACCGTATACACTCCTACAGCTAGTACATAACCTAAATTTCTTCGCTTCAAACACATTTACATCTTCAGCTTGATGTCAGGTGCTTTCAGTACCAAATTCAGCAGCATCTTTTTGTGCCAGTTGGATTTTTTTTTCCCCCCTTCATCATCAGATGACACGTTTTTTTTTTTGACTATAAAACCTCTGGGGGGTTTTGTGGTGTCACTGTTCAGGTTTCTTCCCTTACACGTTTGCAATTAATCCTACTCGCGGGCCTGTCTTCATCTCTGAGCGTGATGACATCACAAGTTTGTGCTAGCAAATGTCTGAGGTCACACAAGGGTTTTTTTGCGCTCTGATTCATCATCATGGGCCAGTCACTCGTGTCCATGGGTGGGTGGCTGTTGTGAGCAAAGTTGTAGTGCTGTGTCAGTTTTGTGTCCCCAGCCCTCCCCCCCCACCTCTAAGTCCACAACTTGCACTGATGACAGGTGACCGATGATGAAGGCACCGGGGCAAGAAATTAAAAAGCACAGAGGCGAGTAAAAAGAAGGGGAGGGAGAGGGGAGAGAAGACTGGCGGGTATTGTTATAAGAATATGACAGACGTCGCAACACATAGAGTTTAAAAACCTTTTAAACTCCAGGAAGCCCTCACTTGACGACAGGTGCACTGGTCAGCAATAGACACCCATTCCAGTCTCGGCAATGCTGACGTGTAGCCTCGCTCTCCGTGTTATATGCGAATATTGAACTTAAAATTAAATTAGCTCTCATAAATATTTCATTATGCAAATTGTTGAATGATACTGTAAGAAAAGAGACTGGAGGGATTTGGCATGCTCATTAAAAAATATCTCTATGAGAGAATCTGAATGTTTTTAATGTAAATGTCGCCTGTTTGACAGGTGCGCGGAGACGGAGAGAGGGAGAGACAGAACAGTTGTACTAATTGAAAGGAAATATTCAGATGAGAGGAGAATTGTTTCATCAGCTTCCTTTAAATAGGCCTCTCCTCCTCATGTGTCCCTTGTCCCTATTCTTGCATGTAATATATTCTTCACTCTTGTTGGTTCAATAATTTACTTAAACCAGTAAAGCGCCACTGAGATAAAGCAGTGTTTCATGTTATGACACGAATCTATCACGATAATGTACGGGCTTCAGCTGTCCCCCTAACAAATCATTCTACGAGGAGGAGCAGCTTTGACATGTTTAATTACAAACACTTACACATAAACACCATGTGTGCATAATTATAGCCAAACATGATGATGTACACATCCATAGGAGCACAGACCTTCACATTCGCATAGTAAATATCCGTCACGTGCTGCCTTGCATAACCCGTTTTAATAAAATGAGAGAAATACTTACTTTTTGTGTGTCAGAGGAGAGCCCCTCTGATAATTAGAATTAATTATATGGAGTCTGGGGCAAAATAGTCTTAAAGCCATAGGTTATTTTTCTCGCCGCCACGCACACACTCACTCACTCACTCACTCGCGCACACACTTAACACACACAAACACCAGAAGTGTCCTTGTGCAACAGCTCTTTAGCAGCCATCGTGGATCACCTTGTGTACAGCTGAACTCAATGATTCCATTAGTGTGACGTTCACTCCAGGTGTACCAGTGAGGACGTATTGTCTGCTCTCTTATCAATCTGAAGGGTGCTTGAACGCAGATGACTCTGGAGTGTCAGGGTGAATGTAGGGAATTATATGAGTGAATATAATACATCTCACTGTACGTTACGTCACGTGTCAGGGTCTGTGTGCTGTGTTGGACTTCAAAAACACATGCATGTGCTCTTATTAGACACACACATATATATATCTTTCAGTGAGGGCTGTGAGCAAATCAATTTGAATCTGCATGTGTTCCACTAACCACTAACATATCTGCCTCTTCACCAATCATACCCCCTGTAGATGCAACAACCGCACCCAGTGTGCAGTGGTGGCTGGGCCTGACGTCTTTCCTGACCCCTGCCCTGGCACATACAAATATCTGGAAGTCCAGTATGAGTGCGTCCCTTACAGTAAGTACTTGTTTTTTTTTTTCTATGTTTGAACTACTTCTCTTATATTTAAGGATACTGTGTGTCATCTTTAGTAATTGAATCCACTTAAAACACTGGGATCCAAGTGAGGAAGGATGTGAGAGAAGGATGGACTCAAACAGATGGTCGTATGACCTTTGACTCTGTGACAACACGCTGAGAGGTCACAGTCACTGAAATGAAACGTTTATGGCACATGGTCACAAAGTAACCCAACAACTGTGAAACTTTTTTTTTTCAGTGTTTCCCAAAATCTAGGTTACATCTCACAGCATAATAAATGCATAAGGGTTCAGGGAGACTTAGTGGATTAAAGACATATATTTGCCCTTGATGTTTATTTCACCCTTCATTCCAGCTCCGGGGAGTTTGACCATAGGCAAAACTAAAGCGCAACTGCCGTCTGTTTTATGAAGAATCTAAATCTTTCAGTGGTACCTCTCAAACAAAATGAAATAAAAAGTAGTAGCCTACATTTGAAATGCAGTGTGACAGGAAATGATACTTACTACTGTACTGTATGTGAAGAACAAAGTCACTGAAATCTACAAGATTTCCAAGAAGAAATCCAAGATTTAAACAAAACAAGCAAAAAAAAAGTACTTCCAGATGAAACCAAATGAGAATCAATTTTTGTTATAAAAATTAAAGAAATAATTTGTTTTTTCATTTCAGTGCTTAATACTGATTCTTATTCTGTTTTTGTACTCTTGCACTACTGTGTGCCTAATTTCTATCTCATAAAACAGAGGATGACATACAAAAAACAAAAAAATCAGTTTAATGTCTGTAAAATAGTTCCTTTTCTGAAAACTAGTGGAAAAGTCAGTCTCACTTGATTTGAAGTGAAATGCGTAGGATTTGTCTTGAGATATTGTTAGCACTTACAAAAAAAATAGTGTATTACAGGAACTTTTCATACAATATTCAACATTTTCCATTGTCCTACAATCATAAATGGGTCTGGTCAGATATGAGATCCATCCCAAAAGTGACTGGAACAACTCTTTTTCACTTTACAGTAGTTTTTTACAGTATTCCTTATTCCTCCTAAATCGCTGCATCAATCACTGACAGGTATTTTGAGTTTTTTTGTCTAACATTGTCTGAGTGTACAGCCTTGGCACCACGGTCCATACAGACAGCCAAGGTGATCTCCCACACTGAAGCATTCAATTATGTCTGGCTAAACGGCTCTTGCCTGGCGTCTAAAATGACCAGCAGATTAAATAATAGGACTATCAGAGCCCTCTCTGGAACAGATGGAAACACAACCTGATACCTGCTTAATGCCCCACCAAGCGCGTGCATGCGCGCTCACACGCCACACACACACACACACACACATGCAGGCATCAAAACAAGAGTGTGTGTTTTCACCCTCTCATCCATTCATTTGAAATGGGCCTGCATGCTCTGTCTTTATCCTCGGTATAACTGCTCGTCCGTGTAAACACACACATCTTCTTATTTGCTAGATTCCTCACTGTAAAGAACAAACAGTAGCTTGGGAACAAACCCAAAGAGTACAAAGGGAGATGAGTTGCGTGCTGATCTGATAAACAATGGGTCCGTCAGGGTAACGTTTCCCCCTCGCAAAAATAGACAGCATCTGAAACCAAAGTCATTAGAGAGCTCAGCTACCAGAGGGAGGGACATAAGGAGAGGGATGAAGCATTGGAGAAAAGATAGAGAAGGAGAGAGTACTGTAGAGAGAGGGATGGAGAGAGAGAGCCTTTGACAGTACATTAGCAGTTTCCGTGTACTGACTAAGTGTTAGGCTAGATCAGGTAGCACTGTGATACACTACCTGGCTCCTGTGGGTGTGTTTAGCCACGAGAAATATTGCACAAGAAGAATATGTTGTATAAAATTGAAACAGGTCCTCGGATACCATGATTTCACCCTTGGATTTGTCTGCTTTACAGTACATACAGTAGCTCCACCCTTCGTAGAACCCACTCATATCACATCCTTCAAATATTTATGAAATCAGTTTTCTTTGACAGGTGTAGTAATGTCTGACCCTTAGTGCAGGATCCTCCTGTTCACTGACATTCAGGCCAGAGAACCAGTCATCTACTGTATGTTCAACCTGGTGCGCCTGACACCGCAAATCAATGGCGTCAGCTGCTTTGTTGTGAAAGACATCTTTAGTCAAGAAGTGGCCAAATAAATCAAGGCACTTAAGCACACGAGGTTTGTTTTCTGCAATTCCTGAAAGACTCCCATTCCCAACTCCAACGTATGTACATTGAAACGCCGGGTTTGCTTTAGCGCGCTCCAATGACTGCGACGCCGAGGGACGTCTATAACTGTAGTAGCTCTCCCTCGACGTTAAACACACTGGTGGTGCTGGTTGTCGAGCGTAAACCCCTGACCCCTAATCGCAGACTGACTGCATGGAAAGAAAATGAGCCGCGCTCCGGAGGGGCCCCCGTGTCATTCTCTGGACGTACTGTTATTAAAGCAAAGCTGACATGTTTCCCACCGCGTAGATAATGTAAACAACTCTCAGAGTGGGTTGTAAAACAGGTAATTAAATTATGTGCGGTTCAGTTTTCAGGGAAATTTTGTCCCCCCCCCTCCCGAACCTCCACCCCCCCACCTCCCATCCTTTATTTATTTTTTTTTTCTTGAGGATTTTTGGCTGCTGCTACCTTCACAACTCTTCATCTCTCTTCTCTGCACTGCAGGTTTTTTGGCTGTTTTCCAAAGCTAAAATCAAGTGCTCTCTAGTTTTCTCTCTGCAGCTCTCTGTGGTACGAGTGTGTGGCAGTCGTGTGCCAAACTAGCCGGCTAGGTTTGGCAGTAATTAGCCACCTGTGTATACTTGCTCATAGCACTGCTGGCAGACTATAAATATCCATACATTAGCACACCACTGTACAAAGTGTTTCTTCCACGCAGCTCTCATACATGGATATGTTTAATCTGCAAATAGGTGCTGCAAAAGAGATATATGATGATATAAACTGTTTCATTCATGTTCATCTATTAAAAAAAGGCAGGAACACTTCTGAAGTAATTAGCCTACTGCCACATTTAGTGTATTAATCAGAAAAGCCAGTGATATGTTATGCAATACCCATGCAGCCTATTTTAGACAATAGAACTTGGCTCTGTAGAAAAGCTAATTAAAAGATAAAATCACCTTCTTGTCTGTCCAATTAAGGAGTTTTGTCAGGTTGGACCCCTGGAATAATTTCATCCTGATGACATGAGAAGGGCTATTCTGTGTGTTAACGTGCATATTTTCATGGTAGCAGTCGCTCACACCTAGGATTTGGTTCATGTTATGTTTGTTTGCTATGTACAGTGCAATATATTTGTGTGTTTGTTTGTTTGTGTGCATTCATTTTTTTTTTCTGTTTCCCAGAGAGGGTGAGGGGAAGGTGGAAGGAGAGACCGACTGAGAGAACGACAGCTGAAACAGAGATAGAGAGAAATAGGTTAGATGGGGCCAGCAGACGAGGAACAGAAAGAATGAATTAACAGATAAAAGACACAGTGTGAGAGGTGGACAGGCTTTGGGTTGGGGGAAATGTTGGATATGCAGGATGTAACAGAGAGCATGAACAAGGACAAAGGCACAGCATGAAACAACGAAAGGGAATGGCAGGTGTAGATGAGAGCACGGAGAGACAGAGGAGAATAATGGAGAAAGAAAGGCGAAAACATCTGTGTCCATAAATGACCTTGGGCTTTAGCCGCCCGAGCTGATTGGAGATCAGAGATAATAGCGGTAAGGCTGCTGTCGCCACGCGTTGTCTGCAGGAGCACGAGCACACACACACACTCGCGGGCGCGCACACACACTCGTTGTGTCGTTCCTCCTAGACGAATTCCTCCTTAATAAACCATACGTTTTCAATAAAAATGCTAATTATCTTTACACTGCAGCACAGTCAGGTTAACACCGCTTCTTTGTGTGTCCGTGTGGCGTGTGTGGGGGAAATAGAATAGGAAAGAGGAAGAGAGAAAAAAAAATGGAGAAAAGACGTCCGATGGTACAGTGTCAGAGCTGTTGATGTGATTACACAGTTTTTTAAAAAATTGATAAGATTCTAACACGGATATTTATGAATATTTAAATGACTTTTAATGAACGTGAAACGAGACAGGCGACACACTCTCACAACACAACACGGCAATTAGTGTTATTGTTCTGCTTTTGTTTTCTAATATTCATTTAAAGCTTTCCTGGGAATAAATGAACAATATATTTTTTTTCTCCTGCTGTAGAACTGACTATTCAGTAGTGCAGTCTAAGTGCTTTTACAAATGATCAAAGAAACTCGATAGATAAAAACATGCAGCACCTCTGCAGAGTGACACCGAGAGAAAGATTGAGAGAAGATGCTTTCAGGAAAACAAGGACTTTTTTTTTCTGGCGAGTTGTCAGTGGATATTCGTTTTCTCTTCTTCTTATAGCCACATTCAGCATCCGAATTAGCATAAAAAAGACTTCTCTTCTGTTGCATCATCCTGCACGCTGGAGCTAACCTTGCTAAAATCCTTGAGGTTTCGACAAATGTCTCACCAACCTATATGCACTATGTCAAATCCTGCGCGCTGACAGATGAATGACGGTGGAAAAACTCTGCATACATGCATACGACACACAAGGCAAACACATGTACAGCAAATCTAAGTGTGCCATTAAGGCGTTTAAAAAATCATAATACTAATAGAAATTATACATATTACTATTATATATAGGTTAAAACCAGAGATGCATCAAAAAGCCCCTGCAGTCCTCACTAACATTTTTTAATCTACTGAAACAATATGCAGCAATACAAATTGAATGACATTTGTTTGACATTTCGGGTGCCATTTGGTATACTTGTTGCTGCCACACTTTTTTTCATTTGAAATCTATTACTTGCTGGCAACCTTGAACTCGTGCATGCTTTTTGCTTTGTGTCTGGGAGGTTGTATGAGAGCCTCAGGTGATATGAAGTCCTTGTTGTATAGTTGTCATTAATCCCTGTCTTCTTAACCACAGTGTGTCTCTTCCCATTGTTCATACGTGTGTGTGCCAGTGCATTTGGCACATTGATATCTGCAGTTCCATCGCTCACACCCCTCTGCATAGACACCCTATCTGCTTTCTTTGCCGGCTTTTCTCACAAGGGAGCTGCTTCTTTGTGGTGAAACATTTTTATATCTTAACTCGTAATGGCACAAACACACACACACACACACACACACAATAACATGGGACACGCGCGTATGCGCACGCTTGTTCTTGGTTTAACACGATCTCCTTCCAGAGATTGCTTATTTATCGGGAGTTGTGCTAAGCTGCACCAGTTACCATGCATTTTTCATGAGCCTAGGATTTAATGGCTGCTTGTGTGTGCGTGCATACATCTGTGTGTTCCTGTTTGACACATGTGTATGTAGGTTGGTAATGAGTGTTGGCTTTAATGTGTTAAAGAATTTATACATGTGCTGTGTAATGTGTAGTGCGCTTGTGCTATATATAAACGTGCCATCCGGAAGGCCTTCTAAATGTTTTTCCTTTGAGGGCCCTCTCCTCTCCTCTCCTCTCCTCTCCTCTCCTCTCCTCTCCTCTCCTTTCCTCTCCTCTCCTCATTTCTTCTCTCAGGGGACCAGTTCCATTCAGCAGGTCTCTAATGGTCTCGAAAGACACAAGGGCACTGCCTGCAGGATTAGGTTTCTGCCGTGTTCACATTGTACTCAGCCCCCTGGGGAGCAAGGTGGAATGGAATTCATATGTTTAAGAGACTCAGGGCGAGCGTGTACATTTCATTGTGGGCCGTCATGAACAACCCTCCGTCGAAGCTTTGAGGATAACGTTTTGACGATAATAGACGGGGAATCGGTGTTGGGGTTGTGGGAAACCAGTGCATTCAGTATGCTTCCACCTCCACACACAGATGCTTGCATGCTCTTACACGGAGTTACACAGTAGTAGGTGACACACACAAAGCATTAGCTCACCCACTGTTTGTCAGAAAGCATTTTAATGTGGCAGCTTTGGCTGGTCCACTGAAATGCAATCCCAGCAATCAAATCAATTTTCTGGTTTTCATAGCTCTGTTGCTATTAGCATACATTAAAGAGCTCATTATCTCAGGTCATTTTCTATTGCTGTGTTTTGTCCTCTGCGAGGGGATAGGGCCACCATGGCTACTATGAATATGTGTGTCTGTTTTTTTTTTGCATGATAATGGCCTCGTCGTGCGTTTGCTCTCCGTATCCCCCTCCCCGTCTTTGCACGGCGTTATTTGTGTCTGCTCTCCCATATGTGTGTGCGTGTGTGTGACATATGTGAGCTGCATTGCTGTCAGATAGCTACCCTGTTGCAGTGCAGTCTCTTCAGACGCTTATGTAATGTTATTACCAATCACACATGGAGAACATCCTGGCACTCTCACAAGGTTAGGATGAAATATGAGAATGATTATGGAGATCCAAGATTGTATTATCATGATTTCCTTATTATTGCATCATTAATCTATTTTTGTCTCTTGTCTCTATCTCTTTCTGTCTCTCCCTTCAAATATTTTGCCTATGGCCCATGCAGAAGTGGAACAAAAAGGTAAGTGTGCGAAACAAGGACGCCCACATCCACACGTGCACACATGTTCAAAATCTGGGGTTGGGTGTCACATTTTGATGGCAGCGCCTGAAGCGTTTTGTACCTCGTGGCAGACTGACATCTCTTTCAAAGTCACTGCTTCTATATTAAGACAGTTTGATCTCAGCATATAGAGGCAATTTAGAAACACTGGTTCTCATTAGACACACTCTAGGCTATATTATTCCATGGTATTGTGGAGAATGTCACTTAACAAACTCTCCACGGGTCGAGCACTTTTTTATGATGAGCCAATGAGCAGAGGATTACATTGACATTTAATATTTCAAATGCTTCTCCATGATATGAAAATTCTGCCTGTGTGTTGAATAGCCAATGAAAATTCAATCAATATTCCTAGCCCTTTGTGTGGGATCTGGAATTATATTATTGAGAATAATGGGAAAACCACAATGAACATCTGGCCTGTCTTTGTGTATCTGCTGTGGGTATGTGTGTGCGTATGTGACAACATTCCAGTTAAATTACAAAGGTCCCTATGACTCCGGTCGCACAGGTTTCCCAGAATTTACAGCGTCTCCCCACATCACTCATAAAACATGACCCGAGTACTCCAAGATGGGAATACTGAGCACAGGGTGGGAAATGAATTATTGTAACAATTGCAGAAACAGCAGGCGATAAAAGACGTGTTCGGTTCTACAGTTGGTTGTTCCTGACAGAAATAGAAAGAGAGAGAGAGAGAAAGGAAGAAAGAGCTATGAGACTAATGAGGAGCCGGGGAGGGAGAGGGAGATGGGAATAGAGGGAAAAGGGGGACGTAGAACAAAATGTGCCATTTTCTCTTTTTCTCTTAGCTGTGAGAGCTGGGTATTATATGTTGAATAGAAGGCATGCCGTTGCTGTGCTGACGAATGACAGTCGCTATACAAAATCCAAATCAGACCACAGTAAGTCTATCATGTCATCGTCACTCACTGGTGGTGGATTTAGCTAAAACACAATGTAACATTCATGAAAAGAGGCAAATATTTTGCAGGCGCTGTCAGAAGCTCTAGAGAGAATAGTCCACATTTTACAGCAACTGCCTAAAAACGTATATAATGTGAACATTTTGTCATTTGTTTTGTAGTATTTCTGTGCCCGGGCATCCTGCGAGGAGTGTACCAAAGCGAACATCTCTTTGAGTCAGATCACCAGTCTGGTGCGTGGTGCAAAGACCCTCTTCAGGCCTCAGACAAGATCTACTACATGCCCTGGACCCCTTATCGCACAGATACCCTGACAGAGTACTCGTCAAAGGAGGATTTCATTGCAGGCCGACCCACCACCACCTACAAACTCCCGCACCGCGTGGACGGGACTGGCTTTGTGGTATACGACGGCGCCCTCTTCTTCAACAAGGAGCGCACGCGCAACATTGTCAAATTTGACCTACGCACGCGCATCAAGAGCGGTGAGGCCATCATTGCCAATGCCAACTACCACGACACCTCACCGTACAGGTGGGGAGGCAAATCGGATATTGACCTGGCGGTAGACGAGAATGGACTCTGGGTGATCTATGCAACAGAGCAGAACAACGGTCGCATCGTGGTGAGCCAGCTCAACCCCTACACCCTGCGCATCGAAGGCTCCTGGGACACCAGCTATGACAAGCGTTCGGCCTCCAACGCCTTCATGATTTGTGGAGTCCTGTACGTCGTCAAAACCGTCTATGAAGATGACGACAACGAAGGGACAGGGAACAAAATAGACTACATGTACAACACGGATAAGAGTAAGGAGATGACGATTAACATCCCATTTCCCAATTCCTACCAGTACATCGCTGCAGTGGATTACAACCCAAGAGACAACCTGCTTTATGTGTGGAATAACTACCATGTGGTCAAGTACTCGCTGGATTTTGGCAACAATGGTAGGTCCCACTTTTAAAACCTTTTTTTTCGAAATGACTTTTGACTTAGTTCCATGTATGATAAGAATGAAAAGATGCTGGTTTGAGTATTTCTCCCCTCAATTAATTGGACAGGCTGTGATGTGATTTATTTTCTTTTCTTCACATGAAATACCTTGGCATATTTGCAATGCTTTTAATATTCATTTTAATGATAAATGCTTTTTTGTTATGACATAAGGGATACTTACAGCCACTAATCTTCCTGCAATAATTAATTCTCCCAAATAACTTAAAAAGGAAGAAAAGGAAAAACACCATCTGTGCTGTCACAGTTCTCAATTATGACTAGTCCATCACCACACCCGTGGTATCTGTATGTGTTCAGAAAGAAAAAACAAAAAACGGGAGAACTGATCCTGGAAATACCAGTGCCAGTGAAACTACAGATGTCAGCAGAGCTTTGTTTATTTGTGGAAATGTTTTTACTTTTTTTATCTTATGAAGGAGTAATTCACAATCATTAAGTAGCATCATAAAGGCTACCTTGATTTCTACTTATAGATGGATATGTCTAATGATGTTATGCTGGTGCTGATGTTATGTTTGCCTTTTAACGACTCATGAGTGGAGCCCAAAGCGTGTGATGGTGATTTCATACAGGTCATCCGCATATATTGACAGTCTGCACTTCAACCTGCGTTGGGTGCTTTTGTATAAGACTATAATCAAAGGCTGTTGCCCTTCACAGTGACCAGAATCTGCAGATGTGGCAAATGTAATAATACTTCAACACAATCACACCCTCAGTGCTATTTTTCTCAGAATTACAAAGCAGTTCTGATGGATAGAGGTGACTGCAAAGTTTTAGGATTAACAAGGAGATTTTTCTGAAGAACCATTATTTGCTGTGAATTATTAAAAATCCACACTGATCAACATTTTTATATTTAACAATAAATGTAACGTGGGCATGGAAAGTGCAAGGAGTGATTTGTAGCAACACACTTTCAGATAATTATCGCCCTACTGAGCAGTTTCCCCTAATCTACAAAGCAGAGCTGTAGCATGTCTGACCGGCATTCAACACAATGTGGGAGGCTCGTGAATCTAAGTTTCACATTGACTCATTAAAATCTACCACCAACTTGGGCTTTAACCAACAGTGTCTGAAAGGGCCGGGAGTACTGCCTAATACTGCCTGACTCTTTTTTAAACTCTGGTCTGAGGTTGGAGTCCAGCTTCCCCTCCTCTTTGCTCTGGATGGAAGGGCTTTAAGCCCCAGGAGCCTGAAGGGCTATTTGCCCAGTGTAATTGCCTTTCAGCACCTTTCTATGGAGTGGTCAAGGCAGTCTGGCTGCGTGTCTTATTAAATGATGTCTGAATTAACGCATGCTCTTACACGCAGTTACGAGGAACAGTACAAGAAATTATAGAGAGTAGCAGCATTAAACTTGGTTTCTACCGATCAGTGTGTGTGTGTGCGTGTGTTTCAGAGGAAGCCATGTTGTAAAGATGTGTGTATGACTGTGTTTTTTTAATGCATGCTCTATATCTTTATGCTAATGCGCTGATGAATTTACAGTATGAGTGTTTATGAGTGTGCATATGTGTTTATTGGTGTACGTATGATTGCGTGATCACCTTTATAATAGAGTGCTGGGTGTCTCATGAGGCTCTAAAGGGCAGATCAATGGGGATTTAATGTTGGGAATGACCTCTAGAGCGCCTCAACAAGCCAGACTGCTGACCGTGGGGGCGATAAATACATACAGCCAATGATGCATCGCTCTCCTCGCTTAGCTCCCTCACTCAGTGAAGACAAGGAATAAATTAACCAGCTGACTGCATGATTTTCCCATTCTTCTTCAAAGGAGGTGACAAATCGATTAACTGTAGTTTCATTTAGTTGTTGCATCTGATCCATTTGTTTCTCTCCATTCTGCCCAAACCTATCTAAGAAAGGAGCTCTTCTGTTTTTGTTTCAGTCCTAGTGCTTTTTTTTTTTTCTTCCTTTCCTTAGTTCATTCAGGAAACAGGCCAAGGAAAGGGGCCATTCTGAGGGTTTCCACTCATTATTGATGTAGCTTAATGCTTGCCCTGCTTTTGTTTCAGCTCATATGGACATCTTAAAGATATAAAATGAGACAGGAAATGGGACATGGAGTAAGAGAAGGCCAAGATAGGCCACTGAGGACTGAGTGTAATTGGGGTACAACACAGAGAGCACCAATTACTGGGTAACAAAGTCAGCTCGCTGGACAGTTTAGAAGAGGTCATTGTGAGTCATTTGCTCTTTGGACTTGGGCAATTTAGTTTTTAGGACACACTTCTGTATGTGAACACTTGGATCCTGTTATAAATTCCATATCATTTGCTAATACGCAATAGGACTATATCAAACCAGTTATATCTAAATCTCAATCCTACCTCTGGTAGTCCTGTACTATTCCTAGCATTATTGTGTATACTATTAAGTAGTGGATGGGAAGTTTTCATGTTTTTTATTGTAACAAAAAAGCTCAACTGAATTAATATTTAATTAACTAAGGTATTGAGAAATCTAATGTCACAATGTTTGCTTGAAGTATAACAATTTAAACATCACGGAGAAGAAATAAAGATAGCAAGGTTTAGTTCACCGGAGGCCAACAGATAATAAAATGGTTTACTCAGATGTATTCCATCACACTGTTGATGCAGCACACAGCCGAAAATGATCTTCTGTGAAATGCATATTCTGCCTCCCTTGGTACTTAAGAAGAAAGTGAACTGCTTCTCTACATTTATTGTTTCACATGTCTGTTTGTGTTTCTTCTTTGTCTGTTAGATCCCCATTCATTCTCTCGCTGTCTCCCAGACAAACACTCACATTGTCAGGAATCTAAATATTTCCCCTTCTCGTATATCTTTCTCTTTAACTCCGTGTTTTTGCTTTTTTTTATTATATTTTTTTTTCTGCGTCGTCCTTATCTTCCGTCTAATCTGCCCTGCTTTTCCGCTCCCAACCCTTCCCCACATCACACAAGGCAATTTTATTGAGTGGCTTTGTCACACACACACACATATATAAAGAGAGAGAGACAGAATAAGAAAGACGGAGATGTTTTTAGAGGCCTAGTGTAAGAATGCCTACATAAAGACGGAGTCAAAGTCACTTGTCTCTGCATCACGTCCTCCTTCCACCCTTCGCCCCCCTAACTCTCTCTCTACTGTTTATGTGGTTGTTTCATCATGTCTTCTTACATGCATATTATAGAGGCCTGCCCGACGCAAGCAGCATGGCTCCGATGAAACATTTGAATAATTTATCACCTCCAGTCTGCCTTGCCACACTTTAGAAAGTTTCCCCAACAAAGTCGCAAAATTATTCATGTTATCTGCATCTGTGGGAAAGGAGGGGCAAACAGGACTAAAACTGAATAGATCCCCACACGTACACACTGCTTTTCCTATTAGTGTTTCACTCTTGTTTTCTGTCTCTCCTCATTATTTCTTGCTGCCTCAATTCCCCGTATTGTTTGGTGCAAATTGTCACATGCTCATAGTTTTGCAAGTACTATATGTTCTTCTAATAGCACGGTCTCACTCACGGCAGTAAAGTGCTCATCTACTAAAGGTCTTCAAGTTCAGGTGAGACAGTCTGATTGTCTGTTCTGCAGGTTACAACCAGCACGCTGAAAACGGCAGAAAAAGAAAACTCGTTATTATAAAAGTGTCATTAGCAACCCTGAGTTCTATCGTATCTTCTATATTCTGTAGAAGTTAATCATTGCTACACTTCTATAGCTCAAAGTGAAGCTCACAATTAATCACCAACCTCCACGTAACCTCCAAGTAATGCTATATAAATGACATATAAAGCAATTATTTATTTATTTATTAAGTAAAATAGACACACAAACTTGACGGTACCCAAGAACAGACCTAATTATACCAGCAATCACTGCTTTAATTTTAGTGTTAAGCATATCTCAAAACTCTGAAAAGGTCAAGTGTGACGTCTATGTAACCACAAGTACAAATTATCTTCAAGATAAATATTTAAATTGTTAAAAGTGATATCTTCCATCTTAATTAGAAAATAATCAAGTGCGGGCATCCTATTCTAATCTTTTAAATGCACTATATAAAAGGGAATGACCTCTACTTGCCACTCCGTCAGTTTGCGGAAATTTAAAGGTTGACCTTTGAACTCTTAATGGCTGGAATCACAGAGTCCCATTTCCTAAGGAAGTCAAGCATGGAGTATCTATTGTCTTTAGCTGCTCTCCACTTATTTACTCCGTACTCTTGTCTCTTCTTCCCCTTCCTTCCTCTTTGGCACCAGATTGCAATCAAGCAGCAAGGCGAAACCGTGCAGGAAATGTTGGAAATAACATTTTTTCCTAAAGTGCAGAGAATAACAACAGTTAATGGTTAAAGTGGAGACCCTCTTTCACCAGATCACTGATTAGACTAACCCTCAGCACAAGGCCACACACCAAGTCTGTGTGTGTGTGTGTGTGTGTGTGTGTGTGTGTGTGTGTGTGCAAACCTAGTGCTGTTCTAACCACTTGAGATGATTCAGCTCTGGCAAAATTAAGACATGTTTACAGGGTTTACAGAACATAAATATTTGAAATAGAAATGTCCAATTTTGGAATAGCATGTCAGCAAATACATTTAAAAAGCAATCACGTTGGTGGAATCACAACATTTCATACGTGTCCTTTTGACTCTCATTTCAAAAATAAAATAGTCAGAGGCATATTGCTGAGAGCCTAATCAAAACAAAGTATGCAAAATAGTTGTTTTGCATAAATACAGATGCTCCCTGTGATTCCGCCGTCTCCTAAATGATATTATACCACATGAAGACTAGTGTCTGTATTCCTCTTCTCACTTCTCTCACACCTTTTTCACCTGCATCCATAGCTGGCTCTCCTCCCTCCTCCCTCCCCACCCATCTCCCCCCCCCCACACTTCCTCAAATAGATTACGACACAGCTGTCTCAGCAGAGACTGAAATCTGCTTCACAGAGTCTGGTGCACCTGTTCCCTGCCTGCAGTGTGTCCTTATCGATTGGATTGCCCCAGCCAGGCCCTCTGCGTGCGTTTGGCCTCCGCGCCGCTTCTCTTCTGCCAAACAGCCCATGCCAAATTAAGCAGACCTAGCCAGGACGACAGGGTACAAGGGAAACCCACAGCCTCACAGGAAGGAAATACAGTAGAGATCAGCAAACAGCCTGTGACTGTGTTTAATTCAGATTTCAGTTTGAAATATATGACACCATGTTAATCCCTATACGAAGCAGCCTAATGATATTTTATGAGGAGCAGCATAGCCACAGGGTCACTCGATAGATGCCACAGTTAACAATCTAGTGTGATTTTGTAGGATGCCTGCTATGGATCCATATCTGTAATATAATAATAAATGTCATCAGCAGAGCCCGCACTCTGAACTTTATAGAAGTATGCTGACGATTCCCTTCCATTATTAAATAGGAAATAAATTAATAATTGCTCTGTCCTATTAGCTCTTTGCTTTGAACAAGGGAACTTCCCCTGATTAAGAAAGAAGCATGTAATTGGCAAACTTGCTGCAGGTGCCTCCAACCTCGGCAGAGGGATGACATGATTACGCAACTGGTAAGGCAAGAGGGCTGAGGGGTGATGTGTCTGTGTGAGAAACATTAGCTGTGGAACTTGGTGGTGCCTGGCAGCCATCTTGAGGGAGGCTCTATTAGTTGAGGTTGTTTTCTATCTCCAAGTATCGCGTCTTTGAAGTGCTCCATTCTGTCTTATCAGCAGAGTCGAGCCGCTCGCCACGAGCCCTGTGTTCGTACGGGTGCCGAGTGTGTATTGCATGGCACATAAGTGAGTGAGAAGTAAATTTTTCTCAATGTGTGTGTGTTTGTGTGTGTGTGTGTTCTCTTTGGTGCACAACTGAGCAAAATGCAAGTGTCTGTACAAGTGAGCGTGTGGATTTTGGTGTGCGTGCTCAGCCATAGGGGCAGTGCGTTATCGCAGTATGCAGCCCTATTCAATGTCTGTGCTACTATCCAGCCTAGAAAGCTTTTTGCCCTGCAGTCAGATTATCATTTTGCTCTTAACCCTCTGGATCTATCCCTTCCCCACTCTTTAGGATGGTGCATGTGGCTGTGCGTAGAGGCAAAGAGGCAGTAACTTTTAGGGAAAGTGCAAGAAAGTAATCATCTTGCACACTGAGGAAGTAAATGAGCCACTTTGTCTCAGTTCTGCGAAACTTTTCACTAATTCAGATCGCTCATCACTTTGCTGCTGCTGCACTCCTCCTCCGTCTCGGAGTCTGTCTGTCTGCCGCTTTACTGACAGTGTGGGAAACTTGCCAGGGGAAGTTTGTTTTCCCTCTCCTCACTCCTCCATGCCTTCTACCTTTTCGTGTTGTGGATTTACTATCCCTCTGTTTACCGAGTGAGAAGTCAACAAGAGCATTCTCGGCAACAGAGCAGAGGCAGAGACAGGCAGTCTTACCCACACAGAAAAACATCACTGCAAACAGTCAGACACACACACACACACACACGCTACCACACACACACTCACATATTGTCTGTCTGCATGTCAGATGATCATGCACTAGCATCCCAGGCTGACTGACAGCAACTCTATAGCCCCTCCAGTGTGGTGGTGACAGATAGACAACTCCAGGAACAAGTTTACTTCCAGCCTGCCATTGGCTCACCTTCCCCTGGGCTCGCTACAGGTCAGGAAAACAACCAAAAAAGGGATAAAATAAAATAAAATCGAATTGGATGGAATAGATAAAGCCAATTCATCATCCTCTTAGTAGCTGTCACAGCATTAACAAAAAAACATATTGTCCGTATTAATCATTACAAGTACATTGCCATTAAAAATAAAATGCAACTGTTCGTTAAATTTGACATTAATTAGATGATCTTATATTTGCATTTAATATTAGACTGTAAACACATTTCAACACCAGTTGGACCGTGACTGTGGTAGAGTCATAGTTATCATACATGAAAACATATGTACAGTATTGCAGAATTTGTCATCAGCCAGCATGTGCAGGGCAAACATTCACAGGCAATGAGTTTGTATTTGTGACTTTTTGTCTTTGTGGCGTGCTTGCTCATGTGGCATTGGCCTTGGCAAAGAGCACAACATCTAGGCTAGCTGACATCATGAAGTTGTCGTAAGACATTTACTCAAGGCTTCCCAAGCTTAAATGCAGGGAGATATGTCAGTCCCCATGAGTACAACCTCTAGCCTTTTTTCTCCATAAATGTTTCATGAAGCTGTTATGTCATGTTCCTGTAGTTCCCCGCAGCATCTTTCACAGCATCCTGAGTGATGCCGGTGATGAATTCATGGCATTACAAGCCCCTTTGTCATCTACTGTAAATGCTGAAAAGGAACAAGCACATAAGGACAAAATAAAGACACCGAGGCGAGTTCATCTGAAAGAGACTGCGCTGAGATTTAGAAATTAAAATAGGTAGAGACACGCACGGTACGACAGGAAGGGGAAAAAAAAGTTAGGAGTGAGCGTTCAGATCAGATGGAAAATGTCAAGAGAGCTGCAGAGGGTGGAGGAGAAACAGAGATGCATGAGTAGTGAAGTGCTGTGGCCCCTTGCCTGTGATGCTTGCAGGCTCTTGTGTTACTTCACCTCAAGCTGCCAGCCCCTGTGTTTTCTGCCCTGTACTCAAATGACAGCAGACATCAACCTCAGGCACACACACACACACACACACACACACACACACACACACATACACATACACACACACACACACACATACACATACACACGCCATTACTCTTCCATTGTTGTGGCAGAGCCCCTAATGGAGCTTCCCGTTTGAGTGCAGATAGGCACACACACAATCACTCTATGCTTCATAAGTACACACACGCACACACAGACACACGCAGATTGACAGCTAGTCCCTAGGCCACTGCTGCCACGCATGATTGATGGCAATGTTCCGTGGAGAATGCATGAGGCGGCAGTGATTCAGGAACGGGGAGCAGCACAGTTTAGGTATGGAAACACTCCATTGAGTTGTGGAGGAAGAGAACAGAACGTACAGGAGGAGCGGGATGTTACACGGCTGTCAGTCAAGCAGACAGACAGAGAGATGGAGAGAGAAAGAGAGAAGTGTGGCGTCTTTAATTACTTAAAATCCATGGGAAGGTACAACTTCAATTCACAGTAAATAATATAAACACCCACACTTTCTTACCACCCACACATACACACACATTGACACGTCATTCTCCACACTCACACCTTCCTGTCACCCCTAAAGGAAGAAACAAACATAAAAAAAAAATAAATAACTTTTACCAAAATTGTGCAAGAAGAAGCTAATTTTATGCACGCCACTCCACAAACTGGACCTCACAGAATGATATACTCTTCAAATCAATGCTAATGACTTTGATTACACCCTTAAAGTTCACAGTACATCAAACCCTTCAATGTCAGTGACCAGCATGTAGTGCATATTATAGCCTAGGTGCACCAGCGTGTGCTTTTTCCCTGAAAACATCAGGGACTTTACTTAACAGTTCTGCTACCCCGACTGGCAGGAAATGTGAATTTTTGGGAGCTCAAAGGACTTCATTACCCAGATATCAAGTGGCGTGACGTCGCCAAATTGCACATACTGTACTTCTAAAACTAAGAAGTGTAGTTGCTGCTCTAGATGGTGCGGACAGTCTTTTTAGCAAATGTTTTAGCCCTGTTTAGTATTTCACTGCTAGGTTTGGGTTAGGCCCGCAGAACTTGATATTATAAAATCTATTTTTGTGTCACAGTAGTGACACATATAGCATGAAATAGTGGGATAGAAATAGCTTTGAGATGTAGGAGAATTGCCTCTGTGTCTGTCTCTCTGTTGTTTGAGAAACACACAGAGTGTGGGTTTTTAAAAGGAGGAAGAAGTCAAAGCTCCATTGTTTTCATTTGTGCAATATACGGTGAACCTACAAGCAATGTGTGTTTAGTGTGTGTGCTGAATTAAATTAACAGATTGAAAATACACTGCCCGTCCAAAGTCAAACACTCTAATATTTTGTTGGGCCCCCTTTAGCTTTGATTATGGCACGCATTCACAGTGGCATTGTTACGATAAGCTTCTGTAATGTCATAACATTCAATCCAGTTGTAATAATTTTTTCCCAAGATCTCGTATTGATGATGGGAGAGTCGGACCGCTGCACAAAGTCTTCTCCAGCACATCCCAGAGATTCTCAATGGGGTTCAGGTCTGGACTCTGTGGTGGCCAATCCATGTGTGAAAATGATGCCATGCTCCCTGAACCACTCTTTCACAATTTGAGCCCGATGAATCCTGACATTGTCATCTTGGAATATGTCCTTCCCATCAGGGATTGGGGGAGGGATTGATGGAATAACCTGGTCATTCAGTATATTTACTGGTTCTTTGGGCACAAAACGTTGCTGACCTGAACAACTGCAGCAACCCCAGATCATAGCACTGCCCCCACAGCCTCGTACAGTAGGCACTAGGCATGATGGGTACATCACTTCACCCTCGTCTCAGATTAACATCTTTTCCATGACCACATGATGTGTCTTCTGACATGGTTGTTCAAGAAATGAGAAGCTACTCATCAGTTACAGTTAAATAACTTGTTGCCAGCTGAAACATAGTCATTATGCAGTCAATACATTCTCCAATGGGAGGCTCTTACCTATTTGCTTAGTTAAATCAAGGTGATTACTTTTTTTTTGGAAGGGCGGTGTATATTTTCTACTATAAGTAGAAGTGGCTTTAGAAAATAGCTTTTACATAGCTCAAAATAAAGCGATTTGAAACCAATAAAAAAAAAAATTTAAGCGAAAGAGAATGAAAACCGTAAGTAATCGCTTCTGTCTGCTCAACTTTCGATCCTGTGGTATTGATTTGTACCACGTGCAGCCGAAAGCAACAGAAGGTTAGCAGACACAGAGACACACGCCGGTATTACTATTTTCACAAAAAGGACACTGTGACACTTCACAAACACATGCTCTGTTCCTCCCTCTTCTCGGCGTATGATCCATTCATTCTTTATTTCTGTCCTCTGAACACTGTCATTGTGAATAATTGAGCCTTTTCACAATGAAATATTGACAATAAAACAGTGTGCCATATGAATTTAAGTGGCCTTCCGGCCTTCGTGATGTCATGGTGTTATGAATCATGTATGACATTGAAAGAATGTTTTTTTTTTGTTTTTTTTTTCTGCCAGGTTAGACAGCAACAACTACTACTGCGTACCAATCCCATCAATCCCATAGGAGATGCTAACCTTGTACAAGCCTGCAGGACAAACCAATTGTCTTGCTTGGACTTGTTTGCAGATTTTGCATTTATTGCAATTATTGCACCCCTTGATCTATCACATTTATGTTGATCTGTAATAACTGTTGTTGCCTCTATTATTATAACGTGAATATGGGAACTTGAGAGTAACTGATGAAGATAAAGCAGGCCACAAATATCTGTCATATGACTGCACTGACAAGGGATGAAACACATCATAAACATGAGATACTTCCTGTCAAAGCTGTTTACTGCTGTGTAAATGAAATGGGCTGCAAATGAGCTTGTATCTGTCACTGTAATATTGTTTATGCTTGTGGGCCATTGCTCACGGCACTTGGTGTTTGGTGCAGATGCTTCACTTGATCCATTTTTTTTTAACTCTGGTGTTCTCGCTTTGTCATCATGGACTAAGTTTTCAACAGTTGTCCTGATATTCAGAGCTCATAAAACCTCCCACCATGCTGGGACCTACAAATCTTTACAAAGTGTTTTTAATGTTTGTTCTTAGTTTTTAAATCTTTACGACGTGTTTCTGTCAATTTTAACCATCTCTTCTGTTTCTCACCTTCTCAGACTTTCGCCCACCTCCCATGATCCCTCCTAACCGAGGAGGGGGAGGAGGTCCAATTGGTGGCGGAGGCTCCTCCTCTTCATCCACCAGCCGCACTACCACCACTCGTTCGCCTCCGTACTACACCACCCCAAGGCCTCTCCTAACCACCTCCCCCGGCCAGCGTTACCGAACCACCACCACGATTCGCCAGCCCGTGCTGGTCCCTGCCAGCGGCTCATCGTCTGACACCAATCAGATTCCGGACACCAACCAGAAAGCTGGAGGACGATCTCCACCAGTGCAGGTCCCTCCAGCAATCCCACAGGCTCCTGTCCTGCCTCCACAAGACTTCTGCAGTCCAAGGGTGACAGCCGACATATCGTGGCCCCGCACACAGCAAGGCCAGACAGCCAAGCAGCCCTGCCCTGTAGGGACACTGGGTAAGGAGTAAGACACGAGAGGGTTGAAAGCAGAATGGATAGAAGAGCTGGCAGGGACTTGGTTTCTCTAGTGTAATTTGCTTTTATATGAACAAATGTACTATTATTTTATATTTGCTTTCTGACTTGTTTTCTTCATTCTTAGTCATTTTTTCCTAAATCAAATCAACATAAATTATGAACAGTGACATGATCAAAGTAAAACTTACACACTCCAAAGCATTAATGAAATCAAATCCCAGAATTGCAGAAACGCTTACAACACATACACACACACACGACAAAGATGATTATTCAACCCTTGTTAACTACCATCCACACTCACACATCCACCATACACACACAGTGTGCTTAGTGAACCCCCGGCACCCCAGGAGTCTTCATGTCTCCTGTGTAATGTCAATGCTGTCTTACCCTGTTTGTTTTACTTATCTCGCAGGCGTGGCCACATACGTGTGCCGTATGGGCTACTGGGATCCCCAAGGCCCTGACCTCAGCAACTGCACGTCACCCTGGGTCAATCACATCATGCAGAAAGTGAGTTTGAATGGTGCCGCTGGCCCTTCGTGGCTCCCTTTGAGCTCTAGTGTAAAGTTATGTGTTATGGATATAATCCTTGAGCAATTCTGCATGCATGAAGAGGCATTCACCACAGGGAAAGATTTAGGCCACGCATCTATCTTGATTTATTAATCCTAACTTGTGCTCCAGTGCTGAAAGGTTTTATGTATAAGTATATGTATATATAGCATTTACTCATTCGTTCACTCTCTGTTATCATTCTAACAGACTAATAGGTATTATGATTCAAGATTATTTATTGAAAATAATATTTATTTAAGTTCTATAAGATACTTTTCTTCTGGAAAATATATTACACTAGTAATTTTCCATCGTTAAAATTTCTGGCTTTGTGTCTATCTATATAGGAACAAGGCTTTTAAAGGCTTTGAAAACATGTCATACAAAAATGTCCTTGTGAATTATCATTCAAGTTGGTTTTGTAAAGAAGTCTGAATGTCTTCAGGTAACACAAATTTCACCTTGCCCGTTCAACTAACCTGTGCACTTCTTTTCTCGTGATTTTGCTGCACTATCCCCTCCTTGCTCATGTCTTCCTCATTTCCATTTTTCTCTATATTATACACATCTTACACATGTCCTTTCCTACCCTGTCCTTCCTCGTCTGTCCTGTCATTTTTCCATCCTTCTTTTGCTGCACTATTTTTTCCTCCCTGTCCTTTTCTTTGCGTCCCTGCAAACTCTCCTTTCTCACCTCATCTGACCTCTTGTCTTCTATCATTCTCTCTCTGTCTTTTCACTTTTTCACCCGCCCCTGCGCCACGTTTGACTCCCAGCTCCGTTCGGGTGAGACAGCGGCGATTGTAGCCAGGGAGCTGGCAGAGCAGACCAAAGGGCTTCTGCGCCCTGGCGATGTGCCTTCCACAGTGCGTGCCATGGCCCAGCTGGTCGAACTTCTGGATGTCCAGCTCAGGAACCTCACGCCTGGGGGCAAGGACAGCGCTGCCCGCAGCCTTACCAAGGTACTAACTCAAGAAACAATAGTGCTGGGAGGCACGTTTAGTGTTGGGAGGTACTATGAGTGATTAAGTTAGAATTGCTTGAACATAATGGTTTTGGGAAGGATGCGAGGTAAATGACAATGATCTTTCTCTTAGTTAAATCAAGAGATGGAGGGGTGAGGGAAAGAAAACAGATAGTGGAGCTCCTTCAACTTAACAGTAAAATGAATAGCATCAGCCGTTAGTGTTTTTGTCTTACACTCATTCTTCAGGGGTTAGAAAAGATTATTTTATCATCTTCTGTGTGTGGATCTTTGTAACAAGTTTTGCTCAACATTATGGGTGATAGATAACTGCTTTTAGTGTTTGGCAGGGTTCCTCAACTCTTTTCAGAACAGGACTGAAATTTAATAAAACTCTGGTCTCGCCCAGGGAGTTATTCTCATTAAAACATGCAGTACTTGAGATGAAAACAGACTTGGGACATGTTTTATGTCACAGCTATTTGTTTAATGAACCTCAACCTTTGAGCTACAGCTATGAAGATCCTGTTGACAAGCAGGCTAGAGTGCTTACTTCAGTATTACATTAATGGAAACTCGATCCCGAGTATGCAAAGGGTCTGTTTTACTACAGCAGTAGACAAGGGAAGAATTTAGTTCTGTACTTTGTTCATGTAGGCATTCAATTAAAGTGAGTTAAATCACTGGGGAATGGCTGACTGGCTGGCTTGGCTGGCTAATTGACTGACTGACTGATAGGCAGATAGTTTCTTGATTGTGTCTGCTGAGGTCAACAGTGATAGGCGGAGTTTAGCAGCCAGATAGACAGCTGCTGCCATCTCTTATACAGTCACTTTTCAACTTTAGTCTGTGAGTCACTAGGCCTCCTTTATTTACCCTCCTCCTATCTGCCTTTTTTGTCCTGCTATCGCACACTTGACACATTCTCTGCTCCCAACGAATGCAGTTAAACACGCATGTGGAGCGTGTAGTTGGGTAAAATAATCAGTTTTTTGCTGTTGACCAACTGCCCTGTTAAAGGAAAATTGTACAAAATCCTCCACAGAAGAGGAAAAGCCTTTCCCCTATTTTAGTAATGACCCAATTATATTATATTATATGCACCTAATTGAGTAATATGCCGGCTTATTATGCAAATTTGTGTTTGGAAATCGAATATGACAAATCATGCACGAGTTGTATTGTAATTAATGCCATCAGTTTACTCGACAGTAGATGCTGAGAATAAAAAGGAAAAAGGAAATTATGAAAACAATCTTAAGGAAAAAGAGAAGAGAGAGTAGAAAGAAAGATGCAAGAAAGACGATTATGGGAGAAGGAATTAAATAAAGGCGGCAAGTGAGTGGAATAAGAATATATTTCAGTCGCCTAAGTCTTTTTGTGCAATGTTAATGGAATGGGTGTGACTGCTTTTGTGCGCCTGAGTGTCTATATGTGTTTTAGTGTGTGCGTGATTGAGAGGTGTTACATCGCTAACAGCTGAATTGTTTAAATTTGCAGCTTCAGAAGAGAGAAAGGTCGTGCAGGTTTTTCACGCAGGTACTTCCGTTTCCTGGTATCGCTGATTATTTTGCCACACCATAGTCCCATGTGCTTTACTTTTTTTTTTCTTCACACTCAGCATGTAATTCTCAAAGCGTTGTGTGTGTGTGTGTGTGTGTGTCTGTGATCACAACGCTCTATGTAGAATTCTAATTATACGCTGCAGCAGTTGTCTTATGATGTGCATACCAACCCTTTGAGGAGGACAGTCATTTAAAAGTAACCATCCACCGGCGTCTGCTAACAAAGTTTTAGTCTCCTCAAAGGGTTCATTCTTTGGTTTTCAGTTTCACTTTTTTTTTTTTTTGCATTCAGAATCAATGGTACCGATATGATGCCATGATCAATATCAATAATAGCTCATCTATTTTGCAGTTCTATCTGCAGAATTGTAAACAGGGCTGCCTGGATCCAAATGACTTGCTATCCATCTCAATTCAATGAAATGTCCTCTCTGTTGCTGTATCAGGGAGAAAGAGTATGATGGATATTCTGTTGCATACTGCTTGATCATGGCCTCAGTACCTTAAAAAATACTAGCTTATGTTTGCGGCTCAGTAATAATCCTTCTTTTTTTGTTTTGTTTTTTGTCGTTGTTGGTCTGCTTCTCTTGATGTTTGTTCATGTTGACACCGTGGACTCACACTGTGAACAGTAAATCTAATATCATTTAGGCATGTTTAGGGTCAGCTAAAACCACTTTTCAGACTACCAGAGGACCCTGCCTTCCACATCCATGTGTAGTAGATAAACTGCAGAGTCTCTGTTTTTCCCCTCTGAACCTCCACCCTCACACACACACACACACACACACACACACACACACACACATGGCGCTGATAGGCGAGCTCTTTTTCTCCTGATGCAGGCTTTTTTCCACTCTCCCCTGAAAAGTCTTAATGTCAGCACCAGTCAGCAATGTCACATCATAGAACATGGCTTAGGACTATATGCGAGCTGACATGCACATTCATGCACGCATGCACGCCACAAATATATAAATATATTTTCAAAAATGATTAATCCGGGGAATCTCGAGGAGTCAGTGATTTGAGAGAACTAGTTACAGGTTAAAATCAAAACATTCCACCACACACCTTGGGTACTGCAGGGGGCTGGGAGTGATCGATTATATAATTAGCCTTAGTAATGTGAAACAAAATTATACAAACAGTCCCTTACTCTGCCAGATAGAAATGTGCGTGATTAGGGATGTGGTGTGGTGCTGCCCTCTCCTCGTTAATTATCTACAGCACTAATTGCCAAGTGAGGAGAGTGGGCAGGAGGTTTGGGTTCTTAATAGAGACAAAAAATAATTGAATTCTCTCTCTCACTTTCTTTCTCTCTCCCTCTCACACTTCATCTCTCCTCCTCTCTCCCTTCGTTTGGGGAACTGGGGACTCGTTTCATGTATACTAAATTGGCAATTTATTCATGATGAAGTTGGTGGTGTGAAGAGGCTTTGATGCTGTAGGGGGGATTGATGGAGGGAGGTAGAGTCTGCAAGATAGAATAAGAGAGAGAGAGAGAGGGGGGGGGGGGGGGTGGTGGTGGGTCAGAAATTAAACAGAAAGAGAAGAGAGTCGCAGAAACCGAAGTGGAATGTGAGAGAAAGAGAAAAACAATAAAAGGGGGCAGTGAGGAGGCAGAGATGCTCAATGACAATGTCTAATTTGCCCTCTATTTATGGATGGCGGGTCAGAACATGGCATGCTGTGAATTTAAAGCCTGATTTAGCTGCAAACTCATCCTGTCAGAGAAGACAAACTCCAAAAACAACTGACAGATAAGCCTGCTTCTCTGATGAAACCGGTTTCAAAACATGCACTTTCTTAGAGTTCACCCAAGCAAAAAAACAAAAAACAAAAAAATCTTTCCACTCCCATCATAACTTCATCATTTCATGAAGCGTGTCCTGCTGCGCGTGAGTGTATACATGGTGCTGTACATCCATGCACATGTATTTAGGCAAAAGCCCGTGTTCCCCCTGTGTAGCAGGGAGTAGAAGAAGCAGCCCAGCTCGAGTCTGTCTTGCTGCTGCTTTTTACGCTGGATTACCAGAGCACTTCTAAGCATTTCACTTCTGCCCCATTTACCGGAATGTGTATGTGTGTGTGTGTGTGTGTGTGTGTGTGCATGCTGCGTGCATATGCACGCACATGCACGCTATAATGCATAGTAATACATAGTCACACACACACACACACGCATAAACGACATCCTTATCTGCCTCTGCAGAGTCTCTTCCCTCTTTGAAGACCCCTAAAAAACCTGTCTCCATTTTAGCCCTCAAGTCCTCATACTTGTGCGGATAAAAATGTCACCAGCAGCACCAGAGCCTACCGGCACACCCACCCACCCACCCACACACACACACACACACACACACACACACACACAGCTAAACATACATTCCATCTTTGACTTTCAGATGTGGAGATGTCTGGACCTCAAGGAAATCACACCCCTTCTTCTCCTCACCTATCTCTCCACTCTACAGATACAGATCTCAGCACCAGAGAATTAAATTTCAGTGAAAAAAAAAAAAAAAAATATATATATATATATATATATATATATATATATATATATATATATATATATGAAATTGAAAATGCAAGATAATCAAAAGTTCAATAAAAAGCAATGAAAAGTTTAATGAGAGTAGAAAAGCGAGGGTTATCTGCGACACATCAAAGTGAGCGTTTGAGAGCGGCACCACCAGCGCCACTGAATGGAAAGCGGTGCCACTGCTGTCGGATCTGCTGTGCCAACAGAGCATCCTCTCCTCTGTCTCTCTGTGTTGTGTGGACTGCTACTGTACAGCAAGTGGAGCAGAATGATGCACTGCAACGCTTCTCCCAGCCCCCTGTGTGCACCCTCAGCTGCACACTTAGACGCACATACACACAATTCAATGCCAACACACACTGGAGCAGACATTCCTCCTATCCCATACACTGTGCACCATAGCATGTGTGGCACTGCATACAGTTTAGCCAGACCCTGCTTAGACCCTGTTTACACTTTTGTTTTTAAAATGCATCTTGGGTGGGACAGTTCTAAATAAGAGTGTACATGACCAACCAAAACAGATTGTGACCCAATCACACAAACCACTTGCTCTATTGTAATGTAAATGCTAGTGGATTCTGATGGATCCCTGACAAGGGGTGTTACTGGAAAATATGTCAGCAAGGCAGGACATGGTGGCTGTTCTGGTCACAGCATGCCACGATAATAAAAGAAACACTGATGTGCATGATTGGAGCGTCATTGAAACAAGATACCTAATGGGAAGTGCGATTGCTATTTAATGATAATACAAACCTGGTGCTTGTCTCGAAACAGACCTAATAACCTTTTGACCCACAGTGATGCAGCGGACACAGTCTGAACATAAGATGAACACCACTTGTGTTATCACCAACTCCCTACCAGTTGTGTCGAAATGCTCATTACATTTTTTAAAAGACCAAATTGTTTTATCCAACCAATAGTCCAAAACATAACAGAAAAAAATATATATCCTGCAGCTTCCAACCTGCCTGATCATCTGGCCACTTACGTTTCTTCGTCCCATTTGACTCGTTCTGTTGCCAAATCTCACCTTCATTACTTCAGACAGCGCCGTTTTATCATAATCAATAGAGATGACAGGAGAAGGCTGGGTTGGAATAATCATCGGAATTTGCCTTTAAAGGACAAGCAAAGCTCTTCAGTCAGAGTCAATGAAACGACGGAGAGACAGATCCGCTGCTGTATGTGTGTGCGCACGCGCGTGCTTCAAAATCCACTCCTGCTTATTCTCGTTGTTTGCTGAAGCAGCGGATTAATTAGCTTTGGTTTACATGTAGCCCTCCCAAATTCATCCGATGTGCAGCCCAGCTAATTACGTGCGAGTCCTAAAAGAGGACACAATATTATCATGTCAGCTTGTTGACTAAGCACCTATTCCATGTGTGCGATACGCCGTATCTACATGTGGAGATCAGAAAATAAACAGGTAGACTTAATTCTAATCCCAGAACACAGCTTCACGTTTCGTAGCACATGCCGTCAACACTTGTATGAGTCATCTCACATACACACACACACACACACACACACACACTGCTTCTCAACTTCTCAACAATGTCTTCCCGCCCTCCCTCTTGGTCTCTCACTCCCCCCAAACCTGGAGCAAAAGGGAGCAAAAGGGTCAGGGAGGAAGTCAAATGGTTGATGTGTGAATTCCAATAAACCGATGTCTCTCACTCTTCCTCCCTGCCCTTGCAATTCCCAAATGGAGCCCCCCCCCCCCCCCTTTTTGCTTGTATAATGGCACCTGTGTTGCCTTTTTTCCACTTTCCCATCTACCCCTTCTCAAGAGAGAGAAGCACTGAAAGAGCAAAAAAAATAAAGAAATAAGTGAGGTATGGGAGTGCTTTTTGCAGAATGGCTGGTTTACACAGAGAGAGAGAGAGAGAAAGTAAAGAGACAGACGGGGAGTGTGAGATGTATGTTTGATAGCACCTGTAGTCGCTTTTCCGCCTTCCTTGTTCCCAGTGGACGCCTGTCACCATGGACTCACTGGACTGTTTTATCGCTCTCCCATGGCTCTCCCCCTCTCCACTGGCCCTCTTTTCTCTCTGTTTCTCCATCTCTCCGAGGGTTTTCGCGAAATGTGCGAGTCCACACGTGTGGCGTTCGTGTCTGAAAATAAGGAGGTTATTTCTTAAGAGCATAAAGGAAGGCGAGCTGGAGACAAAACAAGTGTTGTTTCATCCGTGTGAGCCAACTCTTCTCGCTTTACTTTGGTAATATTTTTGGACTTTTAAACTATTCCGCTCAGCTGGAAGTGACCCAGCAGACATTATCTGATAAAACTATAATTTCTTCTCAGACCCTCAAGCACAAGTTTTCCAACTTGAAGATAAGACTGGTGCTTTTTAAAAAAAAAACAACAACTAAAAAAAAAAAAAAAAAAAACGGAATCAGGTTTGGGGGTGTAGACACATGGTGATTGCAATCAGCTAATTAGCTTAGCTTGATTTTCAGAACATCTGTGATGTATTTTTTAGCACGACAACCTTTTCTAAAGACAATTTTGAAAAAAAAAAAAAAAACATGTAATAAACAGTGTGATACACTCAAAGTGTGAATATGACTTTGAAAATGAACTTTTTATTTGATAGATTTTGTGTCTTTGCCTATGTTATGTCTGCATGGGAATGCCCCCATTTGCATCGCTAACAGTTCTTGTCATGATTTATCAACACTGTAAATGAAAATCCATTGCATTCTGGTTCTTGCATCCCATAGACCGCTGCCCTCAGTGGCTATGGCGTAACAATTTGTACTGTGAATGTATTTGCATTCATTCTCACATTAGTGTCATTGACTGAAGTGATAAAGACGTTGGCATTGGCTACCTCCATGTGACCTCCCGTGTTTGTGCTGCTGCCCCAGGCAATGGTGGAGACGGTGAATAATTTGCTGCAGCCACGAGCTGAGGCAGCGTGGGGAGAGCTGCCCACCAGCGAGAAGCTGCACTCGGCAACGCTGCTCCTCGACACTGTGGAGACTGGGGCTTTTATGTTGGCTGACAACCTCCTCAAGACTGACACTGTGCAGGAGACCACTGACAACATCCGTGAGTACATTTTTCCGTTCCTTTCCCTCCTCCAACTCGGTTAGGCTCTGCAACTGTCAAGGAACTTGTTGAGATGCCCTTGAGCAAGGCACTTAACCTCTGTTCACTCCAGTGGATCAGCGCCGTGGCCAAATGTTGGAGGCTGTGTTTGGACTAGACACGCAGCTGGAACAAGAAAAATTAGTACGTTAGTATTAGAAGGAATGTTTCTAAAATGTGTCCTTTTATCACTTTAAGGTGGCTCTTAGATTTCCTAAATTTCACATAATTTTTTTTCAACTGATCCTAAAACACCAGCAAAGGCTGCTAAAGATCTAAGAACGTGATGTAATATCATAGTAAGAGGCAACAGTGACAGCAGACATTAGTGAACCCACTGCCTCAGATCCATATTTTATAATTCAAATGAGAATGAACAGAGAAGGCTATACTATTTATCTTCACTGTGCCTCAGAAAATAACATCATCTTTCATGTGTGCAATTACACACACACACACACACACACACACTCATATAGTACATGTGAATGGACATGAGTGGATATGAATGGAAGTGGGGCAGAATAATGCAGTTGTTTCATTGCTTAGAGGGTAGTGAGAGAAACATATGCAAGAGTTTGTGCACATTAAGCTGAGTCGCAGGGTGAACAGAAACAAAAAATGCATCATGTAAATCAGAACAGTTGTCTAATAGCATGATAAAGTGGTTATTATTGTGCAAGGGGAACAAGTAAAATGAATGTGAAAACCATAAATATTGACTTGTTTGCAGGTTTGTGTGTGTTGTGCTTTAAGTAGTATATAGTAATATGAGGGAATCTGTGTAGCAAACGCTTACAACTGGACTAGCAATGCTTCCTTACTTGCTAACTTACTGTAGATGCTGCTTTTCCGATTCTCAAAGCTATTATTTAAGAGACTGGGTGCACATATTAATGATATGAGAAACAACAATTACAGCTAGTGCACAATAATTAACAAAAATCTCTCCCTGCAAAACCTCCCGGGCTCCTGAAGTCTAGAAACATAGACAGTTGCCAGAGATAATCAAATATTTGTGCAAACATTGAGCATTTTGGTCGCATTCGCTTTACAGCGTGCAGAATAGACTACAGAGTTTGCATCTAGCTCGGTCTATTATGTAGATCAGGCGCATAAATCTGTCGAAGAGGTCATGATGAAGAAATCCAAGATGTTGTAAGAGAGATTTGGAAAGGTCAAACCCAAAGAGACCCATCCTCATCTAACAAAATACAAGAAAAAGGACGGCCTTGAGGATTCTTCAAACTGAATTGTTTGCCAGAGACAATATTTTTTATTTATGTATTTTTCCTTTTTTTTTTTTTCCCTCCACTTGTAGGCAGAATTGACAAAGCAGAACAAAGCTCGTTATGATGGCGTGGTGCACATCACTTTCTTCTCCCTCCATCATCTCCTCTCATCTTCTCTTTCTGATCCTCTCATCACTGGGCCAAGGAATGAGGCAGAAGTACTCGAGAGCAAAAGCCGTCTTTACTTTTCACGCCTCTAGTTGATGATATATCTATGAGCCATCGTTTCATCTGTTCCTCGGCCATTGACTTGCACACGGTTATGTTCCCTTTGATGATGCTTCTATTTACTCCCCTTTTGAATTGATATTTCAGAGTTGCCAGCATATCATTCGCCCATTAGTAGGATCTTATGTTACTCAGTTAGACATGAAAAATCACGTAGAGGAGAAGAGAGGAGCCTTGAGGTTGATAGTAATGGTCGAATCTCCGATGGCGCTTGGAGGGTTTTTGTTGCTCACTTTCACATCACTGAGCAATGAAATCAATAACAAATCACTATTTACTTTAAGTTATGACTTAGTGATAACGTTGCACCATTTTCCCCCCCCTTTCAAAAACAGACAGTACAGACAGCTTCCACAATATGATGTTTTTGCTTGTGTATAAGTAAAACGCTTCATTCTCAACGACTGCCATCCTACACAATTTCACCTTACATAATTTAAGACTTGTATCTCCTCCAATTTTCATCCCTCTGAACGCACCACATAAATACGGTTACATAAACACTCATCGACATGTAGGCTACCACATCCCTGAAGAACTCGAAACAGAAATTCATCTTCTTTGTGGCGAACTTAGTCTCCGCGTTCTTCTTCTTTTTGTTGCTGTTAATCTTCCCTCCCAGCTAATCCAGTGGGCAGATTCTGCCGTGATTATCCCTCCTCTTTATTCACAACTGGCCCCGATACCATCTCTCATCTGTTTCTTTTTCTTCTTCCATTCGTACTACCTCCCCACTCTCCTCCTTTTACAGATGTTTCAGAGAGGAGTGAGTAATGCTAATAAATCACTCGAACGGTGCATTTAAAAAGGAGCCACTGCAGCTACGGAAGGTGATATTATTGTGTTAGATTCCATGTGACTACGTGGCACTGTATTAAGCACATGAATAAATAGTGTTATTATTAGAACCAAAACAGTGATTTGAAGGGATAACACAGCGGTAACAGTGTGCGTGTGTGATAACGATAATGAACAATTGTGTTCCTTAGGAGGAGGATTGTCATGACAAGGATGCTTTAATTAGATTAGACTCAGCGTGTTTTGATATCCCGCTGCGACGTGTGGGTGTGGATGCGTGTGTGCACGTGTGTGCATGCGTCCGGGTGGGTCGGTGTGTTAAAGCGCGGAGTGCACATAGCTCGAAATGTTTAGTTTGGCTCATGTGCAAATGAGGGACACTTAACCAGTGTTTCTCTTTTCTGTCTGCCAGTATTTGCATATCAGTGTCTGTGCGCTGTTCGCCTACTTCACTCTTCTTCCATCTCCTCTCTGCCACGCCATAGTGTCTCTTGCCTTTGTGCCTTATCTTTTGTACTTCGGGAGAGAACATAGCCTTTTTTCTGCTTGAGTCCTCTCCTCATAATGCCTCTTTCCATTTCCCACCTCTCACCCACTAGTCTGTTTCTTTTTCACCTCTTCCCAGCACTTTCTCCCTGACCTCCCCAGCTTCCTCTTCTCCCGCTCCACCTCCTCTTCCACTCTCATTTTCATTTGAGCATGTCCTTGTGTTGTTTATTTGATCAGAGAGCTGTTTTTACCATGAAAGCAGTGTCTAAATCACCAAATCACTCAGACGCACAAGATAACGATACACCAAAGGTATAATTAGTCCTTAATTAGAAACTTTATCTAATACATTACACAGCCGCAATCAGGAATGTACTAACGAACCTGGATGGTGAAATAAGATTCTCACGAAACGAGAGAGGCTGAATTACCTACCTTGATGTGTTGGACCAGTTGCCTGGAGACATTGTTTCCTTTTTTAGTATAAACTCCAAGTTATTTCACTTTGATGCACGTCAGCTTTTTCATTTTCTTTGTTTAGGAGAAGCTAGAAAACTGCTTCAGGATTCATGCTTCTGTTGTGCCGTGAAGCACTTAGTGAGAAAACTAAGTGCTTCACGGTGGTTATTACAAGAGGCTGCAAAACAAACCTGATGCAATGTGTTGTGTGTGTGTGTGTGTGTGTGTGTGTGTGTCTGCGTGTGTGTTTGTGTTTCAGAGCTGGAAGTGGCCAGGCTCAGCACGGATGGGAACCTTGCAGATCTGACATTCCCTCAGTCAGAACTACATGGAAACTCCATCCAGCTGTCAGCTAGCACTCTCAAACAGCATGGCAGAAACGGTATAAGAGAAATTCTCTTCTTCTCACTCTCTCATGTATTCCTCCTCCTCTTCTCTCACTGTGTTTCTCTGTAATCATGGTTTAAGTCAACAATTATCATGTGCACCTCCTTCATGTTTCTGTGCGTTGTCTTACAGGTGAGATCCGGATGGCCTTTGTCCTGTACAGGAACTTGGGTGCCTACCTGTCCACAGAAAACGCCAGCGTCAGACTGAGCAGCGAGGCAGTCTACCCTAATTACTCTGTTATTGTCAACTCCCCAGTCATCACAGCATCCATTAACAAGGAGAGCAATAAGGTTTACCTGTCTGAGCCCGTGGTCTTCACTGTCAAACACCTCCAGGTAAGTGAAGTGTGAAGAGAAGATTTGTTTTTTGTGATCAATAAGAAACAACCTTAATAGGTAATGACTTTGAAAAAACAGGGTTAGCATGAGGCTAGAGATAGTGTCTGTTTTTCTTTTGTCAACAACTATTATTTAATTTTAGAATTGTCTGTATCCCCAAAGTTCAAATTTGAAGTTGATATCTTATTTTTAATATTAACTCCTCTGAATCATAGAGCCCCATTGGTGTTAAAAATATTGAATCCACATCGAAGGGTCACATAAATATGAGTATTTGAGTCATTTTTAATAAGTTAGTCTTACAAACACTATCCAGTTGGAATAAATACTTACTAATGCAGAAAATATGCATAAATTCACAGCTGAAAAACAATCCTGAACTAATGCACTGGAGTCTGAGTAGTGTTTAAAGATAACAAGTAAATAAAAGAAACCAGTACCCAGCTGTTTTAAGGTATAAAATAAACTTGCTGGGTGCCACAAGCAGGGTTAGAGAAGATGGAGCATAACCAAAATCCCAACTTGCTGTCGCTTGTGGTCTTTCCATCTGGTCTTTCCCATCTTGGGAAATCCCATGAAGACCTCATGCTCTTCAAGGGATTTGGCAATTTCAAAAATATAGAGTGTCTGCCTTATCATCAAATGGCAGTTGTAAGTGCTAATAACGAGAGCTGTTGACTTGGAACTTGAATATAAGCCAGAGTTAAGTAATAAAAGGATTTTTGTAGGCAGGGAACAATCATAAAAAGTCTGGAACACAACTGACTCGATATCCAGCACAAACTTCTTCAGACCCTAAAACAAATCACATTATACAGTATATAAAAACTTATATTTATATTTATATAGAAATGTCTGGTGCACATGCCACTTTATGTAAAAATGGGACAATAAATACAGTTTTATGTATGACAAAGTTCCAGTCAGCCCCTACTCGTGTTGACAGCTCAGGATCTGCCCGTCAACTGACTGGGACAATAACTAGGCATACTACCCTGAGATAAAATAAATAGTGTAAACCAAGACTCGGCTGCTGAGAGACTAGACTATCTAAACACTTGGTATCCAATTTGAAAGCAGAAAAGTTCAAATTTCACATTTTGTGGTGAGAAAAAAAAAAAAAAAAAGCCAGTGGCAGGAACGGCCAAGCAGCTATAATCGCTGCAAAGAGTTTTGAATGACTTCTGACCACACGCTGACAAGACGTAACCTGTCTCTCTGGTCTTTGACTCACCCCAGGTGGCGTAAAAAAACAGCTCTGATTTACAACAATGCTTGTAATTGTCTATACTGAGTTTGCTATTAATTGTGCTAATACTGATCCAGTTGGTAATCCAGCTTGTTGGCAGCGCAAAAAAAAATCCTCGCGGCTTCGCTTTGCTCATTTTGAGAATTACTTCGCTAACACAACACACACACACAGAGCTTCATCAGTTTACACAACACGAGCAGCTCCTACACTCCCGAATCTCACACAATAAGCATGGACACAGCGCTGCCACCTCCTGCCATGGCTCCATGTTTGTTTGTTGCTGCGCTCTCTCATTCTGTCCCTTCTGTTTGGTGTTTTTGTGTGTTTTCCTCCCTCTCTGTGTTTCTTCCTCTCCGTCCTTTCTCCATCAATTCCTCCCACCATTTTTCTCACTTCTTTTGGCTTTCCACCACTCTGCATCTCTACCTCCCACCTCCCCATGACCAAGTATCTGTTCTCTGCCTTCCTGCACCCCTCCACCCGTCTGCCTTTTTATACCCTCTCTCTCAATTTCTTCTTTTACGATCTCTCTCTCATCCTCCTCCTCCTTTCTTGCCCCTAGCATTCGGAAGAGAACTTCAATCCCAACTGTTCGTTCTGGAGCTACTCCAAGCGCACCATGACGGGATTCTGGTCTACGCAGGACTGTCGTCTGCTGGCCACCAATCGCACACACACCAGCTGCTCATGCACACACCTCACCAGCTTTGCAGTTCTCATGGCCCACGTGGAGGTAAAGGTAGGCGTTTATTCTGGGGGGGGTGGGCAATATCAAAGGGTCACTTGTTCATCATTTGATTAGGAGTTCCTGGCAAAGCTGGTCAGCAGATTCTGGAAAAAGGGGGGGAAAGAAGAAAGAGAAGATAACCACAACATCTGGAAAATAGATCATAACTCTCCGGAGTCTTCAATAATCAGCCTTGGCAGGAGTCATTTTTACAATGGATTCGTCAAGCCAGATGATGACACACTGTAGGGTAGACAGAAAAATATGCATTTCGTTCGGCTTCTAAAGTCCTGGATTACGAAAACAGACACGTTTTAATTTACCAAGTTCCATCAGAGACAAAAGCTGCTGTCCTATTTTATTTAAAGAACGCTGTTTGATTGATCAGCAACTGAAAGCATTTATTTTGATATCTATGAGCCACAGTGGGTAGCGAATAAAAACCTTATTGTGCTGCCGTGTGTGGGATAAGTACTTTTTGTCTCCGTCTTTTGTTATGTTAAGTCCCCTTCCATGAATTGGCTCTTGTAACTCCAGATATGGTGTGACACCCAGTCTCTCCCTCTGGGCCGGAGGATGTGTGTTACTTCTAAAGGGGTCATGGTCAGAGCTAGCTTGGCAGCCCTGTGTGAACACAGTGTGAGGGGCTTGAGCAGTAGATCCATCACAGCGGTGCTATGTTGAGCATTGCTCTCCCTGCCAGGTTGCGGGACACTGATGGATAGAGCCAGCACACCTGTGCAACACAGCATAACACTGTGGCCCTGAACGCACAGCGACACACGGCCAGACTCACATCAGGCAGGGGAGGGGGATGTCTGTCTCTGTATACTATATGTTCAGTATGTTTCAAGTTACAACAATTTGACTCATATAAACGCTCAGTAAACCGAGGCTACACACGCAGGAGTTAAATATAGTAGCTATAATTAACTCTGAATGTAAATAACCCACTCACGCTCGCCTCTCTCTTTTCTCGCACTCCTCACACAGAAAGCAGGCAGCATGCATGATCTGCTCCTGGATGTCATCACATGGGTGGGGATCCTGTTGTCGCTGGTTTGCCTGCTTATCTGCATCTTCACCTTTTGCTTCTTCCGCGGGCTGCAGAGCGACCGCAACACCATCCACAAGAACCTTTGCATCAGCCTCTTCATCGCTGAGTCACTGTTCCTGGTTGGGATCAACAGGGCCGATCAGCCGGTAAGAAGGGCGGGGCTTTTGTTTGTGTATGTGCTTGTGTGATACAATATCTTCGTGCACCGTCTCTTGACTATATTATATTTATTTTGACAAGCCCATCATTATTAGAGTAGATGGAATAGATCAAGCAAACACACTGATAAGCCGCAACATTAACACCATCTGGTGGTTTTAATGTCGTGGCGGACAGGTCAGCATGAGCACAGCCGCATACACAGAGGTCAGTGATGCGCCATGTGTTCTGACACCTGTCGATCATGGTCAGCATAACTTTTTTTTTCCCATTCTGATCTCTGTCCAACAAAACATTATTAATTCCCCCAGATGGTGTTAATGTTGCGGCTGATTGGTGTATTTTGCTCACATGGTACATTTCAAACTGTGCCTTTTTATAAATGCTGTGCTGGCACAGGCTTGGCATAGCTAACCACTAACACCGCTGATGACACTGGATTGTTGTGGAGAGCAAATTGTTAGCTTTTTGCTAACTTGCTGTCAGTGAACCACACTTCAGTTACGTGAATAAGAAAAAGCTGAACTGGTTCATGCAGCATTTCCAGAATAAATCAGAAGCAGAATTTCCCTGGGCGGTAGTTTAACAAATCTTCTGTGTATTCAAACCAGACCAGCTTGGATTATACAACTATATTCTCACAAATAGCAAAAGGAAAACAGGGGGAAAAGTTTCCTGGCATTGTTTTTACTGTACGTGCTTAGTTTTCCATGACATAATTAATACAGTATATGGAGAGGTTGGGTCACTAGACAGTTCCTCACATTAAGTGTATTACAGTTTTCGGCTATATATAGAGAACTAATTTGGTTCTTTAGTCCAGTCCCAGTTGCAAACGCAATTATTCACCTTGTAAAATGCACATTACATTCACCTGCTTACAGGCTGGATAATGTGTTAAAGCTTAACCGATTATCTTATCTGATATTATGCTGGGCTTCAGTCCTCAGTTGCATTTGTTAGTCATTACCCCTCAGGCTTGCAGGGGATCCTAGTGGTTGTGAGGAGGATGTTTGTAAAGTAATAAAGCTTTCATAAACAAGCCCAATATGAAGGAGGTCTGTGTGAATATGGGTTCAACCTGCATTTCACTATTTGTATGAGAGCCCTGCCAGACCCTGTCACACAAGATATGAGTGTTCACATTCATCACTGTAGAGTTAACGTACATGTATAAATACAGGCAGGTGTACAAAACCTTTCAAGGCACCGTGTCAGTCTCAAGATGCAATGTTAAAGGAGGAGTAGAGTAATCTATGCGCACAGAACCTACTGTAACGTCACTGTTTACAGCTTAATTGGTCACTTTCTGTTTTCCACTCCCACTGCCCAAACATTACCAGATCAGGGTTTTCTATTACAATTAATGATGCATGGCCTCTACTCCTCACGGGGGAAGTGTGCAGAGCTTTTACGGCTCATAACCGAGCCAAAGACAAAGAACAATAACAAAAACCAAAGCTATTGTGAATGAATAAAAAAAAAGAAAATACCTGCCAGACCTCTGCAATGAAAAACCTAGCTCATTACATAAAAGCCTGATAGGTATTTCCATGTTAGCCAATTAACTAGTTAAACAGTTAGGGGGGTTTTTATACTGTAGATAGCATATTGCCCGGCCCCTGAGAGTGTGGAGGGTTGTTTGAAAAGATCAAACTGCTCCGTAGGAAGCAACTTTTGCATATGCACAAATCAACCAGTTCCCCTTGACGTACAGTGCAGTACAGTTTTGGCTCAGGCACCAGGGTCCACGTGGTCTGCATTCCAGTCACATCCCATGATGTGTAATCCATATGGTCTGCATTCAATATGCCAATGGTGGATTAGGACTTTAAACCCCTCTTGGGTGCAAAGCATTTACACAAAATCTTCTGGGACAGGTTCTAAGATGAGACTTTGTTTTTTAATTCCTTTGGGCAAGGTCACCTGAATATCATCAACATAAAAAAGACTTGTATGAAGTACAGTATGTTGACAATGCAACTTTAGATATGTCTTAGTGCTTCACAGGTTGTTTTTTTTTCATGTGTGACTTGTTTGAATCACTATGTCTTTGGGCAAGGAAGCGCTCAGGGCAGTATCCTTTATCTGCTTAACTGTATTCATGAAGCCTTTTAGAGCGGCCCGAGACCTTTGCATCCTGCTGAGCGTTCGATGAGAAAGCCTCCTCGTTGCAAATGAAGACACAAAGCAGATTTGATGTAGCGTGTTTTGACATTGGGCCTGGTGTATTTATCTTGGCCTTGTGTGTGTGTGTGTGTGTGTGTGTGTGTTTGTGAGCGTGATCGTGTTTCTTTGCTATGTATGCGCGCTGCTGTATTTGTGCGTGCCATTCTCCTGTTAATTACTCGTGACTATTTGTGACCTCCATTAACATCTTCAGCATCACTTAGTTCGCAGCCAGTTAAGCCAGTAATTCCAGCAGGAAAACTAAACGACGTCGCATAGGCAGCTACATTTTTACCTGTGTGTGTGCGTGGGCGCGCGCGCGTGTCCGCGCGCCGTCGCTTGTGTGTGTAAGCGACACTGTGAGATCATTAGAAATGGAAATTAGCGACTCCCTTGCCCCCTAAACTCATTGTCTCTCAGACATTAGGTAATTGTTTCTCGCTGCAAACCCCTCCATTATGAAAGCCTGTCTGTTAGCTCTCTCATCCAGTGATTTAGGAGTGACTCTTTAAATTAGAGCATTTCCGTGAATGTGACAGGCCAAATCTCACCACTTATTCTTTCCTAGTCTTAATTTCTTAAGCACCCCTCTTTTCTTCCCATCCTTTTGCAGAAATTGGTAATGAGGTCTTAGGTTTGATACACCTCTTTCATTTTCCTACTGCTCATCCCTTTGCAGTAGTTCCACTTGTTTTGTTCATCCTTGGCACGGACAACAGTCATGTTGTATTTTCAGCAGTGTGCTCCCTCCCCTACACAACCACCACCCCACCTTATTCCCCCCTTCTTCTTTCTTTGAAAGTGCTCTGCTGCTTCTGTTTGAAATGTGGTCAATCAGCCCAGGCTGCAGCACCAACTTGTCACTAACAGTTTTCTGTTTATCTTCTTAGATGACTCGCTGATAGATATTGTAGCCGCGTTATAAAATGTGAAAGAGGCTCGACTAATACTGTCATCCTGAAGTCATTTTGACTCGTTCTGTCACCTGTAATTGCTGTTATATTACACTGTGATTGTGAGTTGCCTTTATTCATCTTTGCCTTATCCTCTCCTTCCACCATCTATCCTGATATTAGCAGCCCGGTTTTTAATCCCGTACACTTCCTTCCTAACTTGGATAAGAAAAATGGTTTCTTTCTATGTCTGACTCATAGCCTTATCTCATGCAGTGTTTGTGTGTTTTTCCACCAATTCATCAGTGCAAATGTCCACCAGATTTAGTAGGAGTATTTCCTGAGGGTTATTGTGTGTAGCGTTACTGTATTTTTAAATCCTCTCCATCTTTTATTTTCCTCTCCAGATTGCCTGTGCTGTCTTTGCGGCCTTGCTTCATTTCTTCTTCTTGGCAGCGTTCACCTGGATGTTCCTGGAAGGGGTGCAGCTCTACATCATGCTGGTGGAGGTGTTTGAGAGCGAACACTCCAGGACTAAGTACTTCTACCTGGCAGGATATGGAGTGCCTGCTGTCATAGTGGCCGTCTCCGCTGCAGTGGACTACAGGAGCTATGGCACCGACCGAGTGTAAGGATAGAGGGGTGGCGAAGAGAGTGTAGCCTGAAGGAAGGATGGATGATGGGGCAGGGGAGGAAAGGGAGGGAGGCTCAAGTGCCTGCTGTCATTTTGGCTGCGTGTGCCACAGTGGACTCTACAAGCTGTAGCACTTCTGAAGAATCAGTACGAAGAGGTTGAGAGGCGAGAGAGGAAGGGAGAGGGGGAGGGAAGAATGGGGACAAGCAGGGGAGGATGCACCACAGAGCGCCTGCATGAGCACAGTGGCGACAATGTGTGAATATGGAAGGATTTAACAGGCGGTATGGACGGAGGGGGGTGCACGGTGGAGCAGATTTAGAAAAAGGAGGTTTTTGAGTGTGAGAGTGCGAGAATAGAAAGACGGAGAAGGAAGTGATGGAGTAGCGTGTCAGCGTGTGCACACATCCACGCTGGTTTGCACTTGTGTGTGTTAAAAAAAGCTGGCTTCCCTTGGGGGAAATGCAGAGTAGTCAGTGGGGACATACATTAAGCACCCGTGTTAACATATTCATGCATGCTTGACTTGTCCAAACTGAGACAGAGGGTGAATCCACAAAAAATGCCAGCATCTCATTCATATGGACTATTTGTACAACAGGCCGTCCACAAAAGCACACAAGTGAACATAATAACATTTTCACGTGCGTGACAAATCGGCTCCATGCATGCGGCCCTGAAAGGAGGCTAACATTTTATTCATGCAGCGCATATACATATTATGTGCATGAAGTGTCATCTGTATGCCGGGCTAGACATGTCTGTGACCTATGCTCCATTGCGCCAGACTATAAAATCATAAGGACTGAAGAGGAGATTAGTAATGTGGATGGATTTAAAAGCATGTATTATTGTATTATAAATGAGCGACTCCGTATAGAAAGTGAAAAATGACAGGTTACTATAGGACTGCTAAATGATTCAGATGCTCTGATGTTCATATTCTCCGCTCCTGATCCTGATGCCATTTGTATTTCAGACCATGCAGCATTCCTCTGGCTACCTATCACCTCATTGAGGTCTAAAAATGAGGAAAAGGGTTGAATTTAGCAGTGTTTAACCATCAAGCCACGCCGCTCTGTATGCCACTTAGATCAATATTTCATTGTTGGATGATCATTAAAACATGAGCCTGAATGGCAGGCTCTGGGTGAATATGAATGCTATCAGCCAACAAACTCAGAGACTTGTTTTCAGACAATAGCCGTGCTTTAACAATAGAAATGGAAGATGTGGTGATATGTTTTGGAAGAAAAATGTAGAGACTATGAAAGAATGTCCATTAAAATCAGTGAGGTTGTAAAAGTTTAATTTTACAGAATATACTGTATATTCTAGTAGTTCAAAAGAATATTTCATCCAAATAACTGATCATTTTCCTTTAAAGGCCCTAGGCCTTGTGGATTTAAAAGGAAAGTGACACAACTATTTTCATAGCAAAGTACTTTTCATTAAAAGCAGTACCTAAATAATATGATTCATTCATCAGTCTAGCCTTGGAAATGGCACTGCTTATCATGTTTGACATAACATACTGAGACAAAAACCTCCGCAAATATCACCCACCATCCCTGCTGTGTCACCTTGTCACATAACGCGCCCCATTCTCCCCTATATTAGCCAGTGGCACTGAGTCTCATTCATGTCCCATAATGAAGGTGGCTATGACTTAGCAAAGGAGCCCTAATGGAGGATACGGTGACACAGTCAGGGACCCATAATGGAGGGCTCTCTAATGTGGTGGAAATTGAAAGATTAATAATTCAAAAGCAGCTAGCCATGAATCAGTCGGCCATTTTGCTCCAGCAGTTTTTCTCTGGCAGTTTTTTTTTTCTGCAACCTGTTGGGTCTGACCTCGGTGGAGGGCACTTGGGAACTTTGTTCCCTCTGCTACAGTTGAGCGAGTGAAGATGTTTGGATGTACAGTGTAATTTAGCATAGAGCAGCATAATACCAATGCTAACTAACCTTATACATATATATGTAGATATATATAGATGAACGTCTGTCACGTCTTACTTTTTCCACCCCAGTATGTGACCATGTTATTTATCTGTGCCTTAAGGGCGATGTAATGGTTTGTTTATCACACGGTGCTCATCTCTTTCTGTCTCCCCCCTTTGTGTGTGATGTATATTTGAGGTATGCGTACTGTATGCTGCGGTCCATTTCTCTCATTCCTGCACCACCTTTCTCACTTTTCTTTATCTCTTTCACTTTTTCATCCACCCCAGTTCCCTTTGTCTTTCTTCTATCGTGATGCATTTGATGTACTGTTACATGCTCTTTTTTTTTTTTTTTTTTTTTTTCTCCCTGCCTCCTTCGCGTGTGTGTAACTGTGATGCATGTCCTGTCCTCTGATGGTAAATCCATGCTACCCTACTGTACATCCATTCCCTCCATCTGAGACTAGAGCATGTTTTTAATCCCTATGTGCCTTTCCTCCTCCTGTTACTCTTTCCTCTGTTTCTCATCCATGATGTCTCTCTCTCACTGTCTCTCCTGACTCACTCTTTATCTTCCTCTGTGTCTGTGCCTATCGCTCTTTTTCTAGGTGCTGGCTACGATTGGATACATACTTTATCTGGAGCTTTATAGGCCCTGCTACCCTCATCATTATGGTGAGACATATGCATAATCACACAGCACAAACTACACATGCAGGGTTGAGGTGGTTTCCACGTGTTTATGCAGGACTGACAGGTTACATTAAGGTTCTTTTTATCTCCTATAATGTTTACTTGAGCTCTTCGGCAGTGTAAGTGGAAGCAGAAGGAATTTTATGTGTCAGTTTAATAATTCCCACTCATGGATTAATGCTCAAGTGGGCACATATTCCAATAAGTCAGACATCTTTCCAGGGACATACTGTAAAGCACAAACTGTTGTACACCACACAGGTGTACACACACACACACACACACATACACAAGAGCTTTCAGGCACTTATTTCAAGATCCAGGTACTGTATTTCCTCCTGCTCTGGCTATTTTATTATAATGCAGGCCAATTACAGAGTAAAAAAAGGGGAACTTGCCATTCACAGAGCATTGTCGATGAATAATACTTCATCAGTCAGCAAACTGTTTTGAGGAGTGGGAGGAGAAACACTTACCACTTTGAACAAACTACTACGACTAGACAGACATAGAGAAAGGGAAAATAAAAAACATTCCCAATTACGTGAATGTCAGCATGTACACTGATGCTCTGTACTCATTTCAGAAATGTCAGTCAGGCTATCACTGATCTAACTGGGGGCTGTAAGTGGGAGCAGTGCAGGTGGGAGTGCTATGTTATGACTCCGTACCCACAGTGCAACCTCGGGAGACCCAAAAAAACAGCAGCACATACATACATTATGAAACCACACTATCTGTGGATTACCAATAGCAATACCAGTAGAATCTGTGACAATTGGATTTCTATTGTAACAATGATTCTCAATAGATGTAATGACTGCTATTTCCCCCTTATGTTCAAGCTGCTGTATTTTGAGTACATAAAGGGCTGTTGATTGTGGGCTGATACTGTGTCCCCAAGCCAATTACCGCTGGAAGGGAAAATGAAATGATATGCACTGTGTGAGAGTGAATTGTTATGGTGACATTGCGTCTTTAATTAGGTTGGTTACTGCAGGATATTAATGTGTATGTCTGTGCTTGTCTGTGTTTTCCAGCTGAATGTAATCTTCCTCGGTATTGCTCTTTATAAGATGTTCCATCACACAGCCATTCTCAAACCCGACTCTGGGTGTCTGGACAACATCAAGTAAGTGCATGTCCGCGTCCTGTTACCACACCTGTGCTCCCTGGTTTTTAAAACAGGTGTGTTTAGAGACGCTTGCGGGTTCAAATCGCTGTAGGCAACCCTCGCAGTACCCACACATACAGGTGTTCATTTTCCATTCCCTTTATGTCTTATCATAAATACTGAACCCTCAATATATAGAAATGTATATTACCTGAGCTCCTGCACATGTATTCTGATAATTAGGTGCTATAGACATGCACACCTGTTTTTATATTGACATAAAGAATAATAATAAGTATGATGTTCTTTACCTAAACAATAAATGATATATTTTATGGAAACATTTTAAAGAAACAAACAATTTGCACCTACATATTTTTAGTTACATTGATATTTGAATTCATCGTTTTAATCTCAGTATGTAGCAGGGGCTAGAAGTCTGTCAGCTTAGCACAAATGATGCAGGAACAACAATATTTCCTGAAAATCACTCAAGCACACTTATTAAGACTTCCTACAGTTACTTGCTTGTTTATGCTTTAAAACCAAACTGTAAGTGAGCTGCGAGCTGTAAGAGTGAGCTTTAGATTTTGTTATCTTTTGTTTTCTAGTCATTACGCTAACACGGTGCCAGCTCCAACTTTATATTTACTGGAAGACACTAGATTGGTATTGATCTTGTCATCTTACTCCTGCGAAGAAAGCCAATAAGTGTATTTTCCAAAATGTCAACTTTTTCCATTTCAATGTAAGGCACAGGATGTTAGCATGACACATGAATCACATTTCCCCTCTTTCTGACATCCTTTCTAGACACTGAATTCATCGTATCATTACATATATCACCGGTGGAGAATGTTGATAAAATATGACTTCATTTCCACAGAGCGCTGGCAGTTTGTCCAAGATAGATAACTAATCAGGATCGTGTTGTTTCTGCATCCAGTGCAGCTCGAGACATAAAAAAAAAGTTCAGTCTGAGCTCACCACCTCGCTGAGGCGCGGCTTCAGCATTAAAGATTGTAAATCATAAACTTATTTGATTTATCATTCATATATCATTGCCAATGTATCTTTCATGACGGCAGTTTTAAGTAGTGACTTTGAGTGGGAAGCATTTTAGAAATAAAGATAAATCAAGCGGATTTCTGCTTCAATGCTGTTCAGGGGAATGTTATCGAAAAGGCTGGATGAGAAATGAAAATCAAAGAACGAAGGAAGATTTTTTTTTTTTTTGTTCCTTTTTAATGACTTTCCCTAGACACACGTAAAGCCGAATAGATTTTTATCAGAATCTCCTCATTCATGTTATTGTGGTTCATTTACTCATTAATCACCATCATCATGCCCTTTTTGTCTTATTATTTTCTCCTCCTTTTTGTTTTCTTTGTCTCTTTAACTTCAAGCCATCCTAAGTTGTCTTTGTTGTGGATTGGCTCTGGTAAGGCCGCTCTTCTGTCAGATGCCTGTCGTCTTCCTAGACATATTTTGATTGGTTTACCTGTCGTCTTATTTTTCTGTAGAACCTGCCTCAAGTCTTTGCGTATCCCCAAATTAACCATTAACCTGTCTTGTAAAATGGATTACTTGTTCGCGTGTGATTTGTGAGCTCCTACGACCTATACACCTTATGTGCTATTGAAATATTACAATGGCGACATACGAGTGTGGGGAAACGGAGCTAAAGAGAGAAACTGTGACTCAAGGGAGCACTGCAAGGAGAGGTGAAATGGAGGGATGGAAAAGAGAGGGATGAGTATACCCTTTATTGAAGAGGGTCGTCAGACGAGCTTTATTGGAGGTTCTGTCTCGCCTGAATGGTGCCACTGAGGGCAACATCGAATCAATCACCTCAGTCTCACTCACTTACTCTCCTCTTCTTTCTCTCTTCCTCCCTCCTAACTCTCCTAATATCTCCCCCTCTGTCTTTTTTCTCTCTCTCTCTTCACCTCCCACCTCTTCCTTTCCTTACTCCTTTTTTTTTTTTTTGTCTCCATCCCACGCATGAGAGGTGATCACTGCCCAGTCAGCCAATCAAATTAACAGCCATCAGTGCGACTGGGGCAGACCCAAAACTGTGACGTTTGGTGGGAAATGTCACCTATAATGCCTGTTATGTCCCTCTACGTACTGCCCAGTGGAGCTGCTCACATGGGCACACACACATTCACACACACACATGCTCACAAACATGGCTCGACATGACCTGATATATCTGACATTTTTTTTTTATTTAATTTTATTTAAATTCCATTATGATAGCAACAACAGACTTTACAGTACTTTGGGAAGTCTTTCCTCTCCTACCCTTGGTGTATAATTCTTTCAGACAAAACCTCCCATCCTTTCCTTCATCCCACCCTCACAGTGCCGCGACTCTAAATTCACCCTTAACCTCATAGTCCTCTATTGAATGAAATTTTGATTCTTGTGGACATATAGAGACATAACAGATTTCTCCCTGTCTTCTTCTCCAGGTCTTGGGTGATTGGAGCCATAGCCCTGCTGTGTCTGCTGGGCCTGACCTGGGCTTTCGGCCTAATGTATATCAACGAGAGCACTGTGATAATGGCCTACCTTTTCACCATCTTCAACTCTCTGCAGGGCATGTTCATCTTCATCTTCCACTGCATACTACAGAAGAAGGTGAGGGAGACACGCGGAGGCAAAGCCGGAAAGAAAAGTACAGACAGTGTGATAGGCAGACAAATACAAACACACCGACACACACACACACACGCACACACACACGCAAGCACTGATCAGCAGGGACACCAAAAATATCTGCAGGCCTGTCACAGGTTTGATTGGTCATTCAGTAACCCTACTGGCTGCTCATTTCTCTCACCTTTTCATTTTCACCGCCTCACTCTCTCTCACTTTCACTATCTTGGCTTGTGACAGCAGGTAACAAGCTGTTAGTCTTCCAGCGTGTCTGTCATCCTCCAGCAGAAAAATGTTTTTTTTGTTTTGTTTTTTTTTTATCATCAGACAGGAGCATTAAGCCTGAAATAACTTGTTGAAAACTTTAATAATATTTATGGTAGCTGTGATTCTTTGAAAATGTGTGCACATGCTGAGGTATTATATGTTTGTGTCAATGGTAACAGATTCATTCCTGATGTTTCCGCTGATTTAATGCATCAACCTCGAGCACATTGACACAGAACCTCTCGTTTCAAAACTCCCCTTTAATTTGATATATTTTGGGTTCGGTTGGCCTAAAGGTTTAGATGCATTACATAGTACATATGTATTACTTTAAATTTAAATTATAAGGCTTCCAGGAAGAGCCTACACATCCTGGGATATTTTACAGAGTCTCCCACACGCTGTCAGGGCCTGGGAGTACCGAAGAGGAGTAGGATATAAAGCAATGAAAATTCATCAAATGCTTAAGACTCTCGTCTGGCTACAGTCCCACAGAGAGATTCTAGTTTTAAGTGTACGACCAGTAAACAAGTGCTGTGTGTGTGTGTGTGTGTACGTGTCAGTGTGTGCTGTACTTAAGTATGTGTTAGGCCATGGGATCAGGTATCCTGAGAGATGTCCTCAGAACAGTGCTGAGGTTGTCTTTGGCTGTGGTCCAACGTGGTTTCTCCCAAGATGCATGGAGCAACTCACCACGCAGCTGTTCAAACAGAGCATGTGGCAATACACGTCTGCCAGTCCAACAAGCTTGTTAAAAAGCAATTACAGTCCTATTTGTTCTGACTTGATTGGGATCTAAATGCAGATGTTCTGTGTGTACGAGTGCATCATATGTTTCCCAAAGGAATATGTCCATTTCAGACGAATATGTGGCAGTAATAACATTCGAAGTGGATGTTGACAGGGGAAAGTTTATGACCTTAATGCTTTAATGTCTACATTTTTATGGAGTTAAAAAAGAAGTTAACAGGAACACTTTGTCAAGTTAAGCCCTTCCAGTCCCGTTTCACTGTGCGTGTTCCTGGTTGTAACTGTAGCTCTCTGTTTCACGCTTTTCTCCTACACCAGGTGCGTAAAGAATACGGGAAATGCCTGCGCACTCACTGTTGTAGTGGCAAGAGTGTGGAGACCTCCATCTCCTCCTCCAGTAAGACCACCACCTCCAGGACTCCAGGCCGCTACTCCACAGGCTCACAGGTGAGCTTACCTGCCTGCACACCTGGACGCTACAGCACAGCAGATTCTCAGGTGAGGCCAGAGAACGCCATGAGGGTCTTGGGTTATCGCTGTTCACTTTCACTTCAATGTAGACTTGAATTATATATATGTATGTATATATATATATATATATATATATATATATATATATATATATATATATATATATAATTCTCAGACCTAATGTGTTGAAAGTGAGATAACCCAAAACCCTGGCTTACACCACTTTTAAATATTCATGCTGACACACAGGTAGATGGAGGATAAGTTGCATTGATGGGTGACTATTTTTTCCTACCTGTTTCTCTCCTGCTGGTCCTTGATTTACTTTTTCCTTTAATGTCTCACCTGCACTAATTTGCCCTTCATTTGCACATTAAACCACTTATGTTTCTTTCCATATTTCTTTCCCTCTTTTGTCATCATGTCTCCCCTCCCATGACTTATTCCTGTTCTTTTATTCCTGCCTTCATTATCGCTGCTCCTATTTGTCTTTGTCCATACTCTCTCCGCCTCTTTTCCTTCTCTTTCTACCTCTCTCTTGCTCCTTTTCTTCTGTGTATAGAGTCGTATCAGGAGGATGTGGAATGACACTGTGAGGAAACAGGAGTCCTCCTTCATCACTGGAGATATCAACAGCTCCGCCACGCTCAACAGAGGTAACCACGGGATATCTAACATTTGCATCCTCATCACTGTCACCATACCTACTTTATTAATAGCAGGAGGTTTAGACAGCATACGCTGTCATTTAGTAAAGTGGTGGGTGTCCAAACTTCTGGTATATGGTACTGTATTCTTGTACAAAGTAAGATTAGCAGCATAGAGATACTTTTTTTCTGCTTCAAAAGATAACTTTACAGATTGGCGAGTTTGGAGCCACACTAAAACATTGACCAGATAAGTCTTTATTGTACATCTACGGGGCCACAGAGGGCTTGGATGTTTCTTTTTTCCAAGGATAGTCAAGCTTTGAAGCAATGTGGCTGAGAAAACCTTAAAATTAAAATGTTCAAGCCTGAATATCAGTGTTCCCTTTATTGTTCTAGTGCTTTATTATCAGCTGAATGCAGCAGGGGGTCACCTCAGGTCAAGATGCTACTTACTTAGCGCTACAATCTTTCAAGTGTTTTTCCATCTGAACACCTAGCTCATCTTAGAATTTAAAGGATAGTGTAGTTACATAGCTTTTCAACGATAGGCTCATTTTTCAGTGTGGTTGCACTATATTCTGAGCTGTCGATTGCTGTCCCTCCAGAGAAAGCCACAGTAAAGGACTGTAAAAACAGAATCCATGAGTATGGCAGTCTGAAGGCTAGGGTAATGAGGACATAGACACCCTAATGGCTAGACATTTTGTCACATACACACACACGCCGAAATGCACACACACACACACACACATACACTGCCATTTGTTAGTCTCTAAGTCGAGGTGTGGCCCTGGCTTCCTTCGGGCCACTAATAAGCTGTTAGCATGACAGATTGATGCTAAAGCAGACACGGTGTGTGTCAGTGCCTGAATTATCACACACTTAGTGAGGCAGAGCTTAAGACACCCCCACCTCCTCCTTCCCTCACACTTTAAAGCATGGTGCAGAGAGCTACTTAGCCAGTAGATTTCAAACAATTACTGTACATACTGTGGCTTAGTGAATAAGGACGGAATGGCTTAAATTGCCTTTTCTGATAGGAGATTGACTTGTTGAAATTAGTGGAGAGTATGATGGAAGAGGAAAGTCTTCATTTTAAGTTTGAAGCACATTTTAAGACATTATCCGATCTGTTCTTGTATCTACTTTTAGTTCTACTGGGGATATTGGCACCTGATATTTTTATAAAATCTCCTTTATTTATCTTATCTAAATAAGCAAATGTCCATATAAAGTTACAGTATCTTTTCTTTTTTCCTTTTTTTATTACCTAGGAAAACTGTTTAGTATGCTGCCACATTCTATTTTGTCCGTTTTACCTAATTGATTCTACTTGGAGCTCTATTTTGTTGGCCAATTTCAGGCCGCTGGCCAGTTTCTAGTCTCTGATAGAGGGTAATGAAGTTTTAGTAATATAAACTGAACTGTTGTATCCTAAAACACAGGAGCTGAATAACAAAATGTTGCTATTTTCCTCTTGCCTTTTATCAAAAAAAGTGTCATCGTTATTCCAACCTATATTTAAACCTTGAATATTACTGGCATACAGTACATCTCCTTTTAGGAGTAGTGGTAGTAGCAATATGAAATTGAATGTACAGGAGCTGTCTTGGTCATTCACCTTCCCTTTTTTTCTGCACTGTCTTAACGTGTACATGATCTGTCTCCCACCTAGGGAAGAAATGCACTGAGAACACTTTTTTTGTGGCCCCTTTGTCCATTAACTATCCTATAATCATGCTTCTCTGCTCAAGTGTATTGAACTGCAGCACAATCTTCTCCAAGCTATGCTGCTCTCTCTCTCTCTCTCTCTCTCCCTCTCTCTCTCTCTCTCTCTCTCTGTCCGTCTCTCTCTCTCATCCCCTCCCTTGGCCTGTATGCAGTGGCTGCAAGAATGACTTGTCAAGCTTTTTCTTGGCTTTCACCTCAAACTATGTTTGCCTGTTTGATTTACTTGTCCTATTCTCTCTCTCTCTTTCTTCCACACACTCACTTTCCATCTCACTCTCGTTTCCTCTTTTTCCTTCTTGCTTACTTCCACTCTGCAACGTCTACATGCTCTCTCCTCCAACCTCTGCCTGTTTTTTTCTTGAGTGCTTCTCTCTTTTTTCTCTCTTGACTTGGCTATTGCTTTTCCTCTCTTTTCCTCTCTCTACTTGCCTGTTGCTCTCCCTCTTTCTTTCTCTATCTGCCTATACCAGGAGCCATGGCTAATCATCTTATAACTAATGCTCTCCTTCGTCCTCATGGTACTAACAACCCTTATAACACTCTCCTGGGGGACTCGGCAGTCTATAACAACCCAGCCGTGGGCATGTACAATACCCAAGGTGTGCCTGCTGTTCCTATTATAAACATTCAACATTTGAGGATGTTAGCTTAGACCTTTTTCCATCACTGTACCTAGACTGTGCATGGTTATTTCATTATAAAATGTTTGCTACCATGATACACTCTTAGCTGCCAAGCTGATCTAGCCGTATTATGGCTCTCAAGTGAGGTGATCAATCACACTGCAATAATCTTTCACAAAAGGCACCCACTGGGCAGTTCTTACAGCACATAAATGTAGAGATGAAATTATGTTGATGATTCCTGTCCAAAGGCTGATTTATTGTGTGCTGTACAGTAGATGCACTCTGCAAATTCACCTTTTCCTTTTAACCTACTTGGGAGCCATGAAATATTTGTACTACTTTGTGTGAATGTACAATTTTACTGCATGTGCTTCATTTTGAACGCCAGTTCGTGTGCGTATTGGACTTGTGTGTATCGTTTGTGGTACTGCATGCCTGCTACTCTCTCTATATTTAAATATACAGTATTATGTTGTAAAGGCAATTTGTTATGTGTGTTTTTTTGCATTAAATATATCATAAAAAGCTAAAATGATAGCAGCCAGTTAACTACAAGGCCCTGAAGAGCGGTCTTTCATTTTAAGAACTAACCAGTTTTCATCAAGCCTCCAATTACTGTGCTGTTCATAACTGTTGATTTTGTAGCTGCTGAAATGTGTTTTTCTCAATATATGAACTCCTGTCTGTTTCTTTTTTCTCTCCTCCCTCATGCTGTCCATTAGCACCTTACCGAGACACAAGTATGGGCTAAATTAATACTCAACTACTTCAATAACATTGACTTTCTTCTCTCTTTTCTTGCTTCTAAAGCACTCTACCTAACATTTTAAGACCAATCTACAGCCAAACAGCAGTTTCTTTTGGCTGTGAGCCATGTAAACACTTTTTTTCCCCCTAAATCATGAGTCAGTTCTTATTTGGTTTGTTACACAGTTTTAGAGTCCCTTTTCTGGAGTACGCCATTTAAAAAAATATTTTCCTGGGGGCAATATATCTATCAAACCAAAAATATTTCCTCTGAATTTAAATATTGCAGATCAAATGTGCAAATTGACATTTGAGTAATGCAATCGAGATGCAATAGGTTTGTCCTTAAAAACACTGTATAACTGTATAGCAGTATAATTGAAGTGTTACTTCAAATCATTTATCTTATTTTGCTGTAAAACTCTTGTTTAGTATTGCTGTAGTGCTGCCTGTAATTGAGAGAAGAAAGTACTTCTGAGGTTTCTCTTAAATTAATTATGGGCGCTTGAAGCATTTTTCCTTCCAAGAAAATTATCATTGTTACTTTTTTAATCCTCAGTTCACAGTACACACTATGATATCAAACAATAATTAAAATCTTTCTTCTGAAAAATCCCCTCAGTTTATTTAAGGATCCTAATACTTATCACTTTTTTAATTATTTGCTCCTCAGAGGGCATCCTGAACAACGCAAGGGACTCCAGTGTCATGGATACGCTTCCTCTTAATGGTAACCATGCCAACAACTACAGCATGGCCAGCAGTGAGTACTTGAGTGATTGCGTACAAATTCTAGACCGAAGTGGCGGCTACGGCACCCACAGCAATCACAAGGAGACAACCCTGGAGAAGAAGATCCTCAAAGAGCTGACCTCCAACTACATCCCGTCGTACCTCAACAACCACGAGAGAGCCACCACCGAGCGCAATCACAACCTGATGAACAAGCTGGTTAACAGCAGCATGGCCAATGGAGGTGACTGGTTTCATTGAAATGATTTCAGATTTCAATTAAAATTTAAACTAGAAATACACTGAAACCACTGCTCTTTGATTCAAATTCATCATCACCAATGTGCTATAACCACTGTTCCTGCTTGATTATTTCAGGGAGCATGGCAGGGGGCAGCAGCAGCAGCAGCAGTGGAGTTAGTGGGTGTGTAGGTAGCAGCAAAGAGGACAATGGTCCCATGGTGATGGACAACCCTGCAGCCTTTCCCCATGAGGAGAATTTGGGTTTGGAGATCATCAGAGAGGAGTCCAACGCTCCACTCCTTCCTCCGAGGCCTCCTCCACCAGACAGCCATCCCCCGCCTCCGCCTCCTCCTCACAGCTTCTCCCGGCCACGGCACATTCCCCAGGAAACCAGCGAGAGCTTCTTCCCCCTGCTGACCAATGAGCACACTAACGAGCACACGCATTCACCCAGCCACAGAGACTCACTCTACACCAGCATGCCAGTGCTGACGGACCTCCCAGACGGGCAGATGAACGGTTTAACAGACGGAGAGGAAGACAGCTCTGGAGAGCTGCAGCCCTGTAAGAGTGCCACTGCTCCGGAGCTGGATGATGTCTATTATAAGAGCATGCCAAATTTGGGCTCCAGGAATCACCTTCACGAGCTACAAAGCTACTACCACATGGGCCGTGGTGGCAGCGATGGATACATGGTGTCTGGGAGCAAGGAGGAGTCTGATTCGTCGCCTGAGGAGCCGCCAGTAGACCCTTCCCACCTGGTTACCAGTCTATAGAGCCAATCAAGAGACTTCTATCCCTCCCCAACCCACTCTCACACTTCCAACCTTCCAGTTAAAACATTCTGTGTTGCTGCCTGACAGACTGAGCTGGCCCACACCTGGACTGGTGTACTGTGTGTGACATTAACCATGGTTCATGACTGATGGCTGAGTTGTCGCTGGTCAAATAAAAGCAGACTGAATGTATTGTCACAAATAGTGCAGATGGTGAGGGAGCTTCTGAGAGACTTTTTCACGAACATTAAACAGGAATGGAACTTTTAACCTGGAAAGGAAAGTAAAGGAAAAAGGGAGGGATTGTGTAATTTTAACCCTACCTGTTACTTTAATTTGGATTCTTGGATTGACTGTAGCCCTACAAATTCCCCAATATGGACCTCTAGCAGATAATAGCATATAGTCTCCACTACCACCACTACATGGGCATGCCCCCCAGCCCTGGTTAAAGGAGCTGCCTTTCTGTTTGTCTGTATGTCTGTCTCTCTGTCTCACTCTTCAAAGATACACACTGGGATGATGTTTCCACCTCTCCAAAGGTTTGAGCAGGATATTAAACTCTGGTGTTCACAACATAAACTGGTCCTAAAGAGGCCTTGACACACTACCTGCCAATCAAGTGGAGGATGTATAATATACTGTATGCCCTCACTACTGATCATCCCAAAAACTGGTATACTGGGCAACTTAATTGCAACCATATCGCGCTGATGTTCTGAATTCTCTTCTCCTTTGTATCTGCTAAATTGGAGCTGCGTCTGGGCTGGTGTAACATTCCTGCAAGTTGTAGTGACTGCGGCTACTGTGTATTTCACTGAAAACAAAGAAGGAAGATCATATTACAACAAACTGAACTTAAAAAAAAAAAAAAAAAATGAAAGAATGGGTTCTGTTTCTTCTCCTTTCTTCCGTCAAAGTTTTCAGTTCTCAAAGGATTATGAAGAAATCACAAACTGTTTCTATGTATTGTACAGAATACAAATACAGATACAAATGTTGCATATGACCAAGTCTTTTATTTTTTAACTTTTAAGTTGCGAACCTTTTGTCTGTGGAACCGTTCTGAAATGTCATGAATTGTTCTGGTCACACGTAGACTACAGAATGAGCAAGGAACAATCTTTCATATCACTCTTTCATAAATACAGAGACAGTTAAGCACTCCTTAATTAATATGCATATAGCCTACACACATTTCATTCTGGTCCTTTTATAGCAACACCACTGTCACTTACATTTTGCAGATCAACTGTTACTATATACTTTACCACTGTGTAGATTAAAAACTAAAAGGGAAATGAAGTGGCCATGTTATGAAGGAGCTGGTTACTGTAGAAATGCAACGTTTAAGTCTTTGCTGGAACTGAGTTTCATCTCATTTGTTTTTGAATAAAGCATTTCTCTATCTTTAGCGAGTTTTGGTCCAAAATGGCAAAAGCTATTTGGAGTTTTTGAAGCATATACTCTCTATTGCCAAATATTCTACCAATTGACATGACCTTGCTGTGCTGGTTGAGATCTTTACTGTACAGAAAAAAGAATGAATAATAAATGTCATTCTCTAAACTTAAATGAGATGTCCCACTGTTTCCACCGTTCATTGAAGGGCGGGTCTCACCTGTGAAATGCCATTGTTACACTATATACGTGTACCGAAGATGTGAAAACTCTGCACACAGCAGCACTGTCCAATGTGGAAAGCCAATGTTTACTTATTTACTGTAGGAGGAAAATTTCATAAGTGTATGAAGTGTAGCTTGCACATGTATCCCACAAGCCCCCTCCATGTCCCCAAGAGAGAAATTATTTATTTATCTGTTTATCAGTTTAAAGACAGTAAAACAAGCTCAGAGGAAAGAAAGCTGGCTTTAGGCAGGAGTAAATAAAGTGGCACAGGGTTTGTTTGTTTTGTTTTTTTTTTGTTTGTTTTTTTATTTCTTTTTTAAATTATTATGATCATGATTATTATTACAATATTATTGCTAATTATTTATTCTTTTTGTATGGGTTCCAAGTTGAATGATCTCATAACTAATATTTGTTGTAACAGTGAAAGTTGTTTGCCAACAAATAAATTACTGACATAGCTTTGCGGTTTTCTGCCTCTTGAGTGTTATCCGTGATGACATCGACATGAAATGCAAACAGAGAATTTGACCAAACAGTGTTTCCACTCTAAATATGCATTTGGGGCCATTTAGGGAGATTACACACCGTACAGTATGTTTTCTAACAGACATTTTGCTGCACGCTTTAATTCTAATTCAGGTAAATCTGTCGAAACGGCTAGTGTCAGTAAAAGGTTTTTTAGTATCCTAACTGGACCTGGACCTGGCCTGGAAGCTTTTACAGAATAAATTTAAACCCTTCATTTTGTAATGATCGTGACTGTTTGGCAGTCAAATATTCATTTGGATGACTGACCCACAAGAGTCGAGTGATAAAAATAATTACATTCAGACAAACCCTGAGTGAAGTGGCTAGGCACAAAATCAAAACAACTGTGCAGGTTGAGCACAGGTTGGCGTGTGTATGTTTGCATAAGAGAGCAGCCATTAGTGCTTAAGTCAAAGAAGCTCACAATCTATGTGAGGGGAAGGACGTCTGTCTGTTGTTCTTCTTCAAATTAGCCAGGGCCTGAGTCTTGGTTGAATGCCTTTCCTTTCCTTTCCTTCCCGTCCTCCCCTCAACCCTTGTGCAAATATTGCAAAGAGAAGGGGCAAGAGTTATATTGACTGTACATGCCATGGTTCTGAGAAATCCTGCAGATGTTACCGTAGATGAGACCACCTGGGACCTGTTAGCTCAGCAAGGCTTTTTTTTTTTTTTTTTTTTTTAAGTTATGGAGCAAGTTGGATTGCCTGGTTTCTGAGTGTACTTGCCGATAGCCACGGTGCTCACAAACAGCAAAGAAGTGGTGATGAAATTGCAGGGGCTTTGGCCACCTCTCACTGGCCCAGTGTTAATGATGCTTTTTTCAGGAAACATGGTCCCCTGACTTGTTTTAAAATTGAAGCAGGCGTTCAGTCTGTCTGCCATGGCTAGTGCTGACTCCTGTTTAAAGATAGGGTGTGGTCCTGCAACCAAGTCCGGCAGCTAGTTCTGTCATAGTGTGACAGTAGGCTGCACATAAAAGACAAGCCTATCTGAAAACAGGCAGGTTTATTGTTTTTTCCTAAAAGCGCACATCTTGTGCCCATCATTGAGATCCAGTCCTTTCTAGTGGATTGTGGATGCTACACAATAGGTCTGCATGTGTTGCCTATTCTGTTTTTGGCACAATGAGCCTCTCCCACCTTCCACTGGGGCTTGGCACCTCCAACCACCTTTGGGGAACATGCAAAAGTGTGAGCGCATAGTGTTGCCCGGCAATAGCCATTCTGAACGATTCCCTGGATGGATTGTGGAAAATCCCAGACGAGGAACATCTAGTTATCTTTTCCAGTCAGTTGTGCCTCTGGAGGGAAGAACTGATCATTCTCTACCTTCCTTCAAGTTGGCAGTAGCGTCTTACAAGATTGATAGAACCTTGATAGCACCTGTCACATTTGCTTTATCTAGCAGGACTTGTTTGTGGCAGCACTTGAGAGACTATAGAGAAGATTTGTGAATAAGTTGTTTGCAGTGGGTTGTATATTTGCCCTTCATCTCTTAGTGGTGCACACGATTTTCATTTTTTTAGTGCTCCGCCTCATTGTGAAGCTTGGCTTTAAACTGAAGGCAGCGTTTGTCGGATTCCTGGCAGTGCAAAGATTCCTACATAAAGTCATTTATATCAGAGTTGTTAAATAAATGATGGCAACACACATTTGCTCTATCATGTTTCATTTTGCTGTGACACATTTCAGTGGACTCCTGTAGTCAGGGTATCATCTTTATCCTGACTACAGGAGTATCCTGCCACCTTACTAAAGAGATTATATGGGCCGTCACTAGAGAAAAAGCATGTTTGCATATCCTAGCATGTTGACAATATGCTGAAAGTGTTTGTTGGGCTTTAGAAAACTTTGGGTTATAAGTTTAGCCATGGTTGTCAGAGTAAGGCGTCTACTTCCACAGCTTGAGGCCACGCTGAGATCCATTCAATCTAAATGACACCCAGTGACAAACTCACAATTGGTTTATGGCCCATCACCTAAAACCAACACCCCAGTAGTACTGGTATTAAAAAAATCTGTAGGCCTACCTACACAAAAAGAAAATGCCTTTACTGAGAGACAGTAAACCACTTAATAGAGTTTTAATCTAAGAAGAAGGAAGTTTAGTTACCATGACTCAACCTGGACGACTGAAAATCTTCACAGACACTCAGAGAATTATGGGTAATTATGTGCAAGTCACTAATAACTATCTTTTCAGCATAAAGATAATACTACTAACATGATGTTGTTTATATCCAGAGTCATTATTCAACAAAGGGTTCAGGTCTCAATGATTCTACATATTTTCTGTGTCACTGTGACATGGTTTGCACCACAGGGCTATTTGTTAATGGCACAAGAACAAATGTAATAACATTGCAGCCTATACGCCACCCACATAAAATTTATCTCAGGCTGATGTGAGGTTGGTGTGTGTTTGCTGTAACTGTACAATAGATTTTTTTGACCAGTGGTTGACTGGCAGTAAATTTTCATTCTATGTGTGAAAAGAAAACATTGTTGATATTGATATTTGTTATCCGGCCTGGGATGCACTGTACCGCATATCAAAATCTTCATGAAATTGCCATGTGCCCTTTTATTTGTAGCAGTGCCACCACAAACACTTCTTGTGAGACAGTCAGGCGTAATCTCCAAACAGTATCTGTGTATTATTGAGGACTTTCACAGTTTCTTATCTGCTTTGATCATAGATTCGGTTTATGGAAAGGGAAGAAAAGAAAATAATGGAGTAAGTGGAGTTGGAAAATAATGAAAAAAATAAAAAAAAAGCAGGGAGACCAGTAAAAAAGAAATGGTAGTGTGAGGAAAGGAGTGAAAAAGAGCATGGAAAAGAAATTGCATTTTTTAGAAATGCATTTTAGTTTTCTTTCAAACTAACTGGAGCCACCTAACACTTACACTCCCTGTGTCTCTCCTTCCCTCCCTCTCCCTCCCTCCCCCACTATGCTGCCAGTAGCAGGCTGATTAAACGAGCATTGGTCTATGTGGGTCATATCTCTGCTGGAGTGCTCTGATCGGTTAGTGCTGCCTGGCTGTGTTATCTTCCCGCTCTCTCTGTTTCCCTCCTTCAAGGGAAGGCATTCAGTATGTCTTACAAGGTGACATGTCTCTCAGACTCTGCTCAGAGACCAAAGGCAGAAGACTGCAAGGACGAGCAGGAGTATAAATTAAAAGGAATCAATCTGTTTATTGTATATGATTAATTAATGACTGTGGCAAGCAGAGGGAATCTAAATGTGGCAACTACAGAATGCAGGGACTACAAAAAGCTCAACCGAGCACGGGGTGCACAATAATGAATCCTTCCTGAAAAGCCACTCATAGCCTAAAATACTCCTGAGTTGCTGAAAAGTACATGTTCTAGACTATTCTGAGAAGCAGCATTATGAAGATTCAAATCAAGGAAGCGAGGTTGTCGTGGAACAATCAGAAGACGTGTTCACACAGAGTTTAAAATAGTCGCTTATTAAGGTATAATATTTTGCATACAGTGTGCTGTTTAAATACGGATTTTGACAAATAATTCAACATTCAGTTATGGAACTAAGTTTGCTAAAACTATACATATCTTGTAATGTTGTTTAGACTAAAGTGAACATTGATTAATTGACTTAAGGTTGATCAGTGTGCTGATATCTCCCAGTGAGTCCCCAAATACTACTGTGATGGATGTAACCTGGTATGCCAGTGGAATGAATGTTGGCAATGACTGTGAATGAATGGCATGGTAATAAGCAGCCCCCATTGTGAAACCGATATTACATTGTGGTCCCCGTTAATTAAAGCAACTATGACATTTAAAGCAGCGTTTGAATTTGATTAAATGTGGAAAATCAGCCCCTCCATATACAGTATGACATTTCAAAATTTCCATCCCATGTCTTTGCTCTGCTATGTTGAGCACTATAAAGCACAAGAAACATACTTCTACTTTAGATTCTGATGGAAAGGAATGGGACACAATCTCGGGCTGTCGTTGGAATTTATTGTATTAAATTACACACTTTTAATTGTGTTGTTCTGGACTTTCATCTGTCGTAATGTAGCCATTCCTGAGCTGATTAGAAGCCCTCTGTAAGAAAAAAAAGTTAATTAGTCTTTCACTAATCCACATCGTATTAGCTTCTGAATGGCTAGCCTTGTCCTGACCTCTGGAAACACATCAAAATGCTGAGTTTCCCCTCGGCTGACCCATATGTGCATGCATTTAGCACACGTGTGTATATGCACAGCCATGTCTGTGCCATCTCAACCTGCTTGCGTCGGCGGGTCCGTGTGCTGCAGCATATGCACCCTTGCTCGTCGTCTCCTCACCTCAATTTTCTGTGAGAGTGCTCAACAGAAGAAAATCAGTTACCAGGTGCACACAGGCCACCCTGAATAATTCACCCCAAATGGCAAAAAGGGAAGACGAAAGACCTTAGCAAAAGAGTGACAGCGGGTGAATGACGGAGGGAACAGACTAGCCATACATCCAATGGCTTTTTTTGAGGTCACATACACCCATGCATGTTTAATTGGCTTTGGGATGGCATGGTGTTTCTGCTGCCTGTGCTGTGAGTCAGACTCACTATGCCTTTTCTGGAGCATGGCTTTTCACAGAGGCTCAGCAATGGAGATACTATTTTGAGAACACATTAGGAGCCCAGAAAACACTGACATTTAGACTATTGCTGGGATGGTTGGGAGCGGGAGAGGGCTAGTCACTAGTGTATATGACAGATAGACACTGGGTTACTGCCAGTGTGCATATGTGGGGGAAGGTAGCACAGTAGGCCAGACCCATGTCAATTAACTTTCTGAAACGGATTCATTTACTTCTTTTAAATGAACTGAGTTTCACTAGCAACAAATGCTGATTAGATTGTCCCAAATGTGCAAATCACACACATTTCTAACTACTAGAGCAGAGGTTCAAATGAGGAAACACTTTAAATTAATAATTTATTGGAGACACACAAGGGGAAAGCCAGTGTAAATGAAAAGATGAACTGTCAGCCCTCTTGGCGCTCAGAAACATTTTCCTGTAGAAACATCCTGGAGTGCTTTTAACACCTAGACTGTGCAGTGTCTTATACCAATACGGGATCTCATTTACATACTGCATGGGAGCGCTGCGATTGTCCATGCAAACAAGGAATCAAAGGTCCCAAAACCGTACCACAACAATGGTGCCTTGCAGGTTCCCTCGACTCGACTGTATGTGTTGCTCTTTGTTAAGAGTTGAGGGAAAGGTGTTACTGCACTGCTGCTCCTGCCAGTCATTACACAGAAGTGCATGGAAAGTCATTTAAAATTGCACAGAGAGGTTATTGGTCAGACACACCAGATTATCAGGTTTAAACTAGAGATCTAAGTGCAGAGAAATGAGAAACCAATGCTTGGTTTGTTTTCTCGGGTCACTATTTCTTCAGGATGCTGAATGTTACCAGTGTGCCTGGCCGTCTTGTGCCTTTTCCACCTTTCTCCAGTTCTGTGATGACACCAGTTTCATACTGAAATTAAATTACACTTAATAAGTATAATTTAAACCCCACTGGTAGGTAATTCACATGTTAGCTAGTGGTAATTCTTGCTCTAGCTGTCTTAGGTCAAGTCACTCAAAGTGTAAAGATATTTTCCAGTGGACCAAAAACTTACTCTGGTGTCATCGTGAACACATAATAGGGCAGGCTGTGCCCAAACAAATAATTACTAGAGGCTGTGTCTTGCAAATGTAAAGGAAACACATTTCTGTCGACCTGTTCTTTATTGTAATGTAGAGACACAGCATGCACCAGGACTTTGCAGTCACCAACATAACCTCTATCTTTATTGGTTATTTTCTAGCCTCGTTTTTCTTTAGATTTATTTTCTGAACTGAACTCTTTGAAACTTTATGTAACTTTCTCCACAATCGTTTGATTGTCAGAATAGTTCAGAACTCCACCTTTAATTTTCCTTTAATGTGCTGTGTTTGCTTTGGCGTTTGTTGCTGCTTATGTAGACTGTGTGTACTTTTGACCCCAATCAGTAACTCACGTGCACACACACACACACACACACACACACACACACACACACACACACACACACACACACACACACACACACACAAACACACTATTAAACTATAAACTCTCAGATTGTTGGGTTCACACTAAAATAAACATCCAAAGCACATAAGCTGCTCTGTCTATCTTAAATAGTGTCTTTCAATGCATTGTTGAAAAGCTTAGTTAGAAATATTAATAAATAAATGCACGAAAAAACTAAGATAAACCATGAAAGGCATGTCAGAAGTACCTGACAAAAAGTAATTAATAATTCCTTCCTGAAAGCGATTTCAAATGTGATGGAGAAGTACTGTACATACCTATGATTTAGTTTTTGATTTATTACATTGAAGTAAAGCAGCAATGTGACTCTCCAAATTGTGTTTAATGTATTATTTTAAAAAAACAACTACAATGTAGGACATATCTGCAGTAGAGCAGACAGGAGTAGCTGTGACAGATAATGTCTTTGTTTTCGTGGGCATCAACTGTGATGGGAAAAGAAAAATACACAAAATCTGCAGAGGGGAATGTAAAAAAAAACTCAAACAAGGGGAAAAAAAAAAAAAAGAATGAGCTGAAACAAAGCCACCCGGCAACAGAGCGGCGAAAGAAGTAAGGTGTGAATGATGTGCAGACATGAAAAACACGAGACAAACAGGACAGAGGAAGCGCTGTATCTCCACATAGCACAACAGTCCAGGCTGGTGTCTCCCAGGAGCCCAATCTCCCTTTTTCTTCTGATTGGTAATGAGGCACAGCTGCCTTATAGTGGGCCCAGCAGGCAGGGCCTTGATTGCTGCCACTTACTTGAGCAGGCAAAATGTGGCAAAGATGACTAGATTGCAAAGCAAGAGCAAGGATGGGGGGACTTTTGGTAATGAAGAGATCCCAATCTTGGTTATTATGATTCAGAACGGTATTCTCCGCTCAACTAAATACGGTACACAAGTAGCTCTGGCTTGCTTGTTCTGTTTTCATTGGCAGTGCTTGTGGTGGATTTTTTTTTTTTTTTTTTTTTTCAGGCTGCAAATGTTGTCGTTCTTCTGAGATAATCACTTTAGAGCAAAAATATAGAAAGTTGCACTCGTGCAGGTCAGAAAGTAGCAGTGAACACAAGAACCCAACTGGGAATACAATGAATTCCCAAGGTTTCTAACAGCATAATGTCAGGAGGGCTGTCTGCAAACTCAAGCTGAGAGGAATGTATGTACCTAAACATCAAACTAAATCTACTACAGAATGAGTTGGGAGACACACATTTCAAAGTTTTAGCAACTTAGATATTTGTGTTTGATGATATTTGTGACTTTGGAGAAGATGGGTTCACATTTCATGACCAATTTATGCACAAAAAGAAAACTGCAAACAGTGCTATTACTTTTTCTTGCGACTGTAGAGCCCATCATAATAACCTCTTAATTTATCCACTTCCTCAGCTGGTGAATTGGAAAATCATCTGTCTCCTGGTGTGAATCCGCAGGAGCTGACTCACTAGCAAAGTTGCAAGTCGTACTTGATTCCATCCTGCTGGCGTGACGAACATATTACTTCTTACCGTCGTGCAGGTTGTCAGTATGAGTCAACATGGCTAAGATCACAAGAGGCAAACAAAAGAAAAAAAGAACAATGACCACAAGTGATACAGTTAGGAGGAAGCGAGCGGAGGACGAAGGGGATTGTTTTTGTTTATTTGTTTTCTGCTTGGCCCCTCCTTCTCACAGCTGTCATCCCGGCTATCCGGGGGTGGCAGTTTACCTCCGTATATTTGGATTCTCAGGCTGTTGTTGTTTGGATATGAATCATGAATCTTTTTCTCATTCCCTTCAGGAGATGCTGGGTGCCAGTTGCTATGGCTACACTACATCGTGGCTCCGAAAGACACCTTGCAAGATAAATTTGACCAGTGAGACTAGGTTCTTTTGTGTGTCCTTCTCTTTTTCGCTCACGCTGTTCTAGTTGCCCCATAGCCTTTTCCACTCCCCAGCACCTTGTGAGTTAGCCTTGTAATAATTTGAAGATGTTTTGTAAGAATTGGGGGGGTTCAAGTGGCAGTTTGAATAGGTTAGGGTTAGGTTTCAAGGTTTTCCTTTTTCTTTCCTTTTACTATTGTACAAAGAACATTGTACTAGAACCTTTCTAAATATTTTAAAAATCCGTTAAGGGAGAGCTTTTAGTATTTTTTTTTTTTTTTTTACTTTGAATGTGATGAAAATTGTGAGCTATAGTTAGTTCACATAAATCAGTGAATGCAAGAATGCTGAGCACCTACGCACAACTCCTGAAAACAAAGTGTTTGGCTCAGTAGTTTTGGCGCTGCGCTGGTTGGGTATGTGGGCTGAATATTGGGTGCAAACATTTACAGGCCCATATCTCCATCCTGCATGTACCTGCATTATTTGCATAGATCACAGATATTTGCATAGACTCAGTGTGTGAGCCGTGTTGGTACAGTAGACTATTGACAATAACCAAAAGGTGTTTTGAATGAGAAGGGGCTGTGTAAATGTTGGAGTCTACAGAAGAAATTGCAAAAGCATCATCAAACATTCAATTTGATTAAATTTCTGCTAGCATGATTACCTGCTATAATGGATGTGCCTGATTGAAAGGCTGTTAATTAATTTCCACAGCCACAACATAACACAAGCACATGGCACACACACACACACACACACGCCGCATATCTCTTACGGCTTTAAAGGGATGTCTAATTATGAAAATCTGGCATGTGCGGTGTACAAAAACGAAGGGTTGTGCATTGCGATCGGCTGGTTGGCGCTTCCTGAACTGGATCTGTAGGAACTAGACACCTCGAGCCCTCCCTCAGTGAACAGGACAACACATTTGTCAGCTAACTGCAACAGCTCATCTAAATTTAAAATGTAATTTAGGAACCATTCAAATGTATAAGCCACAATGCACCTCATAATATTAACAATTTACCGACACATTCTCAGCGTGAATGCCGGTCACTTGGGAAAATGTGTGTCTCTGCTTGTGGGTGTTCTTATATTGTGCACATCTCTACATCCATATTTGTGTGTGTTTTGATGTATTACACTCTTTTTTTTGCATTTCTTCAACATACTCTCGAGATTTGGCCAAACTGACACGTGTTGACACCACTGCAGGTCGGTGGATGTTCAACTCTCACACCGACAGCCAGGAATTAAAAAGCTGACTGTTTGCAGTAGCATCCAAGGACTCTTCATTATGTATCTGCTGCCTCTTTTCAAATCACTGATGCAAAAAGTATACTCTCACGTGACACAGAGCCAGAGAGAGAGAGAGAGAGAGGGAAGGCATATTCAGCATGCGTGTTGTGTGGAGGAATTGAGATCCTTGTACTATTGCGATCAAACAAAGGTTTCCATGGCAACTACATGCACCATTTGTCCCCTTATCAAAACTCAGGGATGAAGTGCCTCAATTACCCCTCATTCTCATGCACATACACACACACACCCTTACGTTTTAGAGCTGAAAGGGTATCACTACCTTTGATTGAGATCTCTTTGTACAAATGGTACTGCTGCATGTTGAGGGGCAATACGAGCGAGTTGATGTCTTGGCTGTTTGACTCAGAGAGACTCTCGAGGACGGGTGACAGTGGCTCATTATTGGAAAACAAGAGGGGAAAAGAGAGTCTATCTCTCTTGCAAGAAAGCACAAATGTGTTTCAAAACAGTGAACCTTATTGCCTTTATAAGATTTGATTCTTCAGATAGTAACTACAATAGAGCTACAGCCACAGTTGGTCTTGACAAACTAACAATGGTTCACTTGAAGTTTCATCTGAAAGTGTTTGAAAGTGCCCACAAGAGACGTCTTGTGGGTAGGGAGCGGAAAATACAATGCTAGATGAGTGGAAGAATGGGAAGAAAAATCCAGTTTGAAATGAGAATATTATTGGTGCAACGTTTGAATTAAAAGCAAAAAATGCAACAGCGGGCCCCAGTATGCAGATTGATTTGTCAACTCACTGATTTGCCAAAGCAGTTCCCAGAACTTTAGATATTATCTTTATTATTTAAGGCTTACAGAAGCTTACGGCTGGGAATTATTAAAAACATAGAGATAATCTGCATTAACTGGATTTGAATTTATATATTGCTAATATGAAAATACCTAGTTGTTTATCTAGAATGAGATAAGTCACTAGAAGAATAAGTAATTAGTGAAGTTATATTAAACTAATTTTGTACAGATGTTTATAATTAGTTTTTATTATTTGTTCCACTACACTCATTATATGTGTTCAAGTAGTGTAGAATGGGAAAAAACATGCAAAAATAAACTCACATGAATAAAATTACTAATCTAAATTCTGCTCTGAATGCTTTTAAAACCACTGTGTTCAATTGTATTTTATTCTGTTGCTTCAACAGGTCAGTTCCATCTCTAGAAAAACACAAGCATGAAACGGTTAAAGACAAAAAGAGAAGAAACAAGATGAAACAGCAGGGGAAATGCAAGGGTCAAAGCTTTTACTTTCAGGTCACATACTCACACATGCACACAGGAAGAGACAACACACACACACACACACACACACACACACACACACACACACACACACACACACACACACACACACACACACACATAGTCCCTAACCTCTTCCTGCTGATCCAATCATAGGGCCTGGAACAGGATGGCTTAGGTGTAGGACAATCTGGGGATTGCACAATCATCAGAACAAATCCAACCAAAAAGAACCCAACTCTCATTGGGACAGACAGTTGTCTCAGCTCGTCAGGTCAGGGGCAGCAGACTGTAGGGCGGAGTACCGATACCCTGAATTCAGAGTGCTAGGCTGAATACCGATAGATATCCTGCTACACTACCCTCTCACTATACGTTACTTCAGGTGAATTAGCATTTTTCATTTTAATGAAAAGTCTTCGCTTAATTGCTGTAAACTTTCTGTTGTTTATTTCTGCATGGTGTTTGCACACTGTATGTCTATAAAGCCTACTTAACATTAGGAATAAAAATAACTTGTCATAAAACACTTACACACATGCAGACATAACGTACACAGTATCACCGTGGAATCTACAGATTGATTGATGGCTCACAGATCTGCTGTGCTAAGCTTCAAATATCACACACTTGTGGGGGTCTCTCATCTTCTGCCACATGTTTATCGACCCGGTGCCCCAGCTGTCATTCATATGTGTGTGTGTGTGTGTGTGTGTGTTTCTTTATGTCTACTTTTGTCATCATCTCCTTATGGTTATTAAGATGAGAGGCTGATGTTGCTGCGTTGCTTAATGCGTGTTTTGTTGTTTACTCTGTGTAGCATTTTGCCATAAATAAATTATTGACCCTTAGAGCTAAGGTAAAACATTAGATCACTTAAAAGAGAGATAAAAAAAAAAAGAAATGAAAATGGAGGAAACCAACCAGCTAGTTTTACAGTAAGTCATGCATTGCACCTTTGCTTTAGCTCGTTTTGCTTTGTAATTAATGCAAAGGGTCATCAGGAGCCTTGTCGTTTCATTGTAATCCAAATTTATATTCACTCTTATCAAGGCCGAGGGAGAAGAAACACACTATTTAATAATATTTTCCTTCACAGATTGCACCTTTAACCCAGAATGAACAGAACGGTTCAGTGTACTTGGCAGTGCTTTCATCGCCTCATTGCGAATTCACTCAACTCTGTGACCTTGTGTATTACAATACAGTGGGATAGAAATAGTCCAGTTTTGCGGGTGTGTGCATGGACACACGTGCATTCACAAATGAGTATGCGCATGAGGCATATGCGCTCAATTGCATGTTTGCTGCAGTTCCAGCTTTAGGGGCTCCGTGCTGGTGGAGGCCTGTGGGTCCGACAGCTGCTCACCACTGGTGGGGGACATGCAGAAAAACCCACAGTCTCCAGCTTACTTCTCTCATCTCCCATCAAGTCACACCACGACATCTCCTCCCATCGTCCCTCTCTCTTTTCTTTAATCCCAGATCCCTGCTTCCTCACTTTACCAAACACTGTGCCTAATGATCTGTCTTCTTTATCATTTTTTTCACTCACGAGCTCCGGAACAGTACAGTGACATCTTTCTTTAATCTAAAGAAGCCACGGAAGAGAAAAAATGATTGGAACATGGCTTTAAATATCAAAACTGCTTCCAGAATTACAGAGAGCAGATGACCTCAAATGTAATATGAAGTCATGGATTGGCTTTTAATGGCTCTAAATCCTCTATGAATATTAAAAAGATTTTTTTAGAGTGTGCCTTTAAAGAGACATGTCATTGTAACTGCTGCCAAAGTAGTTTTCAATGAAAAAGAGACTCTAGTACCATTGTTACAGGACTCTCTGGTGTTATTTAGAAGTGCTGTGAAATAGTTTGACAGTATTCTGTTTTTGACATCAATTATATGGTATGGAAATTTAAAAAACACTTACATAAAATTGCAGAGTAAAGAAGACCCACATGTAAATAGGAGAAAGTACAAAAACCACTTTAGATTGTAAAAGATCCTTCACACCCTTTGGACTTACTGTCAGGCAGGTGGAACTGACGATTACAAATGGTTTCTGTTAAATAGAAATAGAAAAAAAAGGTCAGGGAGTTGTTGATAGCATTTATTGTTGATGGCAAAACAACAGACACCAGTGTAATTGCAAATTGAAGAGTCTGAATTTTGTCTAGCTTTAATGTTGGAAAGTCATCCGAGAATTCATTCTTTGTTTGGAAACCACAAGCAGCTTGGCTGAGCCAAAGGAAGCGTCAATCCAAGCGAATACTCCAGTGTCCATCTGGCCACTGGTCAGCCGGTACCACATGCCTGGAGTGATTTTGTTTTTAAATAACTGCTCTGAAAAGTCAGTCTTACGCTCTTATGCAGCACAAATGCTTGTTGCTAATTTTCACAATGAACTCTGAACAGGATGTATTACGTTATGCATGTGGGTTTGAGGCAATTTATAGTCTACACTCTGTATATCCTTCTCTTAAATAGCTAGAAGTTCAATTTAGTAATTCAAAGGTATTGCTGCATGAAGAGAATACAAACTTTACCCCAGCAGCTCCTGTGAGGCACCATGCTAAAACAAATGTATAGTTCATTGCTGTGTCTTTGCCACATATAGCACAAATAGACTAGCAGTCCAGCTGGTCAGCATAATACAAAATGCATTTAAATTCAGGCTTTTGCACCAGACACTTTTGTCTTCCCACATATTCATTATATGTCACGCTTTAAGTTGGAGTGTCCACCAACACGCAAAAAAAACAACACCTCAGACCTCAAAGAGTCACACCCACAGACACCATGGTTCCCAGCTGGCACATGTGCATTTAACAAAAAAAAAAAAAAACAACTCTATACATAGAGAAAAGATAATCTGTGATTTGCTGTTGCCACGAGCTGGGTGCAACAGAAATATCACAGATTTTAGTTTATTATTATTAAAAATGTCACAGTTTTTTCTATTTTTTGTTAAAGTTTGGTCAGTTTAGGTTGCGGTGGTGGAAATGACCAACATGCAGTGAGCTCCCATTTTATAATATCATCCGACTTCATCCTTTGAATCCTGTGGTTGCTTTGTCACTTAAACATGAACAAATGTTGCTTTGGTGTCTAGTGTTGCGTTTAAAGCCTCAGCCACATCAGCATTTAATATGGTAACATTCTTCAGCAAAATGAATTCATTTTAGTGGAATCACGGCACTCAGCGGACTCACTCACCAGGCTGAAGTGAACTTTGATGTGCAAATTTTCTGTTTATAGCAGAAGCTCCAAATTAAATAATCCACTTTTTTTTAAAAAAACTCTCTGCTCGACACATGAACTGCTCCGAAAAAGAAGCAATGTTACAAATGTGTCTCTTGAAATAACCATGTGAACTTTTTGTCCAAAAACTTATCAACAAGCTCATAGTGTCACAGCAATGAATAGATAACTATTTACTGCACTGCTACAGGAAAGTACAATGCAGCGCTACAAAATTGCCCTGCATTCAATCCCATAGAAGTTCCTCACCAATAAAAAGTTGAAGGTGTTCTGTTCAAGCCTATTCGGAGTGAGCATGTTAAAGACTTTGTGTTCTCTGCTGATGGACTTTCTTAAATTTGCATGATAATGTAAAACCTTCATTTTCACATCATGAAAATTTCAAAAATCATGAAAAATGTAGAGAATGAAGAAGCGGTGCCCCGAAGTTCTAATATAACTGGTGTTGATTACAATCAGTTGATTTTATAACTCTCCCTATGCTATTATCATCCACATTCAGGCGCAGCACACACAATGTACTGCAAGAAGACACATGGACATGGACACACACGCGGTACATAAAATTCAGCATAACCTGCACAGATGGCTGTTGCACAAATCTCCCTCTATCTCCCTCTCATGTTATCCATCCCTCCTGCCCTGCATTTCTCACTCCCTATCACTAGCTCTCCTTTCCTCTTCCCTCATAGGTTCCATCCATCCCTCTTCAAGAGTCATCCAGCACGACACTCTTCCTCCCACCCTGAGTTATCTGCACTCCACCACATAAATTTACTTTTTAGTTAAAGAGAGAAGGAGGGATGAAACAACTAGAGAGAGGGAGGGAGAGATGGAGAGAATGCAGGTAAGAAGGACTGAACGCCTACAGTACATGCATACATAAAGGCACCAGCACAGGCTGAGATACTGACACCCACATCCCATCTGTCACATGAGAACCTTACATCGATAAAGACATTTTTCTCTTGACATGACACTTTTTATTATCTTTTGTAGGGAAAGTTGCAACACACACACACACACACACACACACACACACACACACACATACATACATACACGCACACACAGTAGGAAGTTTAATAATGAAAGCAATGCCTTTGCTTTCAATGTTGATCTATCCATCTATCTATCTATCTATCTATCTATCTATCTATCTATCTATCTATCTATCTATCTATCTATCTATCTATCTATCTATCTATCTATCTATCTGTGTTTGGTATGTTATATTGTTATTATTCCTTATTCATCCAAACCGGTCGAGGCAGATGGCCGCCCACCCTGAGCCTGGTTCTGCTGCTGGTTTCTTCCTCTAAAAGGAGTTTTTCCTCTCCACTGTAACCTAGTGCTGCTCAAGTGGGGTTGTAGAGTTTTCTATATTATTCTGTATTCAGTTATGTTTTGTAAGGTCTTAAACCTTAAACACAGTAAAGTGCCTTGAGATGACTTCTGTTGTGATTCGGCGCTATACAAATAAAAGTGAATTGAATTCAATTTTCAAGGAAGGTCAGATGTTTCTTAATAGCCATACCATTCGGGTATAAATCCTAATTCCTGTGTTTGTATCAGATGCCATTGATAATGTTAGCTTGCCTGGGACAAATCTAGAGCCAGGGACAGTCTGAATGCCATGACGATAAGAAGTCTGGTACGACTTCACTCAACTGAAGAGAGTGAAAATATGTTGTGAATGTGTAAATTCATCACTGTGAGTTTTACTATCCAGTCTGCACTTCTTTTTCTCTTTGGTTCTGAGTGCTTATCAATGCTGAGGATATCTTGCGGTGAAATACACCGCCTCCAGAATCACTGGAGAACATGGTGAACATGGATTGAATCCCAGCGGAGTTAAAAGAAGCACAAGAGGAAGTGACTAATGAAAAAACAGGTAGGTGACAAATACAGCGCAAACAGCTATTGAAATAGATTTTTCCAGACCAACAGGACAAATCTCTAAATAAGTGCCATTCAATCAAAAAAAAAAAGGCTACCGTAATAAAAATAGGAATAACAACAAAAATATAATTGAATGACGACAAATGACCAGCATGTTGGAAAACTATAAAACAACAGGAAAAAGGACATAAAACATAGGGTATGACACCACTAACATGCAGAAAACATCAAAACTCATTTGATTGGGTTTGAAAATTTGGGGGGTTGGGTTTTAATAAACAAAACAACACATTATGAAGTCGTGAAGAGTGATGAAGATAATCTGCGGATTCTCGCTACTGTGTTTTTTTTGTTATCTCGACTAGAATCAACAGTATCTCTTTGACATTTCCAAGACAGAAAGTATGTTACTGCATGTCATACTGTATGTGTCAGGTTAGTTGCTACATCTCTGACTTTTTCTTGTGTTTTTTATGGATCAGTACCCAACAACAAACTGACTACTGTAGCTCTGTGAGTGCCCCCTGTAGAAAGTGAGGCAGTTTAACTGGACTGGGGTGTGTTTGACAAGAAAGAAGAGTAGTGGGAGGAGAGGCTGGCAGAAGGAATGATGGAGGCAGAAAGAGAAGCAGCACCCACTCTGCACCTCATTAAAATTTCGAAACAGAGGGATCAAAAGCAGAAAAAAATAATATTCACAGCTTTTGTAAAAATACAAGAAGTAAAATGTAAATGCCTATATTCTTATATGTTTAATGTAATGACAAAAAAAGCATTTCCTGGGTGAAAATTGCTCCTTTATTTAAATAGCGCTCTCTCCTGCTGTTACCTGGAGCTTCAAGTCTTGCCATGACAACAGCCCAGCATAATATTGTTGACTCACTTGTGTTCAGGTTATTGCATTTGAATGGGATTTGCATATTGTAACACACGTTTTCCCCGTCTTGAACAGTAAATGAACGCGGAGTTGTCATAATGTTATGTAATTTGTCTGCCCCTGTGCAGTGCGAGAGCACGGCATGTCATATATCGGGTGTTTTCGGAGACAGCTTGTAAAGGTTGGCGCTCCAAAAACTAAAAACTAATCTTTGGAAGGCTTTCTGTTTGTCAAGAGCCACTTCTTCACCTCAAACCAAGAGACAATCAGAAGCATATTTGCATCACTGAGTGCCTGCTGGAATTTGCAAAAATCACCATAATCCAGTGTCGGGTTTGTGCGCGAGCGTGTGTGTGTGTGCGTGTGTGTGTGCTTGCCTGTTTGAATTTATGTGCATAAGTGTGTGTATTCACTTACACATTAAGTGGGATTCACCGTGTGTTGTTTCCCCTGACAAATCCCCCAGGTCGTCAGATTACACACCTCTCCTTCTCTGTCACACACACACATGCAGCGCACACATGCACTCAAACACAAACACACACACACACACACACGCGGAGCCGTGATAGTTGACTCACTGAGCTTCCCTGCTCTTTTGTTCCTGATACACCTGCTCAATTTACCACCTCCCACACGCATGCATGCACTAAAACACACACACACACACACACACACACACAGTGGTAAACACTCACAGCATCACCAAACAGCTCAAGCAACTCAAAACTTAGTTCCCATGCGAGCAGCAGTGGGGGAGAAAAAACAAAAGAGAGATTGAATCAAAGTGAGAAGAAATGAGAGCAAAAAAAAAAAACAAAAAACAAACAAAAAAAACCCTTTGCTCCAATGTGTTCCTCTTTTCCCCCCTTTTCCGTTTCCTCTCCTCAGTTTTTCCCTCCTCCGCTGCTCTCCTTTACTCCGCACTATTCCCATCTACTTTTACTTTGTTTTGCCCTCATATCTTGCTTCCTTTATTCCTGAACATATCCTATTTTCAGCTCCTCTCATTGCCTTTTTCACCTCTGCTTTTTCCTGCTGGTTCTCCATACATCACCGCGTTTGGTTTTTCAGGTGATATTCATACATTTATCCGTGACAGAGATTTTCTTTACCTTAGGATCAGAAGTGCCAGATTTAGCCTCTTCTCCTGCAATTTCTCAGGATAATAGGACAAACATGAGCAGAGAGAGAGAGAGAGAGAGAGAGAGAGAGAACCTTGCCACAGCCAGATGTCATCCATTTTATCTGTCACTGTGGCCCTGCTACTTCATATTATGTATGTGTGTGTGTGTGTGTGTGCGCATCCTCTCTGGTGCACAAGATAGCCTGCCCATTTGCTTTGTTGGCTGCCAAACACTTAGGTTTGCTCTCTAAGCACAGACGTTCGTCCGTGCCAGAACAGTTTGTCCCAGTTTCCCACTGAGAAACTCCTATACGGAAACGGCTGCACGCGTGTGGACATGTACAGACATTTAAACGTCTAGATACAGCGCGGCGTGTGTGTCTGTGTGTGTGTGTGTGTGTGGTTGAATGTACACTGAGGTGCCGCTGTGTTTTCTCTCCGTTTAAGCGATGTCAGGTTTTGTGTCCCCAGGGGATCAGGCACAGAAGGCACAAGGCACCTATAGATAAAAAAAAAATCCCAAACTCTCAGAACCACACAAAGTAAGAGCTGCCAGGCATTCATGGTTTCAAGGCTATCTGCGAAAGACTTCAAATTGCAGCTTCAGCCCATACACTGCCATCCTCCGACACTTTATCTCTCTCACACACACACATGCACACACATTTCTCTACCTCGCATTACTGTGTTGTTATATTCCTAACATACCATCCCAACTAGCCCCAAGCTTAACTCATTACAGGTCTTATTCAGTGTTACATCAGCCAGACAGGAATGTAATGGCCAGTGTGGGACATTAATGTAATCACGCTACTCTTTTCTCAGGAGCACAGCACCATAAGCTGTTTTATTTCCAGTAATTATGTTTATTTCCGTTCATTTAAAACCTTTGTTATTGTCTATGAAAGAAAATCTGGTGGACTCGGTTCATTGCTCTGTTACTGTTGTGGAATGTGGCGGAAATGTCATTAGCCTTCTCTGAAAGCTTAGACGATATTAACACAATAAAGTCACCTGTGTAATTGCAACACCTATGTTTTGAACTCGTCTTCTCGCTCCCGTCATTTCCTGCTCGTCCCGCTACTGTCAAATAAATACAGAAGTCTGGTTGAGAATCTTCTGTGGAAACAAACTCAACAAGCAATCTGTTGAAGTACCTCATCAGGAAAACAGCCCACATCACGCTGGTGGTCCTGTTATGGATAACAGTGAGTATTTCTCCAGCATTTCTGAACAGGCTAATATCAGTTTTTGACAGGTGGAGCAGCAGCAACACACAGAGAAATGATGCATTGTGTCAGGTTGCACAGTGGAGGATGTGCTGTCCGTTTCTACACTGTCTGTCAAATTCTGGGCATTGATGTTTAGATAGTGGTAAGTCAGGAGATTATTACAGTTACTTCTACAGTTAGAGTATCATTGCTACACTAGTTAGATAGAGTAACTAGTAAAGATTAAGACTCCATCATTTTGCCTTCAAGACACAACAAACATCTTAAATCTCCTGGAACTTCCTGCACCTTGATAGCTGCTGCACTCCCAGGCACTTCTTACTGATTGGTTGCATGGAGTCCACCCACAGAATGGCAGGAATGCACTGACTGTCCTGGTCTGCTGGATATGCTGGATGTGCCGACAGTTTCCTTTACATCTATTTTGATCAGCCGTCCATCTGTCAGCATTGACTAATTTGATAGTGTGTTAGCTGAGCGAAGGAGATGAGATGACACGCGAGCAGGAATAGATGACATTAAGTGACTAATTGATTTCACTTATGCACTTTTCAAATGACACATTTTCTTGTGTGTAAGTAGGTTTAAAAGATCACATCACCAAGCTTTTCATGTTTCAAATCAACAATTGGAGACATCAGTTCTAATAATGTACCTCTTAGTTAGAGGTAGCTGATGCATTCATCTTACACAACTGCTCACATGTGCTAAAGGCAGCAGAAGGATGGGTGTATTCAGAGAGTTGTAGGTAACCAGAGCATCTAGTGGAAACACACATACAATGTGCAAACTTAGCAACCTTAATTTAAATACATAAATAGTATAAGTGAAAAACTATAACTTCACATCCCATCACTTTCCCAGTGGTGATTTGGTCCAAGTGCAGCAAACCTGCCATTCTTCCTGTGTGATCACAACAATTTGGTTTTCAAATATTTGGTTTAGAGCCTAATGTGATTTAATGTGTTTAACACTGTTAGCAATTTCTAAACATTTGTTTAAAACAACAATAATCTCAGCAAGTCGTCTGTTGCCCCAGTTGCACTCATCTTGGTTGGTATGTATGGTTCACAGAAAGTTGGAGTTTTTTAATCCCTCTGTAATTAACTCTCATAAATATATATTATCTACCAACGGACCACTGCAAGTACAGTGATCCATGTTGCTAACATCAGGATTTTTCTGACTGTTACTAAAGGTTAGTGACTGTTACCAACAGTCACTAACTCAAATAGCTACAGGGCAGTACCCAGTGGGACCTGCAGAATCTGCATTTTCTTCATGTCTGTAGCTGCAGACATGACAGAAATGTAAAGGTGCCGATGGCTGCAGAAGCACATGCTTCATTAAAAAAAATCCTAATTCCTAATAGCAATTCTGACTCTCCTTGATAAAGATGCTGGACAAAAGTCCCTAACACCTTTAGTAAGTGATGCAGTTTCCCAAACTCTCCAAAACTAGTTTTGAATTAGTTCAAAATGAGACGATGACATCTCACAAAACGTCACAAATACATGCTGCACACACACACACACACAGGTATTCTAAAAACCAATAGACTGAAGGTCTTTGAAGGCTCACTGCGTGCGCCTGTTTTCTATATCCAACTCCACCCAACAAAACTGTACCACCAAGTGGGTGCCTGATTGTAACCATGGAGATGAAATGACCCTATCAAAAAGAGCCGTAACCTTATGCGGCCAAGCCGAGCTAGCAAAGAATAACAATATCATTGATCCACATCCTGCACCCTAACACAAACCCAAACCAACGCGTGCCCCGTACACATAATCACGTACCCTTAAAAACAACATACTGACATATTTTACATGCAGAAAGAAAGAGAGAGAAAAAGAAAAGCCATGTGTGTTTATTCGTCCCCCATATTGCTGTAGAATTTAAAAAACACACCCCAACACCTGCACCTGACCTTCAGTGTTATTAAAGAGCCTTCCTGACACTCACACAGCTCTTCCCTGATGAAAGCAATTCATCCATTTTCCAATAACTTACCACCCTAGGCAATTATGTCTGTTTTTCTGCCACCTCTCTGCTTCTCAATAAAGTGCTCATAAATGGGGAGGGCAAAGATGTGAATCAAGGAAGTGATTTTGAAAAGATTGCTGGGTGTGTGAGGAAATGAGACGGTGCGAGCGTGCATGTGTGTGTGTGAGAGAGAGACAGAGAGTGAGAGCGATGGCTGCGTTAAGAGATGTGTGAAGATAGCAAAAGTGAAAGTGATATTAAAAAGCAGGAGTTAAAAAGAGAGAGCGGGAGGAGGCTGGTGGCAGAAGTTGGGAATTTGACATGTCTGTGGCGCCGAGGCTGCGTTCAGCTGTGCTGTGATGAGAAATTGCTTTAGCAACAGATACAGTCGAAGAAAGAGTGTTACACATTTAAAGCGTTTAAATCATGACAAGTGGGCTCATTTTGCTCTCACCCCACTGTTCTATAGAAACCAGCTCAGGTTTTCTCTGTGATTAGAAAAGTGGAAACTCCTGTTCGCTGTCACCTCTGTCTCTCTCAACAGCTGCTGCGTGTTATGTTTAAAGCTGACCGTGCTAAAATGACCAAAGCAGACTCCATTGAAAACATCATGTATAGAGGCCTAAATGTGCCTCTGAAGTTATTATAATGTATTAATTAACTGATAAATTAAGCCATTAATTAATTTGGCTTTAATATTGAGCAATTAAAAAATATTATTGTTAAACTTTAGCAAAAACTATCAAAAACTATCTTTGCACGAGCCAACTGATAAATCCACTTCGTTCTTCTTTCTTCAGATCAAACATAAATTAATTTCAGCTTGCTGCTTTTTACTTTTAACTTAATTTGATAAATAGACAGTGGAGATGAAACATGAGGCCATGAACAAAAGGTGTCCAACTCTTTCTACAATAAGGATAAACAAACTATACAAACCTTATTTCATACTATAATGTTATTTTTTGTATATGTAAACTAATTATATGGTTGTAAAAATACAATATGATATAGTATATTATAAATAGGATGTATAGTATGTAATACTGTATAGTAACAGTTGATAGATTATGTACATTAGTAAATATGTATTATTGTGTACAGCTGATTTTAAGTGCTAAACAGGGATATTTAAAGTGTTACCTATGAATGGTTTTGATCTTGGTGGAAAGCACTGCATGTTAGTAGGATTACTAAACTTATAATACACATTTTATGGTTTATTTTAAATGCTAAATGAGTCTGAAGAAGTCTGAATGTCGAAAAGAGAAAGAAATACCCAGACGATATAATTTCATCAATAGAAACTTTTAGAAAATAAAAGATGAATCAGCAACGTCCTCTTGTCCTGCACTTTCATAATTAGTGACTGAGCATCAAGGAGATTTAGGAGGATTTAGTAGAGATATTGAAAAATATCAGAAATGGCTTCCCCTCTTTCATCAAGTATAGGAAGAGCAATTCGAAAAAAGAAAGAAAAACTCCTGTGCTGCTTTAAGATTTGTCTTGTCGATGGTTATTTTCTCATTAATGTGCCACTCCTGTCGCATCCCGTCGCCGCACGTCTCACAGCTGGTTTCACCTCCTTCGCTGACAATGGCACGACTTGTTTACAGGTGGAGCTCTCTCCAGAGAGACTAATAATACCCACAGCTGAGATATCACTGCTGCCTACACCATGTGCCCATGCTCAGCCAGGAAGAGTGAGATGGGGGGTAAGTGAGGCGGGAAGACAGGATAGCAGCATGTGTGGCGCTAACTTTGCAATACGAGAAAGGAAGTAATATCGAGAGGATGAGGGAAGTGTGGAGACATCGAGAATGACATAGATTTTGCTTTTACAAGCATCTACTATGTGGGTTTAAAACATTTTATGGCATAATGCTGTTTGTTTCGTTCATTGGTGCACTGTATTGCCCACAAATGAAAATGCGCATCTCCGTGTGAGGCCCTCCATCCATGACTTAGTGGAAAAGAAACTTTCAATTGGTATTTTACAACTTTCTTTCAGCTTTATTTTCCGTCTATCTGCTCTTCTCTCGTGTGTCTGCGCACCTGTGCACAAAACCTTCATGCTCCCTCTATACAGTTATCCACTGATGCCAAAGTGCCCGGTGATTGCTGGGACTTAGCTGGATTATTATTATATTTCAGGCTTGAGTGTCACCGCGTGTGTGGAGCGCGTTTGCGTACGTGTGTCTGTTGATCTGTTTTTTTCACAGTAAAGTGTGCGTGCGTGCAAGGGCAAGCTCACACACACATATGCAGTAAATACACCCATATATAGAGCATATAAACACACCAGTGAATGACTAGTTATTGCAGCATCTTCTGAAGGATCTGCGGCTGCATGTGCTCGATGTGCTGCGGAAGCTTCAATAAAGAGGGATGAAGGAGAGTCAGGGAGAAGTGAGGAGCGCTGGACAGGAGCAATCATCTAGCAATCTCCTCCTAATGACTATTAAATCTCACTCAAAATGGAAGGGTGTTTGATCCTCCATATTCAGCCCCCAAATCCAGAATGCTAACTTTAGATGATTGTTTTAATCATGCTGCAGAAAGCAGAAGGCTCATGTTACTATACCCTCGGTGGTCTAAATATTGTTGGTTTTAGTCGTCACTGAATGCTGCCCATGCTGTAGTTACAGCATACCTGAAGACTTGAAGATGCATTCAGTGTTTTGTTTTGCCATGCTGTTGGTTTGGCCTTAGAGATTGTCTTTTTGGATAGCCAGAAAGATAATCCTTGATTCAGACTGAAATAACTAGCTGATAGATGGTTCTTAAATGTCATACAGATATTGATGCTCTCCAGAGGATTAATCCAAATGGCTTTGATTGGCAACAAATGTGAACTTTCTATAAGGAACATTAAGCTTAACAGGTACTTTAATTTGTGCTTCACTTCAGCATGTATGTTTTTTCTTTGCCTTCTTCCCAGCAGCAGCCAAGCACCAAGTGAGTGATAGACCAAGTTAGTGACTAGCTACGCAACATAGTGGAGCATCTAGCATCTATTTCTCTCCGCTAAAAGAGAGAGAGAGAGACTGACTGTTGGACTTACTCAAACAGAAAAACAAAAGACGCCAATTGAATGCTAATGTTGCAAATGTCATAACAACTTTATAAGGTGATATAATATCGGATGTTGTGTTTACAGCTTGTTCCACTGCCCCCATTTGGCCAAGAAAATCAATTAATGCCGTTTTAAAAAGACAGTAATGAATCTATGACTCTCTATGTTGTGATTTACAAAAAAAAGGCAGATAACACAACCAACAAATGGGTGATAGAAAATTTGAATCATACATAGGCCTTTGAAAAGATACCAAAATTATGCAGCTCAGTACTTTATTGTCCTTGACAACAGTATTTGTTGTTCTGCTGATATACCTACTGTAAAGCTCAAATGTCCTCTGGGAAGAAATGCCAGGCCTCAGTGTAGAGCACAGAGTATTATTAAGTCTTCCTGATGTATTATTATATATTCAGTAGATTATGTAATCCATTATTCAATAGCTGTTATTTGATTTAAAAAAAACTATGGTGCTGATATGCATAAATAATGAAATCATTTTCCTCACCAGAATTTGTGTGCTGTAAGGTAGTTCTCACACGCAAAAAAAAGGATGTAAACAAAAGGTCTGGTCGGTTATTTTATGTTGGTAAAGAGGCGTCCCGTGTGCTGGCTCATCACTGTTTCTTCCTAATGAAAATACAGGATAGAACATGAATTTAGATCTTTATATTTATGTATATGCAGATTATAATGTACTCATTTTGTTCTACTGTATAGTAAAAGTGTTCCTCGTTATACTCTTAATATAATTTATACGAGATACTGGAATAGAAAATGACTGTGTCTGGTTTTACAGTTTTGTAAAGGGATGGCCTTTAAACTATCCATTATGTCAACCCTAAACAGCCTATTAAGCTGCACTGTTTGTCTCATTAATGGGAATGATATGAGAGAAAATATGTGAAGTATTGTATCAGATTGTACTTTATTATTCAATTGGTTTTCCATTTTGGTCTGGGAAACACTTATGAAAAGGAAAGAGGATTATGAGAGAGAAGCTGGGAAAGTAATGTGTGCCAGCTGATATCAGGGGAATTCCTGAGTAAATTAAGCACAAAAAAACACACACAGGCACAGATAAACATGCATAAAAATACAAGCACATACACAACGGCTCTCTGTCTTTCTCTCTCAGACACACACACACACACATACACAAATAAATGACCTACCCTTAGTGTTCCCATGACATCTGTTACCACAAAGTGCAGTTGGCTGAGTGGAAAAAGTTACTATGATCCACCCAAGAACATAAGAGGAATTTACAAAAAAAAAAATAGAAACCAGAACATAACCAGATAAGTGGATGTGAGCTGTTTTAGCAAGGTTTAATGATAATAATAATAATAATAATAAGTAATAGTGTACTTATGTACATGCCATGGATGACTCTTATCTCATCACCTAATACAGGAGCCATTGAAAGTGGCCTTTCTCCATATTGTTTTCAGACTGTCAACAAATCCCATGACAAGAACCAAAATAGTTTGATGTGTTCAATCATCATCAAAACCTTCAAATGTCACCACCCTGTCTGTGACACTCAGCTCCAAGCAATATCTTTCCTGTAGCTGATGTACATCTCTAAAAAAAAGAAAAAGAAAAGAAAAGAAAATATATTTTTCCAATAAGAGGAACAATATATTGAAATTAATAATAAACTACAGTGCCCATATTCGTCAGCTTGGCTCGACAAGACATCAGACTAATTTTGGGAATAATACAAAAAGAAACATGTAATGCAGTTTATTTCATAGTTTCAAGTTGTTCAGTGCCTGTATCTATTTCTTTGATCACGTAACAACACGTAAAGGTATTTATTCACTTATTAATCCTCAAAGCTGTGCTGCCTCCAGCAGTACTGTGGCAGTAGCACTGTAGTGGGAGTTGTATTCCTCTAATAATGACAGTATTTTTGCAAGTTGCAAGAATTCAAACACCATCATTATGAGTTCTGCACATGAGTAAGACTACCCGTCATGCTATTATTGTTGCAGAAACTGTTTTATAAGCCGCGCTTTAGCTTTATATGTGCAGCCCCCTGCCACCAGCAGCAGCACAATGCTCCGGTCCCCTGCAGAGTTTGACTCTAAAAGCTGTAAATATGCACCTTTTATCGGGATGAACCGATGAAACATAGAACCACTGGAAACATTAGAATTGTTTTTCACCATGTTACTCGCAAATTAAAGCCTATAAACAGACCACAGGTGCTTTTCGATATGAGACGTAGTTGGATCTGCAGCAACTCGAATCGCTCTGGCTAAAACTTAGTGAGAACAGTTTTTCAGTCTGGCAAAAGGAAAGAAAAATCAATCTTGTATTATACCTGTAATTCTGGACAGCATGATCAGTGTTTGTAACACAAACAACTCTCTCAAATACAGAAACCCATCCAAAGAGAAGAAACAGAAAATGAGGCGCAAGCACTGAACGAGCAGAGAAGCAATACATCAAACATTGCTTGTTTGCAGTTGCTCATTGTCTCAGGTTTTGCACACTCCCAGCTGACGAAAATGTGGTGCTGCTGAAAAGTCTCCATGAATATCAAACATTAGCATCCTAAAGCGAGGCTTGACACATACATTCGCTGTTTCTTTTTGGCAGTGATGGTCAGCTTTTCTCACTGCTGCTGTGCTAATTGTTTTTTGTTTTTTTTTCTGTTTTGTTTTGTTTTGTATGCCGTTAGGAATAAAATTAGGCCGACTGGTGACAGACTGTAGGTGGAAAATGCTAGCCTGGATCTAGCACCGTGGCGCATTCATTTTTTCTTTCACCCACATTAATCACATGTGTCCCCATAAATCTGAGTGAAGACATAAATGGAAATTTCTAAAGGCAAGCCAGACATGTAGACTGTACATATTGAATTTAACAATGATTTTTATACATGTGTGGATTCTTTCATAGCAGGCCTCAAAAAATGCTGTTTGTCTTGGCGGTATTAGAAAAAGTGGGTCTCTCTTTACTTTACTTTATTATCTGACAAGAACAGTGCTTTAACATTTTTTATTCCTAACTTCAAGAGAGTTGTTTTTAAATATAAATCAAGATTTGACTATAAACCACTTGGGAAATATATATGAAAATCCATTTTGCATTTTGGTGGTAAACAGATGTTGTTTTGAAGACTTTGTTTGTGAACTGCACGGTACGGTGGATGACTGTTATAAGATCCAGTGAGAGAATGGAACAGATATAGAGGATAGAGAAGACAGAGTTACAGGCGAACTGACTGCGCACACAAACACGCCTGCACGCACGTACACAAAACTTGAAATGATGCGTTTGAAGGGCTTAATGGTGGAGATTATCAGGCACGCACTCAAACACATGCACACACATGATGTGTAGGTCCACATTACGGGCCTGCTGCTCGGGAGTTGGTCCTTCTGTGACATTTGGAAAGGGCACGGGGAGCATCACTCACCAACACACACACACACATGCACACACACAAACACACACACACACGAGCTGGTTTCCATCACTTCAGAGGACAATACATTAACTTAGATTCATTTCCTGGACACTAGCCTTAACCTTAACCACAACCATAACAGCTCTAACCCCAACCAACCTGTAACTGTAACCAGGTCATCGCTCTAAAATTCAATGCCTTTCCTACAAATAAGCATTTAGTCAGGTTGAGGTCCCCACAGTGTGTGTAGTACCTTGTACACGCACACACGCCCACACACAGCTTTGACCTCCAGGCCATCAGGTGTCAGCATATCCCCCCCACATACAGAAGCTCAATACTCAGATTAACATCAGAAGCCGGGATTAGCTCGCTCCTGCCAGGTTTGGACAGTACACACTCGTTTCACCTGGTTGTGTCCTGTAGTGCTCGAGTGCCACCCACGCAGCCACACAGCACTCGTGCATCTGGTAATAGCACACACAGATGTATCCGCACATGCATGGATAGGATGTTTGGCATTTACTGATGAAGGCTGACATTACAAAATGAAGTTAATGAATGACTGAAAAACTGCACTAATGCTTACGTGTTTGAGAGGGAAACAGCGGAAAAGGCAGAGAGGCCCTTTAACCCTTACTGTAGATTCATGAAACCCCCATTCTCCTGTTACATAAACAGCAGAATAATGCAGTAATGCTGTTTGTTATCTCGTATTCACGAGCCTGTAAGACTCATTCTGGGACACTGTTCTGTACTACAAAGTACAGAATAGCTGAAAAACTGCCTCGGCAACAAAACTCTGCCCCATCCTTGACTATCTGTGCTGTCTTACATAACTATGCCTCACCAGCCACCTCACAGCAAGTGAGCTTGTTCAAAACCCTCAAGAGGCGTCGCTTCCTTCTTTCACATTGGCAGATTTAGCAAAAGCATTGACTGGCTTGACCAGTCTGTCAAAACCAGATGATTGATTTCTTCGATGGGTGATTTGAAGAAAAGGCCACACTAAAAAGTATCCGAACAAAGCCACAGACTTCTGTCCTGGTTTTGAGTGTGACAGCATGTCAGACCTCTACGTCTCCTCTATTAGAGATGCTTTGTCCCATGATCTTGTCTATTATATTTAACAAGGAAATCTGGATGCTTCTGCAGCCACAGCGTGCTTTTCATTCAGTAAGGTTAGCAGATGAGCTACACCCTTGAGACTGGGGTCAATACAGCAGGTTTGTCTGTTTTTATCTCCTCCGACTGTCTGAAATGCTGCAGCTCCTCTGGTTGGATGAGTCACTCGCCAGACTGCAGCAGAAAATAATGCCATTCTACTGCCACCTTGTGGTAACTGCGATTCGATTCAAAACAGACGCTCAAGTCGGTTCCACACAATTACCCTGTTACACTGAAACAGTATTTTAGCACTCGCACCTTTAACAGCTAACATGTTTTCTAACACGAGGTGCCACTGCAAAACAAAATGTCAATAATTACTAATTAATAATATGCATGAATATGAATCATGATTCATTTACAAAATGAATAAATAGCATCTTGAATTTACTTGCTTGTGTATTTTTTAGTTTTAGTTAAGGGAAATCTCAATATCCCGGCATTTAGTGATATTTTAGACAGCAGTGTTTTGTGGCAGCAGTTCGCGGGGCATGCTTCCTCATGTTTCCATGTGCCAGTTACCCCGTGCACAGAGCTGGGTGCATATGAAGAAATGGGTTTTAAATTATGCTGGAAAAGCTTCACTAGCCTGCAGAGATCCCCGACTGCAACCCCATCCAACACCTTTGAGATGAATTGGAACACTGACTGCGAGCCAGGCTTTATCACCCAACATCAGTGCCCAACCTCACTAATGGGCTTTGTGGCTCGATAGGAGCAAATGGTCGTTGAAAAAGCTTCACAGGAGAGTCAAAGCTGCAGCGGCAGATTTTGGTTTTTTGTGTTGGAAGGTTTAGAAATGTTTGTACGCATATATATATATGATTTAGTACAGTTGACTGTGCATTTCTGGCCATGTAGTTTATTTTACAGTAAGATACTGTATGTGTATTAGTCTTGCAGTAATGCCTTCCAGCCCTAGTGCAGATTAGCGTGGCTATTGCATTTCTTATTTTTTTATAATATATAATCCTTGCTTATAGTACTCGTGATCTTTTTCTTCATGAGTAAATACTTCAAAACAACAATCTCAACACTCAGGGGCAAAGATTCCATCTATACACCTACACAATGTATAGCAGTATGCTAAGTTGAGAGTAGCCTTTTCTTTCTTCGGCTTTTATAGCCCAGCAACAGTTTGACCCAGACACCTGAGAGAGCAGCACAGACAAATGTGAGAATGAACCAGAGATGAAGAAACAGAAAATGAGAGAAAAACAGTGTGTCTGTCGGTGTGTGCATGTGAGACACTTTCAATTCAGAAGCTGTGGCATCGAACTGTCAGTGAAGTCCAGAAGTGCTGACAGGTAGTACACACACACACACACACACACACACACACACACACACACACACTCATACTGTTGTAATTGAAAGCTGTCACTTTGAGATTTTCTCCTCCACGGGGATTTGCACAGGTTGGCTGCGGCTCCCCGGACTTTACTCGTCTCTTCTCTTTGATATTACTCCTCACCTCTCGATTACAGTTCTGACTCTTTCTCTCTCTCTCTCTCTCTCTCTCTCGCTCTCTTTGTGTTACCGTGGCACATAATACACAGGCGCCTCCTCTTTCCTCCCTCGTATGTGCACGCACCTGCTAATAAAAAAACACAATTTTATCGGTGAAAAACAACAAACCTCTACAGATTAATAAAGGAAACACACTGAGTCCTAAACTAAATCTGATTCAGTCTCCAGTTCAGCTGTCTCAGCGTCAGTCTAATTGGGCCTGTCTGTACCTTGGCATGCCCGGATTGCTGCGGCTTGAAAGCGACTGCAGCTGAAGCTGGTGAAGTTGGGCTAAATTCATTTGTTTGTCACTTCATAAGTTTCGATATTCCCTGATGTCTAAATATTCTCCCTTTCTCTTCCATTCTCTCTCTGTGCCATGACTAAACAGCGTAATTCATTCATTATGGATCAGGCCCTAAATTAGGTTAGCACATATTTAATCATTCATGTGGGCTCACTTCTTTGACTGGCCTGCTGAATCATTAATTAGGAGTTTTGGAGATGCTAATTCGTTCTACGATCCAGATGAACATCTGAAGAGTTGGATGGACTGATGCCTGTTTTTTTTTTCTGTTTTGTGCTGCACCTGCACGGACACTAAAGGATTTCTCTCAATACTGGTTAAAAATGGATTAAGGATATTTTTTAGGATAATACGCCAAACCATAACTCGTGTCCTACCAACTGTATGCACACAAACACAGCTGAGGTCAAACTGAGATTGATTTAACATCAACATCGCCAGGGTTTTTTGATGTCAAGTCATAGGAACAAATGACAGGTATGAGATACGATGATCAGAAAGGTCCAGTGCACACAAACATGCACAGACACTCCTATTTAAATGTTCAGATCCCAGTAGAGTAGCTAACACACATCATTTAGCACGGTATTTTGTTCACTGGATAAAACCTCTGCCAGAGGTTATTCATTTATTTGAGTTATTTACATACTACATATGCAGAGTCATGTGTACATAGACCTACTGATCACTAAACAGCTAAGAGCTAATTTAGTTGAAAACTAAATATGAATATGAAGTGCACTACCTCTGTGTGCTTCTAATCTGGGGACGGTATCCTGTGTTCCCTTCCTACAGTTTGAGATGAACACCATGGTCAATCTCTATTCTGTGACTTATATTCCCCACTCTGCTGCCCCTGGGTGCTGAGCTCTCTATTTGTTTTGGTGCCCTGGTCATACCGCGGCCTTATCTCATCTCTTCTCTCACCTGATTACCCAGCGGTGGAGCCGCCTTCCTTTCTCAGTCTAGCCTCACTTGGCTGAACTGATGTTCTCTGTTTCATAAGAGGTAATACAGCTGTGGCATTTTGAAAATTGCACCAGCTCCAGCCTCCAATACAGCATGTTTTCGGATGCAGTGAGTGGTGAGAAGAAAGGCTAAATCGTGTCTATTGATCAACGCGCGAGAGAGATCGTGGCTTAGTCACAGCCAAGGCTGCACTATGAGCACATAACAATGGTCGGTTTCTTTAAGGAGTGGAGTTTTTCTCTGGAAGGACTTAAAGTGCTGTAAGGGAGCCTCAAAGCTAAACCCCTTTAGTCCCTACAAACAGAAAAAAGTCACAGCATTCATCCAAACACAGTAGAAGCTCAAGGTTTTCATCATTACAATCTGTAACTTTCCACTAAGTCAAACCGCAGATGTCATGTTTGTACTTTATAAAAAAATATAAATAAATAAGCAAAGACAGGAACACACTTTTGTTGCACTCAGGTTTTGAGGCGCACACACACACTTTAAATGTTTTATGTCTTTCCCTTGATGTTTTTCTGTTTTATCTAATGCATTTGCATTGAATAGCGTTGCCTGTTTGTTGCAGTATGTAGAAAATGCTCCGGACCAGATAGCAGTGCTCTTCTGATAGTAGGCCTTTTTCTCTTTGATGTGCTCGCACAGTTAAAGGTATTCACATTAAGCTTGGATTTATATGTTTATTTTTATCTGAATACATAGCCTCACTGGAATTACTCTTAAATCTTTCATGCGCAGCTAAGTTGGTTCTTTAGTAACAGACAATGTTTCCAGTAAACATTTAGCACATCCAGTCTAATTAACTTGGAAGCGTTAATCAGTTCATTAGGTTGAATTCCATAACCCCGGGGAAGTCCAAGATTATTAGCTGTAATACTCAAATATTTACTCTGCCACTACATTTTCAAGATCATGGACATTCAGAACACCTGGCAGCACTGTTTGAATTCAGACCTCTATTTGCTTTGACTGCAGTTTGCCTGAGTTTGAGGCAGTAGCACGCCCAGACCACTAGGTGGCGCACTGGTGCCATTTACTCCTTAGAGTAAAAACTTGGGTTTTTTTAACTTTTTAATTAACTTCTCATTCACTGTGTTTTCAAAATGTGTGTTTCTTTTTTCACGATATAATTCGCATATTATTTGTCATTTATCTTTTGCATTAATAATAATAGTTATTATTACATGCTATTAATCTGTATCATCACGCTCGATGACGTCGGCCAAGGATTAACTGTCGATATCCGAGAAATCGAACAACAACCGGAAGTGCATCGTGCGAGAAAATGAGATGTTTTGTGTTTTGGAGTTAGTCAGCAAACGTTAACTTACACTGTCTGTTAACGAAGAAGATAAAACAGCGGTTTTCTCAGCGAAACTATTTCTTTCTGTGATATATCCTCCGGAATTTGATATTGCTCCTGGACGAACCCGTCATTTTGTCTGAGAACGGGAACGGTGTGAGGTAACGAACAAACCGTCAAGCTAACGCTAATAAGCCAAGTGTCAGACTGTGTTGTTACGTTTACTTAGTTTGTTGGTTTGCAAACCACTCTGCATGATCCTGTAATCAGCGTAAGACGTGTATGAGTGGATTAACACGATCATACTAGAGTCACGGTGTCAGACGAACTCAGAACCACCAGGCTACCGGCTGGCAAACGAACTTGCTGAAGCTAATGTTGTCATTAGCTAACAGGTAGCTAGCCTAGCTCAGTACGTTTCCCAGTAGACGACAGTTTAGTTAAAATCGCCACAGAATCGCTGATTATTGGTTTCATGTATGAAATAAGGATTTACGTGTTTCTACAGTGCGACTGCTGTCTGTGCGATCGCTGCAGTGGTTCTAGAGAAGAGCACAGTCATGGAAAACCTCACCCCCAAACTCCACTTTCAAATGGTTTTAAGTGGTTTCGGTTGGGGCTGGGTTACCAAACGGACACAACAGGCAACCCCTGCGTTTCTGAACCCAAAAATGAAATGAATGATGAAATGACTTATTGATCAGGTCATGTTTGAAAAGAGAGTGTCATCTGTGATGGTTTAGTACATTTACAAAGCACACAAACATCTCAGGCTTAGCTTAATTTTGTTCAGTCTCGCTCAAATTGTTGTTGTTTTTGTTTATTCCAGCCAGGATGGACCCAGCTCTACTGAGGGAGAGGGAGCTGTTCAAGAAAAGAGCTCTTTCCACTCCAGCTGTAGAGAAGAGGCAGGCGGCCTCTGACTCGGGATCACACAAGAAAAAGAAGCCCAAAGTTGATAAAGACAGCTCATCGGGGTCCAAACACACTGCTGGTAAGCGAAGGAAGGTTTCCCGTAATGGATTATGACATGTTTCAATGCTACAGTAAATAGCTTTTCTTGGCAATGTTAACAGTTATACAAACCATGGTGCTGGTGACATATGTATGCTGTTGATATATATGCCAGTAACAATGATTCTAGTGTCCATCATCATTGTACTTTTCAGTTTCAGTAGGGATGCATCACTCAACATTTATAGAGAAAAGAGATTTTATTGTCTTATTACGCTGGCCAATTTAATACCATTCACTGATATTGTCATTCCATTTTTCTAGAAAGCTCAAATTTAAAAGCAGCAGTCATATTATTGTTCAATTTTTGATAAGACCTGTCAAACTAATTAGCTTTGCTTAATGCATGTGCAGGTTGCTTATTTAATATAAAAATATTATTTTTAAACGTGCACCCTGCAAAATTCTGAATTTAGCTATTCAGGTAAAGCCTCCCTCTCCACCACATGACTTCAAATGATCAGAACAGCTTGAATGACAAAGTGATATTGCATGGAACTGTCATCGGTTGACTGTGTGGGGTTTTCGTTTTGCTGTGTTCTGTATACAACCATATGTCAATTTTTGATGTAAATTGAGTAATCAAGCATTTCAGAATTGAACTTTGAGCAGCAGCTTCTAATGTAAGTTTGCAACTTTAAAACCAGTGCTTCGTGTAATTACAGACAGCCAGCAATTTCATTTATTTGAAAAAAGAAGCCCATAATTCAGTGACATTTTATTAGGCATTTTGTGGTAAGGCATATGAAACCATACACTGTGCTCAGTACGACATGATAAAGTACATTACTGTGCAGCAACAAAGTGTCACTTGTCATCAAATATTGTTGCAATGCTTAACACGCTGACAGCACTGGTACAAAATTTACTGAAGAACAGAGAAACACAGGCTTTATCCAAAGCAGTGATGATGTCAAACTAAGCTTGATAAATGCATTTCTTGTCAGGCCCTTTTGGAAAATTGGGATATTTAAGTCCTCTTCTGTGGTTAGCGTTTTCTGTCTGTGTACAACATTTTTACATAAATGTTGATTTGCATCCAGCATGTGGTATGTATGCACAGCATTCACAGGGTCAATGTAGCTTAACAGGAAAGCTTCAAAAATGCTTATATTAGGATCGATTGCTGTTATTATGTGGGTATTTTGGCCAACGGCATATTCTCTAAACCTCAATGCAATGCATTCAGTGAAAGCCTCCATTGCTAAGTATTGCAATTTTGTGTTTGTTTATCCCACACTATTACAGGATGTTCACACATACAGATACAAAAGCCTGGGCTTGTGACAGTTTCCCATTCATTGTCAATTGAGAGACAGGTTTGCTGTGTGTACCCCCTGTGGAGCATGACAGATTCAAAGTATCAACTTTGTGCAGGTGTCCTGTGATGCAATTCAGCTGTAGCTGTAGTGTAAATTACGTGCTAAACACAACACACCTCTAGAACTACAGATTCGCCAAAGCCCAGGTACTGCCACTGTATGTGTGAACGCACCATTAGTACTGTGTCTACTTATTGGGCTTGCTTTCTCATGGTAATATTTGTGATATAAAATATGCCACTTAGGGTCTTCTCTGTGTGCCAAGTGGTAGTGGATGTAAAAGTGTAAAGATCATCTGCTAATTGAAATGAAATACTATTTAGACTTGTTTCAAATCTGTGAAAAACTGCCACTTTCCTTTTTTACATTGCTCTTTTGTCATGTTTGCTGCTCCACTTCCTCTGCACTGTTACCAACTGAACCACTAGTTGTCAGTTATAGAAGTTCATTTCTGAGGGCACCCATGTCAGCACTGTCACATTGGCCAGTTCAGCAGTGAAATCCAAATCCCCGCTCTTTCCTTTCTTTCATAATTTCTGCCTCTATACCACCTCAGTGTGGGAATCTGGCTTCTGGCAAATGCTGGTCATGAGTTTGCTGCAGCTTCCAGGCCCCTCCTCTTGTAGTTGGTGATGTGTCTTCCCTTTGGCACAGCACCCGCAGTCCAGTAGCTCATAGAGCACAGCCAGGGCAGCCAGAGACAGGACAGTGAGGATGAAGAGCAGGAGGATAACAAAACAGGCCACATTCCAGCCGTCGTGGAACGGGTAAACTTCCTGCACCTGCAGGGAGAGGCCGTAGATGGGGGCCGCCTCTGAGAGATTAGTTGGGTATATAGTGGTGCTGATGTTGGCCATGATATCTGGTTGGAAGCAACAACAAGGGAGAAAGGCAAATTGTTAATACCTGGGATTCTGAGTTTTACTGCAATATGCCGACAGCAGTAGGGAGACCGAATTTAAAAGTGATGTTTTAAAATACTTGTTTCCATGTTCACCATGGAAACGAGTATGAAGGGAATTATCATGAATTGGGCTAGAGTAGGGGTAGAATGGTAGAAGCATTAAATGTTGGAAAAAAAAAAAGCAAAATAAAACAATGTAAAAAAAAAAACAACACTAATATGGTGTTAGATATGGACACAGTGGGAATCACAAACAGAAAAAGAACAGAAAAAAATCATCAGGGTTTAACTTGCAGTAATGTGATTATGGTTGAATTTCATCATTATCGTTATTAGGTATGTCACTTCCTGGAGTGTGAGCATGGTTGTACACAAAAGAAAACCTAAGCTACACCATAGCCATTAATTATTTCTGTCATTAAAGAAGTTTTTTTTTACTTGAAGAACTAGAAGACATTGTGGTATCGGAGCAAAAAGTTATATTACAAAAGAACACAAACCCTGCTGAGACCATCTGGCCACAACAAAAATAGACTTTAAAGGCTGATAGCAGTTGATGGGTGCAGATTGAAATGTACCATCTACTCAATGTTTGCAATTCTTCTGCCACAATGTCTGACAACAGAATTGCACTTTAGTTTTAATTCAGTTAAAAGGTGTTCTGCAGTGTGCTCATTGTCAGGCCAGCTGTCTCCCTTCAGTTATCCTTTAACATTTTCAGCCACCGCCTACCATTTTAAATCCTCAGGGAATAGCCTGCCAGTATCTCTGCCCACACGCACACACTCGGGGACATACAGTACATGCTCCGTACACACACACTCACAACTGCACACATTTTTATATAACGCACCAGGCATAAAGACCAAGGCAACTGACCCAGATTGTTTGAGCGACAGCAGAAATGAGTCGAGCACAGATGCCTCCTTGAGCAGCAGAGTTAAGTATGAAGTTGACTTGTTTTTGTGTGAAAGTATGTTTAAATAACAAAACAAAACAAACATTTGTTTTGTGTGAGAGTGCATTTTATTGCACTTGCAGAGATAGTTGAGTACTTCTTGTGTGACCATACCTTGGTTTTCTGTGTTACCTGAAACTGTTATATGATAGAACCCTTTGTTTCGAGGCTTCAGTTGTCTCAAGACTGAACACATTTTCGCCTTTGTTAAAACCTTGCACTGGTACATAGACACTTTTTGTAAGTAATGCATGAAAGGCAACAATAAAATGTACCTTTCTGTGTAATTATTTTTATTTTATGCTAATTTTTTTACTTTTTTCAAAATCCGAATTAAATGAACTTACATTATTTTCTCTCCTTTAAAAACATTTCGAACAAATACTGCCCCAAAAACATATATTTTAATTTTATATCCTTAACAAAAAATATCTATTGTGCATTTATTTTCCAAATGAAAAATGAATTCTTAACTACATTTATAGTGAGCTTGTAATTGACTGAATAACATCTGTGTACAGTAGATGGATAGTGTTTTGTGGTATTTTGTTCTCAGTTCAACTTTAATTTAACTCCCTCTTCTCTCTTATTGCAAATCCAGCTCATAATATCAGCTTCTCTTCAGCTTATTGCCATGACAGCAGTCATTTTCTTTTTACTACTTTTCCCTGCCTGGCATTGCCCCCCATGGCCTCTCTGCTCATTTCTTTTGTCACAGCAGTCACAATCACGTAACAGATAGGCTCCGTGCGACATCTGTTGTCTCATCCTAAATGAGTCCCAGCCAAGCTCTTAAAGGTGTTGTAGGACTAGATATTGCTCTCTTGCTACACAGTGGGATCCTCTCAGTAGACACACATCCACATCCACATCCACACACACACCAAACAATTACATACTCGTAATGCCCCCAGCTGGCTCCTCACAGCTGTCAGTCCCTCATTGATTGTCTTAAGAGCTATAATTTAAGTCAAGCATCTCCACAAACACCAACATGATGTGTACACACACACACAAACAGATACAGCTTCTGATGTCTAGCATTCAAGCGGAAAACATCCAGACAGACATCATGTTTATTTAATACAGTGTTTGCTCAATCTTAGGCTGATCATTAAAATTGCCACCTAAAAAATGTAAAAACATTTTCATATGTAGCTGTTATATATAGAGAACATGCAGAGGAAGATGTCTCTAATGCCGGGAGAATCGGTTTTGTAAATAGATCTGCTGCTTTTAAAGATGTATGGAGTGCCATGTAGATGCCGGATACTAACACAGTGAGACTAGGAACAGCCCACATCCTGCAGCATAAAATCATATTGTGGATTATTGTGATCTGTTGAGCTCACGCATACACATGAATCTCAGGATGCTGCTCTGGAAAATATGCAGACTCACCTGTCTGGCTCCGTCTTTGGAAGATGCAAGTCAACAGAGGCGCTCTCCTCTTCGCAGTGCTCTACCTAACGCTCTGTGCTTCGCTCTCTCTCCCTCCTCCGCGTTCAGTCCTTGACCTGTTTTGCTCCTAAGCACTCTCGCGCACTTCCAGCCATCGCTCGTGCACTAGCTCGCGCGCTCTGCCACTCCTTGCAGCTCTTCTTGTCTCAGCTGAGCAGGCACAGGCTCTTCTCCATCATTGGCTCCTTTCTTTTAGCCCTGCCTCTGCACCATTCGTTAACTGGCCTGTCACAATTTCGGCATCCCACCCACAGTGCGGCTCATAGCAGCCGAAGTGCCTGCCCACATCATGAATCATTCATGAGTCAGTGTCTGCTTTCAGCTTTGATTGGTAAGTGCTCATTTCAGACCTCAGGCAGTCTCCTTTGGGGGAGCAGAGTTACTGGACCAGCTGGCTGGACTTTTCACATCATACATATATTTCATGATCATTTATTTGTGTTTCTGTATTTTTTGTTTTTGTTTTTTTTGGGTGTCTGGATAGTATAATATCACCACCTTCCATGCGGGAGACTGGGTTTTGAATCCCTGGCCTACCTCCAGTAGGGGTCCTTGGGCAAGACCTCTTTACGCTCACCTTACCTTTGCCTTGTACCTGTGTAAGTCGCTTTGGATAAAAGCGTCTGTCAAACAACTAAATGTGAACGTATCATTATCAAATCTGTTGAAAAGACTAAACACTAAAACAATCCAAGTAATTAACTATGTTCCGGCTCTGCAGCCAAAGCCTGACTTTGCGTATTCCTCTGTGCCACTGAGCTCTATCGTTGTCCAGAAACTTATTAAAAATACATTGGTAAGCACCCATCTTGCGGTAACATTTTCCTGCATTACCACAAACGCATGGACACTGAGAGCTATTTTGAGTGAATCCTACATACAGTGCTGTGAAAAGCATTCTGTTCCTCCTGATTTCTTCAAATAAAATGTTTCAAAAAACATCTATGGAGATTGATGAAACTACTGAAACTGGGTTAAGAACTGTCTAGTGGAATCAATCAAATCAATCAATAAGGGTCAGTGTGTGTAAACTGTTCTGCAGCTGCAACAAATTAAAAGTCTGTGTTTCTACAAGATACTAGTAATGATAAAAAATGTTTTTGATCTAATTTCCATTATCAAAAACTACTTGATCGGTTAATCAGTGCTAGTGGCCTCATAACATTTTTTTTAATGATCTGACAATTTTCACAGGAGCTGAAACAGAAATTATGTTCAAATGATTTTTAATGTGATTCTTTTTTAATGTAGTAAGTAATGTGGCATTTAAATATTTTGATATTTTGTCTCAACCTTTTATTCTTTCTCTCTCTTTTTTTTTTCCACAGAGTCCAGCAATGGGAACTTTAACATCAAGACGAGCTCTGGGTACAAATTTGGCTGCTTGGCCAAGATTGTCAATTATATGAAGGTACACACTGGGCGATGAGGTCTTTCAAAGGAACCTTCTCTAGTAATTTAGTGGCGACTGTATTAATCTTTCCAATACAACGTCCTCTTAGTTGTTAGATTTTAAGCTTGTCGTTATCTCTGTCAAAGCTCTTTAAAAAGCTTGACTTGTTGTCTATTATGTTAATGGAGTGAGTCACTTGTGTCCGCTGCGTAACATTTGGTCCCCAGTCTTTCTTTTGCTATGTAAACAGCTTGTTTATCGTGCTGTGACTCTGCGGAGAAGCAGCCAGGCTCCGTCACACTAGCTGTCTGATTCATTTCTCGCCGCAGAACTCGCACTCAAGTTGACAGATTTTCTTTGAATGTGTGCATTTTTTGGGCCATCTGTTGAATACACAGATTTAAAACCGTGTTAAATAGCCTGACAGTTGGATGCGAGGCACTAAAGTGCTGTGGCATTTGACTAAAATCCTGTAAACAATGCAAGAGTCTAAGAATCGCTACCATTTTAAAATGGGTGGAAAGTAGGATTGTACACTGTAGTCGGTATATTTATTTTTTCTGTACGTAGATTCATGGACTTTTCTGTCTTTAATTTTCAGACCAGACATCAGAATGGTGACACACACTTCCTGACCCTTGATGAGATTCTGGATGAGACCAAACTTCTGGATATCAGCATGAAACAGAAACAGTGGCTCATGACTGAGGTGTGTTTCTGTGTTTTGCTCTATTTCTTCTTAATTACCATATTCGCTTCAGGAGTAAACTTCTATTCTTGTGCCACATTATTCATTGACCTTTTCAACACTTAATATCCACGCAATATACTTAACACTAAAAAACACTTAATACTACACAATACTGTCACAGGCATTTCAAGGCTGATTTGAGCAACTTGCAACAGATTTTTTATGATAGCATCTTGTATTTTGCAAAAGAACGAAACTGCTGAGCAGCAACTGATGGTGCTGATAACACGCACGCAAAATTGATTACAATGTAAATTTAAGATATAGGTGTATTTCTTAAACTGGAGGATGCAAATTAAATGCATACTTGTCTCCTACTATATCTGGTCTGTTAAATCAGACTTCAAGCTTATAATCTACTGTACTTCTTCCTGCCAATGTCAGGCATTGGTCAACAACCCCAAAATCGATGTTCGGGATGGGACATATGGCTTCAAACCCAAGTACAACCTGAAGGATAAGAAAGCTTTACTGAGGCTGCTGGACAAACACGACCAGCTAGGCCTGGGGGGCGTGCTGCTGGACGACGTGGAGGAGGGGCTGCCAAACTCAGCTAAGGCCATTAAGGTAAAACACAATAAATCTGATAGTGTAAAAGGGGATACGCACTCATGTCTCTGCTTGTATGATGAACACTGTGGCAACTGAAAATACATTTGCAGAGAAATGTACTTACAGTGGCAAGAAAAAAGTATGTGAACCTTTTGGAATTTTATTGTTTTCTGCATTAATTTATCATAAAATGTGATCTGATTTTCATCTAAGTCGAGAGTATTAACAAATATAATGTGCCTAAAATAATAACACAAAAACAAAAATAACAAAGCAAGGACCTCAGAAAAACTAAATCTGCTCTTATCAGAGCCCAGACCTCAAAACGCCCCAAAAGTTATTAATTCCAAGGGTCCACATACTTTTTCCTTTAGCACTGTGAGGTTGTAATGGTTGTTATCAATAAAGAAATGAAAGGTGAACATTTTTTGGTGTTATTATTTTAGGCACATTATATTTGTTAATACTCTGAACTTAGATGAAGATCAGATGATGTTTTATGAGAATTTAATGCAGAAAACCTTGAAATTCCACAATTCACAAACGTTTTCAATTCACAGGCCCTGGGGGATCAGATCATCTTTGTAACAAGACCAGACAAGAAAAAGATCCTGTTCTACAATGACAAGCACTGTCAGTTTGTGGTAGATGAAGGTGAGAATTAGTCAGCTTTGTCTGTCGATTGTTATGTGGCTCACACTTTCTCTGTGTCTGTCTCCATCCTATTTGTTATTCTGCCTGTTACTGCCTCTCTGTTTTGCTATATAATACTTACATAATACTACTACTAAAAATGTAGACTCTATAGCTTCTAACAGAAGGAAATGTTAGTTCATCATGCATTTGAGCACATTGAAAGTAGAACATTTAATGTATATAGACTTTAGTTTTTCAGTACTTGACTTTACTTCACTTGTGTTCATTTCATTTGGGAATGGTGACATGGGCTTCTATCTAACCTCATTTACTAGGCACATGTTGATTGAAGTTTCAGTTCATCCAGGTCTGCACTTTCTTTGCTAAAAAACATATTGTATCTCTGAATTGTAGAATTCCAGAAGCTGTGGAGAAGTGTTCCAGTTGATTCCATGGATGAGGAAAAGATCGAGGAGTACCTGAAGAAGCAAGGCATCTCCTCCATGCAGGAAACAGGACCAAAGAAAGTGGTAAGTGTCTGGTTTTCATACCAACTTCCCAAACTTGTATAAGCTCCCAACTTACTTTTTCATTAAATACCTGAACTTTGTCATTTAAGCAGTACATTTTGACATTAATAGTAGTATCATAATCACTCCTGACTGTGTTTCTGTGCTTCATGTAGTTACCGGTTCAAAAACGGAAGAAGCAAAGTGGGAATAGGAAGAGACACTTCAAGACCCACAACAACCATTTGGCAGGAGTGCTGGAGGACTATTCAGATGGTGTTCCTGCAAAGAAGTGAAGTCCGTAACCTCACTGCTGTAGAATGTGTAAATTAGAAACGGCTGCAGATCGAGTCTCCGGCCAGGTCACCGTACAAAGACTTCTCATGGCTGTTATGACAGACTAGCTTCTTTTCCTTTCTTTGCACTCCACTCTGCGATCAGTGGTCATGTATTATGTGGAGTGAATAGCACCTGTGTCGTGGAATCCTTTTCATTTTGTTTGATTGGCGATAGCTGAAGGACAAAGAGGGAAAGACTACTGAGACCATTCACAACATGCCCAAAGTGGCAGTACGCCCTTCTGCAGGCTTACTGTAAAAATGTCAATGGAGCTAAAGCATGTAAGTCCTTGCACAAAAACACACACTGCCGCTTTATTAGGTACACCTGTACAATTTAATGCAACCCAACACAGCAGCTCTGCCATGAATCCAGCTTTGTCAATGATGTGAGTTCTGGGTTTTTGTTGAAACCGTCACAAAGGTGATAATTCTACAGTTTATTATTGAAGTCACAGTGAGAGGTGCAGGTGTACTGGAGAACGTTATTCATCCCAGAGGGAAATGATGTTTTGGCCACACTGTTTACATTAATGAGAAGACCAAAACATTTCAATATGATACACTCCAGTAGGACTCCACGTCCCACTACGACCGTGGTAATAAACATGTTGTACAATTATCATCTTTCACTGTGACACGTTGAACAAAAAATGAGAAATTCAAACCTTTTAAAATTAGAATTCACAGCTACAGCTGCTGTTTTGCGTAGCATTAGATTGTACAGGTGTACCTAATAAAGTGACCGGTGAGTGTGTCTTGGACATACTTGTGGAATTTCAAAATAATTCAACTTTTTACTTTGCAGCCATAGTGGTTTCAAATACTAGAATTTTTGAACTTATTTTAATAAATGACACTGTTACACAATACTGCCTGTTTGCTTGATTTACAAGCCCTGCAGTGACGGTTCACTGATTGATTATTTGTAATACAGTTTTAATTGCCAACATGAAGCATTCGGGATTTTTCTTTAAAATGTTAAATAAGTAGAAATACTTTTGTTTAGTTTTGGTATTTTCCCCATTTGCAGAGTAGTAGTAGATACACACTGACAAGAACAGGTTTGGAAACATCAAGAAACTATTGGATCTAACACTGAATTGGGAAAAAACCTAGAATACAAGAACACAGAAAACATGTCCGTATTCATCTGTAACGATTTAAACAGCAGGTAAACCATCAAAGCTACATCTTTACAAAACAACTACCATTTGATGTGAGTTTGGAAACAGATGCTTCACTGCTCCTGAAGTGCATCATTGAATAAAACAGTAGAGAAACCGGTGTGCACATATTCCTCCTGACAAATGTATTTGTGAGTAGGTGTCTCCATACTTGTTCTTGCCAGTGTACACTAAAAACATTAATGTATATTCTTAAATCATTATTTAAAACTACTGTGGTCATACATTAGTACGGGGAGCACACAATCAACATTTCTTCAAGTTATTTAATAATAGAAAACAGTACATCAGCACAGCGAGATAAAGATGAAATGCTTAATTATCTGTTGTGGTTAGAGTAGAAAATAAATCACTGAGAAAAAGTACTGCTGAAGCTGAGTACATATTATAGAATTATATACATTCATGCCTTCGTAAGCGTTTCATATTTAAATATGCGTTTTAGCTAGCGGTATGCCCTGCTTTAATGGTTTTCTTTAAATGGTGGTAGTTCGGCAAAATCTTCATCAGAAAGTCAAGCTGAAGAGTCTGGGGCTGTGAAGAGAACAAAGCAGACGTATTAAGTAAAATACACAGAGGTGGTGTTTTTCACGATGCATTCAGCAATCTGACTTCCTGTTTATATCCAGGTTGAATGGGAAAAATGTCCCTGTGTGTGTAACTTTGGCTTTGCACGGAGTTGACAGCAGACTGAACTTTTCACCTGCTGTAAAACTGTAAGCCTCTCCAGTGTCTGTCCGTCCAGCTGATTTAAGGGAGGATGTGGTACTGACCTCTCATTCAGAAAACGTTTTTTTTTTTTTTTTTTGTTTTGTAACTATTGCACAGAAAAGACACACAGGAAGTGATGTTTGGCTGTACTGATTGCAATGACGGTGACTACGACATGTACAGACAAGAACATCTTTGCATCTCTGTACAACTTTGTGAACTGCTGTATCTATCCATGCTAGTTGCACAGTTTTTTATGTCCAATGTTGAAAATCTGCAAGTGGCGTATTTGGCAGCAGTACGGCTGTAACACACCTTTTTAAAAGATATTACATACAGTTTAAAATGATCTCAATCAGTTCTTAGAAAAACCTTCATTTAAATCAAGGTTGACTAAACCACACCTCTGACCGGCCTGTTGGAAATCAGCCAAAGAAATAAATGTTCATGTACATTTTAATTTGTTTGACTAATGTGATAACGAGGCCACTAGTAACACATTCACACCCCAGAACTATCAAATGCAAATTGCCTCTAAATGTAAATCCCAGAGGAGGAGGATGCAATAAAACATGTACAATTACTATGTAATTCACTAAAGCGTAGCAGTACACTCTCCAATTACCACCAAGTTACAATTTAAATGAAAAACACTGCCAATAGTAACATCTACACTTCAATGCTTTATTTATAAGCCCAATGTGTGTATGCATTAATGTGTGTATCCGTACCTGTGGTCTCTCTGTTTGAACCCGCCTCATACATCCAGAGCCGTAGATAACGGTGTTCTCAGGTATGACCTCACACGTGTTGACCTGACAGAAGGCTCCAATGATACACCCACTCGTGAGGATCACATTCCTACCAACATCCGCTGGAGAACAACACAGAGAATATTTGATCAGCTGTATTCTTCTAAATGCAATGGGTGGGTTTGTGCACATTGGTGCATAAACACACTGACAGACGAGGACAATCGTCCTACCTTTGGATTCGATCACATTGTTGTCTCCAATTTTCAGGGCTCGTGATGCTGATAGTTGTTAGTTAGGGGAAAAGTGGACTTACAGGCATTTATTCATTCATAACTTAGTAATAATATGAAATAAATTGACTTGAATAAATTAATTGGTCAGACTAGTCAAAAGGATACCACAGCCAACTTCAAACACATTGTTGATGCCAATTGTCATCGTCTTTGGTTCCACCTCAGAATCCGGTGTGATGTTTTCTGGGTAACTGTATGAAACAATTGAAATCATTATTATTATGATGATGGTTACAACCAGAGACAGTCTGTGTGTGCAAAGACGATTTTACCAGTGGTTCACGCCTAAAACATTAAAGCACAGAGAGTCAAATCGTACATTGCTACCTATTAATAATCAGAGCTTGCTCCTCGATCAAATTGCCTTCTCCAATCACGATGGGTCCTGCCTCTGCAATGATACGAGCTTTCGGGTGGACCACTGTCCTGGGACCTGAACAACACAGGGAATACACAAAGGTTCGGTTGGATCACACGAACAGTTACACTAAGTAAATACGCTAAAGTCGCTGTGGCTCTGATCCGAGATTAAGAGCTGCATTATGTTTCAGTTGTGTAGTGTTTAATGACCAATAACCAAAAAGCAAACATCGTACCTATGGTGACATCTCCTCTGATTTCACTTTCAACGCAAACTACGGCTCCAGCCGCTATTTTGACACTGTCAAAGAAAACAAACAACGAGAAAAGTGTGATATGGTTAGCTAACGCTGCTAGCTGTCCACTTGGCTAAACTGTTTAAAATAGCTACGTGGTTACTTCATTGTGACCATATAGTCATGTTTATTTTTATATTATCAACCTATAACTAAGGGGTTGCATGTAATATGTATATTGATATTTAGATTACCTTTTCTGGGCATTTTGTTTATCTGCCATTGTGATAGACGATGTCTGATGGGAGGCGCCGCTGATTCACTCGATCATCGATTTAGAAGCCTAGCTATGAGTATACGTCACCAGCGTAATGAAAAAAGATGGCGTCCGTGTGTCCGCTCTGGTATGGCGATTATTGGGTGAAAGATGATAACTGGCAAAGTTTCAGCTCATTGGGAAAATGTCTGTAGAAAGTCTGTTTAAATGAAGACATTTTTAAACACAGGTGTAAACTAACTAATGTACAGAAAATAGAGTCGTTGCCATAGCAACGGATAGTGTAGCCCCATGCATGACTTAACCTAGCCTAGCTTGTTAACGTTAAGTAAGCTATCCAACTAGCTGGGGTTCGGTTACGACAGCTTTTATTTAGTAGCGGATTATACACTGCCCGGAAAGATAGTCAGGACTCATCGTCCACTCAAGAGTGGTTTGAAGTTGGATATTCAACAGCACATGGTTATACTGAGTTAGGGGCTGTCTGCAAATTGTCATTCTGTCCATGTTAATATATTATCTCAATAACATCCGTGATATGTGACCAGTAGGTTCAGCATCTGTCATGAAATGTGCAGCTGCATATCCCGCAGAGGGAACACTCCTTTATAGTCAATGTTGGTACTTTGCATATTTACGAATACATGTATTGGCATTTGTAGATTAATATAACATGATCACCTGTAGTAGTAGAAGTTATAGTTGCCTGCACAGATATATGGGCAGTAGACCAAAGTTGGGATTTCTATAGTAATTGTAACAATTGTTTTTATTTTATTTTATTTTATTTTATTTTGAGGGGGAAGTGTGATTTAAACCTTAGGTAATGGTCATAAACATATTTATGACCATTAGCCTCTAATTAATCCAAAATACTGCAGCCAGAGTTCTGACTGGAAATAGCAAGAGAGATCATGGAGTAGCGTAGAGTTTAAAACACTTCTCCTCACATATAAAGCACTTAATAATTAAGCTTCATCAGATCCTAAAGACCTGGTAGTTCCATATTTTCCAAGCAGAACACTTTGTTCTCAGACTGCAGGTCATCTTATGGTTCCTAGAGTTTCCAAATGTAGAATGGGAGGCAGAGCCTTTAGCTATCAAGCTCCTCTCCTGTGGAACCAGCTCCCAGTTCAGGTTCAGGAGGGAGACACCCTCTCTACATTTAAGACTAGACTTAAAACTTATAACTTATAGTTAGAGATGGCTCAGGTGACTCTGGACCAACTCTCTTATCCTGCTACAGATGCTGGAGAAACTCTACTGATACACTGAGCTCCTCCTCTCTTCTCTCCTCTCTTTAACTTTCCTCTCTCCTGTAGTTGTGCTTCATTCTCTCTGTCTCCCTCTCTCTTTCTCCTCTGCAGGCCTCCTCGGCATTGGAGCTGTACATCTCCAGAGTGCAGTTACTGGTATGTATGTAGCTGCAGATTTCTGAACAGATTTTTAGAAATTATGTCACATGACATGGATGTTACACAAATATAGTCGTATTTTCATAAAACTATTATTCATAAATATACCAAGTACTAATATTGACTATAAAGGAGTGTTCCCTCTGCGGGACATGTAGCTGCACATTTCATAACAGATTCTGAACCTATTGGTCACTTGACATGGAAGCTGATGAGATATTATATTAACATAGACAGAGTGACAATTTGCAGACAGTCCCTAACTCTGTATAACCATATACCGAGTAGGTGCAGAACAAACACCAGACACAGATCGGTGGATCTGTGTCCTGGACAAGTTTCAGCCGAATGTTTGTTAAATATCCAACTTTAAACCAATTTCACCAAGTTGCCGTTTCTGTTACAGTTAGTAACATTGATCCAAATGTGGCGAACCGCCGACGTCTATGATGGACTTTGTCCTTTCTCGCTTCCACTAGCATGTCAAAACAAGGCAGAGTCGGAAGTGGAATAAATTATGGCAAAAAAGAAACTCAAGAAAAACTGTGGAGACACATCTTCGGTGGTCGGGGCTGAAAGAGACTAGGCAGAACGTAATGACACAACCGGAACAGTTTCATACGTTTTCCTTTGCTGCTGTTGTTTTGGTTGTAGGTGTTTTCGTGGTGCCACTGACAGCTGAAGTATCTAATGTTACCTGTAAGTACCCATGACCGTCCACAGGTAAAGACTCATAGCCGGCTATTGCTTCAAAGCTAACGTTAGGCTAGCGACCTAGCTGCTAACCTAATGTCCAGCAATTTAATACACCCAGTGGGACAATAAAAGGGTCCAGTATATATAAGTGTTGTCAACGGAATAAACTTCACCACGACACATGTGCTTTTTAAATATTTAACGTAACCTATTAACTAAGATAAGCTATAAAGTCTGTTAGCCTAAGGCTAACTATTGGATAGCACCAGTCGGCTAGAAACAGCTGACACTACATGAATGAGCCCCATTGGTTTGAACCTCCCTCCTGGTTGTATTTTAAGGATTAATTCAGCATGTGACCATGGGACTGAAGTCATAACTTCAGCCCTCTCACATGCTCTGAACTAAAAGGCAGCGACGTTAGCTCTCTGGCTGGAGATAGAGGGGCTAACGCTACAGACTGGGCAGCTTTTTCTCTTTAGCCACCATCAAACTACCACACGCGTCGATATGGAAAACCTTTGTCGTTCGTAACGATATTATTGATCTATAGGTTTGAGGTAAGTTACACGATGCTGAACGGCTGTAGCCTCTTCAAAAGCATTAAAAATCAAAGCCATCACGGCGTGATTACCTCCAACCTTTACAATACACGTATGCCCTTGGTTCATATAATAACTAGTGCATATGCACACATGAGATGATTGAAGTATTGTTGATAACTTCTGTTTAGTGAACAGTGGCCTCACAGGGTGTGGTCAGCTACAGAAACGTTTGTAGGCTGTTGTATCTTTTCTGTATCTTGTTTTTGTACAGAAAGTGCATTTTCTCATGCATTTCTACTTACCTGCACACCCTGTACTTCTATTTCTCACTCCAGCTGGCTTCCCTCATCATAAGCACAGACGCCTGAAGATGGATGAGGCATTTCTGACAGTCAAAAATGAGCTGGACACTGAGGTGGTGGTGTCCTGGGTGTCAGAGCACTGCTACCAGGTAGGCTCACCCCAGATGTTCTGTTGTCAAAAAATCAATCCTACTAATATATCATCTATTTTGTTAAGAAAGATTACAATGACTTGATTTTAACCATTGCATACTTGGGTTCCAGTGTTTGTATCAGCAGCTAGGGGTGGCCCCAGCAGCACCGAGTCTTGGCCAGCCCAGCTCAGTGGACTTCATTGTGAGCACACAACATGAAATCACACTACAGCTAAACAGAACACCTGCCACCCAGGAGCTTTGCACGTAAGATAAAGAAGTACAGCTGGACTAATCACAAATGTATGAATTAGTGTAACGTTATGGGCCGTCACAGTTCAGATGCTGCAGAACATCTTAAAAAGAATATTCATTGACTAATTAAATAGTTTATAAAGGAAACACATTTTTCATAAAGATGAGATGCAAATTTCAATGTAACAGTACATATTGTATATAAATTCATCAATCAGTCAATTTTTTTGCACATTTTGTTAATGTCACTATGCTGGGTCAACCTAGCAATCTTGTAACAAAAACATTGTTGAATGACATACTGTTTTAATAACAAATTTAAATAAATATGTGCAAATACTTTAGATATACCTGGGTATCTGTTTTGTTTCCCTGTAAGCATGTTATCTTTGATTCCCAGACTTCCATTCCACTTTGGGGAGCATGGAAACTACTCTCTATGGGTGAAAAATCTGAATGACCGTTCACTGGTCAACTGCACCTTAGTGACTGATGCAGACCCTGCTAACAGCTACATACGTGAGTCTCCCGCATAAACACTATAACTCTATAAGGAGATGTGTCGTGTGTTAAGTGTTTGGATCTCATATTCACCACTATCCAGTTGTAAGGCTTTTGCACTACATCTGATTAATCTCCCACACTTTTCACAGCAATCCTGGTAGCTTTCCTTATCTTTGCTGGACTGGCCTTGGTGTCTGCCATTGGAAGAATAATATTAGGGTAAACTTTTTTTTTTTTATTGTTTTGTTTGTCTCTGCATATTCAGAAAAATTGTAAGTAAAACTTTGAAGGGTTTCATACAAAACCAAGTCTACATACGAATTATTCTCGTGAAAATGCTAAGATCCCTGCTAAAGACGTAGTGCTACTACTACTTGGTTGTTTTCCCAGCTGTGACATGTGAGCGGGTGCATATTATAGAATTACTTCTAAACTGGTTTATTATTTCTTGTTCAGTCTTAGTGTAGTGAGGGGCATCCTCTTCCGTATTAGCGGCTCCATGGAGACAGAGAGGCTCATCAACTCTGTGAGTGTTATATTAGACTTAGACTATCACCAGCATTATCCAGTGTGTGTTACTCTTTGCAGAAGTGTGTATGCTTCCAAATAGAATGATGATTACATTTACTTTCCAGGAACTGGGCTCCCCTGGCAGAACAGTAGCACCAATTACTGACAACATCCTTCCTCCCCCAAACAACCCTAGCAAGAGGCTACGGTCTCTAGACACATTCAGAGGGTAGGCCTCTATCTATCTGAGCCTCACAGCTCAGCTTGCTGAAATAAATGTATTACCTGAACTATAGTCTTGGCCTGATGTGTCCTAATACCTTTATCATATTTCCAGCTGCAATGTGACATATTGGCAGCTAAAAGTGGAACTGTCATTGATTCATGAACCCCTAGTGCTAATGTTAACATGTATCGAAGGACTTGAAGTGGTTTTAAGGCATTTTCTTTAAATTAGCTGTATTTTCATATTTTATCTTTGGCATAATTTAAAACATAATGTATATGTCTGTCTAACTTTGCTTGTCTTGTATAATGTTCTACCTGAAGTTTTTAATGTTTATTCTTTTTCCATTTCTTGTCAGTATCTCCTTGGTCATTATGGTGTTTGTGAACTATGGAGCGGGTCGATACTGGTTCTTTAAACATGAAAGCTGGAATGGTGAGTCCCCAGTTCTACTTTGAGCTTAATTTATTTATGTGACTTATTTAATTTAGTCATTATGTACAGAGCTTTGCAGCCTGTGTTGGTGTCAGCTTTGTTATTGTATTTGATTTTAATATGTGTCTTTTCCTCCTGTCTCTTTGAAGGCCTTACTGTTGCTGATCTAGTCTTCCCTTGGTAAGCACAATTCCAGTTTTCCTCCAACTATATCTTTATCTATGACATAAGATTTTTGCAGGATTTGTTACCAGAATTTTTGCATTCTGCCCAAAATGTTAAAAAGACAGTAAAACCTGAATTGTCTTCTTTGTTTGATTTGACTGATCAGAGTGTCTCTCAAAACTAAATTGAATAGACCAAACAAAAAAATAAACCTTATCAGTTCCCTTGTGCTTTCAGCAAAACGTTAAGTCACTATGTGTAAAACCAGTCCCTTTATTTTGAACGAGCCTTATCTAATTTTTGCTTCACTGCTCTTTTTGTCTCATTTTTTGTGCTTTATGTTTCCCTCCTCCTCCAGGTTTGTGTTTATAATGGGAACATCTACAGCCCTGTCAATCAATGCCTCTCTGCGTGCAGGATCAACACGCTCATCGCTGTTGAGAAAAGTTGTGTGGAGGAGCCTCCAGCTCTTCATCATTGGTGTCTTCATCATCAACCCAAACTATTGCCAGGGACCTTGTCAGTATAAACACATTTTATTGTTGCCAACCATAATGATAATCATATTGTAAAGTGTTTACATGTTTGGGTCACATTATTTAATATTGTTTGAAATTTGGGGTTTGTGTTCTTTGTTCCACTTGACCATGTGCTCACACTCCATGTACATCCACATTGCAGTGTCTTGGGCTAACCTGCGGATCCCAGGTGTGTTGCAGCGCCTGGCCTGGTCATACTTGGTAGTAGCCTGCCTGGATCTATTGGTGGCAAGAAGTCACCTTGACATCCTTACAAGGGTCAGCCAACAGCTCAGTTTCACTCATTCCTGAACTCTCTGTTGAGTATTCAACTGATAAAAGAGCCCAGTCTGTTATAGACTGGCACCCTGTATACATATATTCACCATTCCTATCCTCTAACTCCAAGCAGTTAAGAACTGCTGGATGGATAGATGATACAAGGGCTGAATCAAATATTTACTGTGTTTATATAAAATCATACGTTAATTTTGATGTGCTTATGCTAAATGTATTTTGTGGGAGAATTAAAATTTTATTTATTTATTTATTTATTTATTTATTTATTTTTCTCAGGATGCGTGGTGGTCCCCTGGACTTGACATCTTGCTCTACTGGCCTGCTTGGCTATGTGTGCTTCTCTTAGAAATCATCTGGCTATGCCTGACTTTCCTGCTCCCTGTACCAAACTGCCCAACGTGAGTCAGGCAATGTTTTTTTTTTATATACTATAATGTGAAATAATAATATTTGTTATGTATTTCTATTAAACATTTTTATTACTGTTCTTGGTACCTTTTATTCTAAATTAACAACACTGACCACTCTTTGGCGCAGAGGCTACTTAGGACCAGGTGGGATCGGGGACATGGGCCTGTATGCTAACTGCACCGGCGGAGCAGCTGGCTTTATTGACCGGTGGCTGCTGGGAGAAAACCACATCTACCAGACTCCCTCGTCACGGGTTAGTGACCAGCAAAACAACTGTACCAAAAACAGACGCATTCATTTTTATAATTCAGGATGTAAATGTTGAACTTAGATGTTGCGTATTATGAGATTTCTCTCATAGAGCCCTACACACCTAGGGTTTTGCAAAAGTACACTGTGTCAGAGCTAAAGTATATTTATTAGAATCCCCTTTTGTCTCCACTTTTCACTAAGGTGATTTATGCAACTGACATGCCATATGATCCAGAAGGTGTTCTTGGCAGCATCAGCTCAGTCCTCATGGCCTATCTTGGGTTACAGGTTTGTAATGTCTATTTGTATGTATGTGTATTTTTGACTCTTGCTTTTATTCAGATTCCTGATGTCAAATAAAATACTTACTAAAGGTAATCAATTACTGGTTTTATTGGTTTAACCTCCACAGGCAGGAAAAATAATCTTACACTACAGAGATGTCCACACAAGTATTATATCAAGGTTTCTCATATGGGGTCTCATTTTGGTAAGCACATTAATTAAAATAACAGATTTTGAATCACATCATGTTCTTTGGAAGTGTGTCCCCACAAGAATATCAGTGTATTGTTACTTCTAAGTATAGAGATGACCTATTGCATTGCAAAATAGTATCTCGGTCACACTGTTTACTTCTAGCTAATGAAATCTCTGTAACACACAGGGAGTCCTATCAGCAGTTCTGACCAAGTGTTCCAGAGACCAAGGTTTCATTCCTGTCAACAAGAATCTGTGGTAAAGTTTCCCTTTATGCACTTTCACAACAATGTTTGCTCAGCAGTTGCTTTTTTTATAGTGCAGCTGTTGACTGAATGTTTGGGGAAGTTGCTGCAACACGTACAGAGTTTTAAAAAGTTCAGAGACATTCCTGGCTTCTTTTATCGTCATGCTACCATATCTTATGACTTCAGTTCTCAAAGATCTTTGTTTTGCACTTCACAGTGGCCTAAATCACTTTATAGCTATTCTTTGGTTAGCTGTATGGAGCCAACTTAATTTTTTGCGGGCCAATGACAAATTTCCAGCTTGATGGATAATACATTTTGTAGTCCATTCTTTCCCCAACATTTAAAAACACACAGTCTCAGTTTAGCACATTTGTGTTTCTGAGCAGCCACCTCCCTAAATTTGGTGGGGGTACCAGTGTAGCGCCTGATGTCACATTCTGACATTAGCTAGACTTAGCTGTACTAGGGGGGCTTGAAGGGTAAAGTCATGCATTCTCACATTCAGTTCACCTGGTTAATGGCTAGAGGTTCAGGTTTCCAGTGCATGTCTGAAAACAGCTAGTTGTCAACCTTTAGCACAAGCCAATATAATGGGCTGTAAATCACAGACATGGAGCTGTTACTTGCTACAGCAGCTAGAAAATGTCCACACAATTGATAACTCTCCAAACCTTTAACAACCTTGTTTCTGTCTGTGTGGTTTGTAGGTCTTTGTCCTATGTGACAACACTGGCCTGTTTTGCCTTTGTGCTGCTAGTGTTGGTTTACTACACAGTGGATGTGAGGAAGTGGTGGTCTGGAGCACCTTTCTACTACCCTGGTGAGCTCTACTATCAGACACAAGGGATTGGATTAATGGACAATTTTAGAATTAAAAAATGTATTATAACATGTAACATCAATAGGTCTACAAAACTACTTAACTGGTGATCTGCCTTTTGGGGTGAAAAGAGAAATGAATGGACCAAAATACCAATTGTGAATAATTTCTGAATTTCTCTACTTTCTCACCTGGGTGATTCCAGGTATGAACTCCATCCTTGTGTACGTGGGCCATGAAGTGTTTGAGGAATACTTCCCCTTCCGTTGGCGCATGGCCAACAATCAATCCCATGCTGAGCACCTCACCCAGAACCTTGTGGCTACTTCCTGTTGGGTCTTCATCTCCTACGTGCTCTACAGAAAGAAGATTTTCTGGAAAATTTAGAAGCCTAATCACAATAACAACAATTACAGAGCACATTGTTTACATCTGAATTGCTGGAGTTATAATCTGAAAACACAGAGAAAGTGGGAAACAGGAAATAGATTTATTGTCACAATTGTGGGGGTTTCTCTCTCTCTCTCTCTCTCTCTCTCTCTCTCTCTCTCTCTCTCTCTCTCTCTCTCTCTCTCTCTCTCTCTCTCTCTCTCTCTCTCTCTCTCTCTCTCTCTCTCTCTCTCTCTCTCTCTCTCTCTCTCTCTCTCTCTCTCTCTCTCTCTCTCTCTCTCTCTCTGAACATGTTGGGTTTGTTCTTCTACACAGTGTCTCTTTTTGTGTTTTATGTGTAGTTATTACTTTACAGGAACATAAATGTAGACATGAAGCAGGTGACCCCTGCTATCATAAATGACTCAGGAACAACTTGTCAATGAGAACTATAAAAGCCGGCATTGTTATTCTACTGTTTGTGTGTTGAAGACCCTGGTTTTAGATTTCCCAACATATTAGTTGACACAGTGTTACACTGGTGTGTTAACCAGCCGTCGTCGATTTCATCTTGGAAGAATCTCTAGTGCCATCTTAAGTACTGCTGCATTATTCTGAAAATGTTTTTTTCTTCAGTGAGACTGACTTCTCAAGCAGAAAGAGACAAATGTGCACTTACAAAAAAGCATTGTAATCTTTCATTATTTCTACTACACAGAGAAAAGTGATATTCAAACAAGGGCAAACTGCATTTAGAGGTTTTAAAATATGACAGTTAAACAGTTGCAATACTTCACTCCTGTTTTCTGTGTATATGTCACATTTATTGCTGTCTGTTACTGGGCCTGATAAGATGTTTTCCAGTGGTAGTCCTCTCTTTCTCTGTCACTTTGCTCCCTCTCTTAGCAAGTGTCCAGTGGTGTGACATATGATGCTTTATGTTACCAAGTGTTTCAGGGATGTGAAGGAGGGCTTGGACATTAATTGTTTTTATATATTTTTTAATACAGAGGCATGCATGTATGTTTATCGTCACAGAACAGCACTTTTTATTATTATTTTTTACATGTGCCTCTTTTTGTGTTAGCACTGGTACAAGTGAGCTTTGTATACTGTTGTTGCTCATGTACTGTGGCTTAATTCTGAAGTATGAAAGATCATGACATAAAATGTTCCCTTACACCCACAAAACTGTGCAAATGTGCCCCTTGTACAATTGGAATATTGCATTTATAAACAGATTTTGCTGAATCATATATCCAATCTGCAGAATATCCAAATGCTGTAAACATTTTAGTTCATCTAGTACACTTTTGTATTTTGTAAAAATGTTATACATCTAATTCTTTTTCATTCTTTTTTTTTTTTTTTAAATAATGAAAAACATATTTTTTAACTCGCCATTTAAATACATTTAATAAACCATTCTAAAATATTCTGGCTGTTTGAGTTTGGTGATTGTTATTGTAATAATATTAACGTGTTTATTTCAGATCACTCTAAGAGTGAGAGCAGGGTGCATACAGTTAAAACTCTAGGAGCATGTGAAGGATTTGTATATGTATTTCCAGCGTTCCTATGCAGGTTATACATACGTTCAAGCTTTGCATCTCTGTAGAGCAGAGAGGTGCAGTTTGCTTTATTGCTCAACAAGGCGTGGGAATCGAAGTTGCAGTCTGGTTGCTTTGCAAAAAAAAAAAAAAAAAAAAAAAAGGCAAGTTGTGAGAGCTTCTTGTTCTCGCGATACTGTAGCTCCTCTTCAATGCGTGTGTATTGTGGGACTTTTGCTGTTCTCGCGCGGCTTCATAAGTTTCCCACGCCTGTTGTTTGGCGTCTGCCCCTCCCCCCTCGAGCTCCCCGTTTCCCGTCCAGTCTGGTGGGGGGGGGGGCAGTGAGGGGGGGGGGGGGCAGTGGGAGGGATCTCGCGATTGTTGGACTTTTTTTTTTTTTTTTTTTTTATTCGGGGGAGCGAGTTATTCGGAAGATGGCGCCCGTCGTTACGGGGTAAGTGTTGAAATTCAAAACGCACTGTTACTAAAAAAGTTTTGTTTTTTGTTTCCCCCCCCTCCTCCTCGTCTTAAACTGTCGCCACTTCGCGCTGTTGTGTGAGTGACACCTCAGGAAACTGACCCCTCACGCTGCTACTTTGTGTCCTGCTGTCGGCTCAATGGTGAAAAAAAAAAGTACCTCGTCGCAGGATCGTCTGCTTTCTCTGCCATTTGTTGGAACTGTCGTACGATATTAACGCACTTTCGAAGTTCTTTGGAAACGTTTGTCAGTCCACAGTTTCGCCTTTTTGCCTTCACTGCATCTTTTACATCTTCTGTATCTTGTGCTTGAACTTGCAGCAGCGATGTGAAACATTTGGAAACTCTTCCACTGCAGCATTGTTACATTGTTGTCATGAGCTGTTGAGGTTCATGTTATTAGCAGCTTATTGTGTTGCCAGATTTTATTTTTTCACTCATCAAAAAGTAGCTCAAATTGAGCAACATCAGTGCACGAAGGTTTTGCACATTTCCTCTTTTAAACTTATTATTTGCGTTATCACCTTGTCCTACACTCAGTTGTTGGTTTACTAACTAACTTACATCATTCTTAAATTAATGCAACCCAGTGCAAAAAGTTCTGTGATAAATCAATTCACCGTAAACCACCATAAAGTTGCCATGCTTTGTTTTTGCTTAAATATTTTTCAGTCGCCTGTATTGTCATTTTGGAAGGTGAACTTTGTCATGCTAGTGATTTGAACTGTTATACTGACAGGTGGTCCTGTTATTTTGTCCACCCCATTCTTAAAAGTGAGACAAGGTCAAGATAGTTTTCAGTAGACCACAGTTCAGCAGCAGTACATCCTCCAAAATACTCATACAGTTGAGTCAACACCTCTCTAAAAGTTTGAACACAAACTGGACATTATCACCTTGCAGGATTTATTACAGGAGTGCTGCATTAGACTGCAGTTTTATCATGGTGTACCTTATAAATTACAAGCCCCGTGTATATTGGACAGCAGCTGGGTGCCAAGTAGAAATTCCCAAGGTAAAGCCGCCTCTGAGTCTGCTGTTTATCTATTTGCTTTTTCAATAATATATTGTAGTAGCAAGTACACATGCGTTACAGATGTGACACTGTGCACTTTGCCACTGTTTCTCCTCCCACCTTCAGTCAAGCTCATTGTTTTCGTCTTTGCTACGTTACCAGCACTGAAACCACGTGTAAACACCTTGGGCCCTGATGTTTTTGTTTTGCAGGAAGTTTGGTGAGCGGCCTCAGCCTCAGCCTCAGCGTTTGACAAGGTAAAAAGAAACTTAAGCAGCTGTTCAGTTTCAAGAAAGTCAGAACATTTCAATCAGTGCTGAAAGCAAAGGGGATAAAAAAAAAAAAAAAACCTGATTGAAGTCGATGCTGGAGCAATTTCTTCTGTCAGAATATTAAGATGTGTTTGTCCATTTCAGGGAGGCTATGAGAAATTACTTGAAGGACAAAGACGATCAGACCGTGCTCATACTACATGCAAAAGTTGCTCAAAAGTCATATGGAAATGAAAAAAGGTTTGTATGGGATTCTAAAAGCTATTTTCAAGTTTGTGATTATGTAATACCTATTTTTCAAAGTAGATTGATGAGAACTTTTTTTTCTTGTGTCATTTAGATTTTTCTGCCCTCCACCATGTGTGTATCTGATGGGCAGCGGCTGGCAGAAGAAGTTAGAGAAAATGGAAAAGGAGGGTTGTACAGAGCAGGAGGCCCAGCCATGTGCATTTATTGGCATAGGCAACAGTGAGCAGGAGATGCAGCAACTCAATATGGACGGAAAGGTGTGTGGGCATTCCTAATACCACAATGCTATATCTATTTTTACTGATGATGATGTTAGCGAATGTAAACTGTAGAAAAACTATTACTTCAGTTAGTCTTTGCTTATTATGCAGCAATACTAATTTGCTTGGTTTTTGCTCTGTTTCACTACTGATACATCATGAAAAGTAACCACATAATGAAATGGGAAGGTGCTTTGTTGTTTGTAGTTTGAGCCTATCCCCTGTTTGCCACTACAGAACCATACTAACGGTGCTCACACTGTAACTGATATTCTTGCATTTCCCCATTTCTTTTGCTTATGGCACAAATGTGATTAATGAACTCGTTTTCAGAAGGCGATAAGAGGGAAGTGAAATGAAGACAAATTAAAACTCACTCTTAACCAGCTAACCATTTTTTTTCCCCCTCCATGTTAGCACTTCTGCACAGCAAAGACGTTGTTTATCAGTGACTCTGATAAAAGGAAGCACTTCATGCTGTCAGTGAAGATGTTATATGGAAACGGTGCCAACATAGGAGTCTTTCTCAGCAAAAGGATCAAGGTCATCTCTAAGCCCTCCAAAAAGAAACAGTCCCTGAAAAATGCAGATTGTAAGTTGCACCTTGTGTCGGTCATAAACACCACCTCTAAAGATGCGTTTATGGTTTCACCACATACTTGAATTTGAGTTTAATGTAAAAAGATTAAATTATATTTTGGTTTTCATTTGACTTTGTTATCTATTGTTCTTTCTCTCTCCACAGTGTGTATAGCCTCAGGGACTAAAGTGGCATTGTTTAACCGTCTGCGTTCCCAGACAGTTAGTACCAGGTATCTTCATGTAGAGGGGGGAAACTTTCATGCCAGCTCCCAACAATGGGGCGCTTTCTACATCCACCTCTGTGAGTCTCACCTTGTTATGTCTTTTAAATTCTTTTTACCACCTTTTGATTTTATCCAGTGTGCATTTCTGCTTTTATTGATAAATTACAGATTACCTACTTAGATCTGACTACACACATTGTAATGGTATTGCTATGTTTTTTTTTGTGCTCCTTGATTATGTATATTTACCAAGTGTACTCAGAAGTTGTAGAAATTGTAATTATGTTCTGTCTTTTTTTTCAGTGGATGATGAAGAGTCTGAAGGGGAGGAGTTTGCTGTGAGAGATGGCTACATCCACTATGGCCAGACAGTCAAGTTGGTCTGTTCTGTTACTGGCATGGCACTGCCAAGATTGGTATGTATGTGTTTATGTCATATATTTATAAGAAAGTGAACAGTGTTAAGTGGTTGAAATTTGTTAGTATCCTTCCATAAAAACAGAAGAAATTACAGATTTTCTCTAATAACCTAAACTGTAATACGTTACTATTAAAAATAATACAATATAATATTACAAGAAAAAAAGAATAGTTTACTTAAGAAAAAGCTCCTGAGGAAACTTCTCCAGCAGTCTGAGGTTTGAAGGGTGCTTTGCATGTTTCAAGTCTTTCTTCTTCGTGCTTTAAGCTGTGTTGTGGGTCTATGTTCTGTTGGATAACCAGAAACTAAAATAGAGCTTTTGACGAAAAGAGCAAAGCAGCCTCAAAACATAACCAAACCTGCTCTATGTTTTCTAGTGAGCACATAGTTTTTGTCCTTCACAGCTTTACAGATTTTCATTTGTTTTATTTGTTTTTAAAGTTATTTTGTTTTATAATTTTTGAAATCAATTTTTTCAAAAATTCATTTTAGGTTATTTTAGGCTCTTTTTAGTGGAAGGGTACCAACAAATTTGTCCACATATGTACGTGCACATTCAATATGTGAAACTGTAATGGGGTTTGTGTGCCTCTTTTCCTTAGATCATTCGCAAAGTGGACAAGCAAGCCGCGTTATTAGATGCAGATGACCCAGTGTCACAACTCCATAAGTGTGCCTTTTACCTGAAAGATACAGACAAGATGTATCTATGTCTCTCACAGGAGAGAATCATCCAGTTCCAGGTGGGCACTCACATACACAAACAGATATAAGTGGTTTTTGAGTTGTTGTTTTCATTCCTGTTCTTTTTATATACACTGCTCATCCAAAAGAAAAGTCATCACCTGGGTTTAACTGAGCAAATGGGTAACTGAATAATTACTGCATGGATTATTTTTTTTCAGCTGCCAACAAGTTATTTAACTCTAACCAATGCAGTGAGTAGCTTCTCATTTTTTAAACAACCATGTCAGAAGACACAAACTGTGGTCATGGAAAATATGTTAATCTATTTCAGAAAGGGTAAAATCGTTGACATGAATCAAACAAAGAAAACATCTAAGGACTAATTGCACTGTTTCAATGTAAGAAGGGCATGTGGTCTGATGAATCGAGATTTACCCTGTTCCAGAGTGATGAGCACATCATAATAAGAAGAGTGGAGGGTACAGTTATTCCTCATGATCTGGGGTTGCTGCAGTTGGTCAGGTCTAGGTTCAGCAATGTTATGTATCCAAAGAATGAGGTCAGGTGACTACCTGAATATACTGAATGACCAGGTTATTAATCAATGGATATTTTCTTTCCTGATGTTACGGGTATTTTCCAAGATGACAATGTCAGGATTCATCTGGCTCAAATTGTGAAAGAGTGGTTCAGGGAGCATGACACATCATTTTCACACATGAATTGACCACCACAGAGTCTAGACCTCAACCTGACTTTGTGCAGTGGTGCAACTGTTCCATCATGAGAGGATTTCATGTTGATCCAAGCTAGTTATTAATCTATCTACTGAGAAAATGTAATGATGTTATTATTATTATCATCATGTCATGTCATTTCTCCCATATGCTCCCATACACCCCACCGCGAGCCCTTACTTGAGTTTGATGGGGAATGCAGCGGACTCTGATGAAGCGAGAGTCCACACATTTTCTGGACCCGATTCTCCTGATCTTATCTGTAATTTATGTGAAAATGGTTTATAATATATCAGCTAAAATTAAAAATAGGTTTTTACAATTTTCTCACATCTCTGCAGGGCATGAAGTTAACTGCTTAGTTATAATGTTTCAGAGGTGCTTGAAAAGTTTGTTGTGCTGTATTTTGCAGCACTAGAAATGTAGAAACTAGTATGTTAGTATGCTAATTTGTTGCCTGTCTGATAATTCTGTCAGTGGCGTTTTCAAAAAGTGTCCACCTGGGATATTGTACACAACAGATCATTAACCTATGTGCTTGCCTACAGCAGATGTTGTGGAATAATGCACATACTAGAGGTCTAGACATTAGTTTTAATGAGCATTCCAGTGCAAGGGAAGAGTGTAATCTTTGTCCCTGCCAATGACAAGCTCATACCTGACACCTTTGTTTTGTCCCTGGCAAAGATGATAATGAGAAATGGTTTTTATTTCTTGTTGTTTTATTTATTTTTGTTTTGTTTTTTCAGGCGACATCATGCACCAAAGAGGCTAACAAAGAGATTATTAATGATGGAGCTTCATGGACTATAATAAGCACTGACAAGGCAGAGTATACCTTTTATGAGGGAATGGGCCCCGTCCCCAATCCGGTCACACCTGTCCCTGTGGTGGAAAGTCTGCAGGTATGCGCACAGCCCTCTTTGATGGAAATATGTTTCTTATGCTTTTATCACTAAAAGTGGCATTCTGGTTACTCAGTTTGTAGGGAGATTTTAAAGACACAAAACCTTTTTTGTCGGTCTATGTCAAGTTAAACGGAGGAGGAGATGTGGCAATGTTGGAGCTGACGGGACAAAACTTCACCCCTAGCCTCAGAGTGTGGTTTGGTGATGTGGAGGCTGACACTATGTACAGGTTAGTGTTTACACTTGTGTGTATGCACATTGGTGTGCAATCAGTGAAAATACTCAAACCATGTCTCTCGAATCTTCCCTCTAAGATGTGGGGAGAGCGTCCTGTGTGTGGTGCCGGACATTTCTGCCTTCAGGGAAGGATGGCGATGGGTGAGACAGCCGGTGCAGGTGCCTGTCACATTGGTCCGCAGTGATGGAATCATCTACTCCACCTCTCTCACCTTCACCTACACCCCTGAACCAGGGCCACGGCCTCACTGCAGTGCTGCTGGGGCCATCCTGCGATCGCATAGCACCTCTTCGTCATCACCAGCATCTTCATCTTCACCATCATCTTCACTTGGTGGCCTTGGGGATGGCCAGGGGCCTTACAGCAGTAGTGACTCAGGCATGTCGTCGGGAGTGTCGACCATGTCGGTGCTGTCTTAGCAAGCCTCATTTTCTGCACGTGTTTTATTTTGTATTTCTGCTATTGAATGACTAAATGAGAAACTGTGTGCATGTACTTTCCATGGACCTGTGAAGAATTGCACAGAATCTCACAAACAGAAAAAAACTCTTCATCAAGAGATTTCATAGAGAGAGCTGAAAAAAGACAAGAGAAGTACTTGGAATAGCTGACCCAGCTCCTTAGCTCCCCCTTGTGGATAGATTTGGACATGTCACAAGCTCCAATCTGAAGGCCTCAACCTCCAAGATCTTCCCTTAAGATGATTAATCCGCCTTCTAACTCTCACAACAACCTGCTTTGTAAAAGAACCATTTTGTATATGTACACCTGTGGATTAGAAAGCTTTTTACTCTGCTTTCTTACTATCAAGGTCATGTTTTCTACAGAAAAGCTTGTTGATTTATCTCTTGTGTGCAAGAGAAACACTTTGTTGTAAGAGTAACATAGTTTTTATGGACCAAGGAATATTATTATATTATTTTATTCATATTATATTTTATAAGCTTTTGCTGAGGTACATTTTGAATCTTTTTGTATAATACTGAATAGTAAGTTCATTTTTATTACCAAATAGAGTTGTTCATGTTTTTGGCTTTGTTTTGAGTTGTGCCTTAATGGGCTAGTTGTGGTTTATATATGGTTTTATCTGTGTCAGTGACAGCAGCTTCTCTGCTTTTGTTCTCACCTCAATTTAATCTTCACTGGTGTGTTTTGGAACTAGATACCCAAATGCACACTTACATATATCATTACAGAACTGAAAGCAGTCCTACATACTGTACACAATGGAGGAAAAGATCAGGCTGTGTTCTTAAAGGAGGCACTTTAGAGAATGAACGTATGCCCACATGCAGACACTGGCCTAGTGGTTTAGACGTCTCTTAATACTAATTTAAAAAGACAGTTCTACACCACCTGTACAATCTAAAGTAATCCAGTACAGCAGATCTGCTATCAGTTCTACCTTTGCAAATGTTGATTACACAGATCATAGCAGCTAGAAAGTAGAATTTGTGGCAGAGCTGCTGTAGTGGATTACATTAGCTTGTACAGGTAGACCTAATGAAGTAGCCAGTGAGTGTATATGTCTGATAATACAATATGTATTCAGTATGTTGTATTATGGGAGACAGTGACAAATATTTTTGGAGCTCTTTAAGCCTAACTGGTTCCTCTCTTACCATGATGATGCAGACAGTGGTGTTTTTTTTTTTTTTTTTAATTGTAAGAATCTGGTATTCTAATCTAATCTTATGTTCCTCTGAGTTTTATCCTTTTGGAAGAAGCTCTTCCCTCTAGATCCCAGTGGTAGCTCACGTTGGGTTGGAGCCTTGTTGAAGTTTTGTCAAACGAGATGATTATTTGTACAGATTTGAATTCCTAGTTTGTTCTAACTCATTACCTACGTTGTTCAGTAGGTTGAACCTAAAAATGGAACTGACTTGCTAAGCTAATCAGAAGTGCCGTTATGTCATTGTGTTTTTGTTGCCTTAAAAACAACTATCCACAGTATGTCTTTCTTAAAATAACTCAAACTATACTGACTTTCATCTTGTTTTTTTTTTTTTGTTTTTTTTAAATCATACTGTACATCATGTTTCAAGATTGATCTGAAAGTGCTGTGTGGTAAGTAAAGGCAGTATTCTGTGTTAAGTTATTGCTGATTAGCTGTTTTCCATAACAGTGTGGTGAATCACTTAATATATTGCTTAGATTTCTGGTTTCATCGGTAAGTATTCACATCACAAGCAGCCCGTCAATCCTTCATTCAGCAGCACTCTGAGTCCAGCGCGGTTCTGTTGTGGTGGAGGTATGAGACGTCTGTGTGTTGTCCATATCGTCCACTTATCTCAAATTATTGATTTTCCTTTCTGGTCACTGCAACATGGACTCTGTTGTGCCTTATTAGTGCACTGTCAGCTGTGTCCTGCTTTGATGTTTTCCCCCTTAAGTCCCCATGTGCTACTGAATGTCAACAAGACCAGGTGCACGACTCAGCGGTGTCATGAGGTCAGCTGTGGGCAACATGCTCAAACAGCATCGTGATGTCACCACACCGGCAGCTTTAAGAGCATTCTCATTGTTCCTGTCTTAATGGACTGTATGTCTTCTCCCTCATTCCCTGCCTTCTGTTTCTCACTGCTCCCTCCATCGTTTCCGTGTGCTTCATTATTCCTTCAATCAGTCTGCCATGTAGGTAAAAATAAATAAAATAAAAAGGTCATGAGTCTAAATCAGTTGAAGCTGAGCGTCGCTCATGTTTTTGTAGCCGTTTCATTGAATTTGGGAATTTAACTATTGAGTATTGTTAATGGACTTTTGAATGTAAGTTTCTCTTTCTGTTTCTCAAAGTTACCATTTAAGCAAACTACACAGAGTAGACGTCAAAGCATTTGACAAAGCTATTTTTAGACTGGGAGCAACATTATAGGAATGAAACCTGAAGCGTTGTTACTGTTGGTGTTTGTGTGTGTACAAGAGGAGTCGTGTGGTGCGTTTAAGGCCACCCCTCTCTTAATGTTCCTGCTAATCATTTTATTAGAATGAATGTTTCTTTACGGTTGCAGTTCCGGTCACTTGTAGTCGGATTCACATAGTTTGAAGATCTGTCATCAAAGATGTAACTGTGGGACCCAGACAACCAAGCCAAGCCAAACCATGCTGTTCCTGGCATGGTCATCCTGAGCATCAAGCAGCACCTTAGATAAATAATACTAGATGCTGAGCTTTCTGGAGGTTTTACTGATCCTTTACCCTGATCTGATCAGTTCCACTTTAAAATCAGTGTTTGCAAATCAGCTGTGACCCCCACCAGTGATCACATCCAACAACATCCTCAAAAACTGAACTCCCTTTTTCATTACTGCGGATGGTGCCACAACCAAAAACTCCCAAAGGAGCCTGGGTCTGGTTCCCGTCACATCAATGAGATGTTTCGAAATGAGTTGTCCTTTGGCAGCACCCACAGTCTGTCTTTTGGCTTCCATGTACACCTTTGCGCTGGGGAGAGGGTGGGTGGGGGGTTGTGACATGTAATAGCGTTTGGGGCGCTCGGGAGAAGGGGGTTGAACTGGGGGGAGTCAGTTCCCAGACGATCTAACGTCCCACGACGATCTGTCTGATGGGAAAAAAGTTGACAAGCGACAGAACAGAGAACTGGACGAGCTTAGAAAGAGACCAGAGACCATCAGCCTGGACCAGACGGACACCGAGTGTGTGTGTGTGTGTGTGTGTGTGTGCGCGGCCTCAGCTGGATTCTAGGCTTATTATACTGGATCTATCTCATCTATCACTTCCTACTTTTTTTTTCTGACCCACTGTCTGATTCTGCAGTATCTACGGGCTTGGACACCTTGTTTATTTGGATGATTCTGTAAATCGTTACTGGGAACTTTTTCAAAGCGGTTGAAATATTTTTTTGTGATCCACCTCGCCTGACCTCTCAGGTCTATCGGTCTTGCTTCTGACTGATAGAAACTCAGATTGCCTAACACTTCGGGGTTTAATGCCATACATGAATTGTCTGAGTGTTTCTTTTTGAAGAGATGCTGCCTCTGTCCCCTCTGTTGCTCCTCGTCTTCCCCGCTGCGCTCTTCGTGGCCGCGCACGGCGCCGGGGACCTGCAGGGCTTCAGCCTCCCCGGTGGAAACTCAGGCTTCGATCCGACAGGTAAGAGAAGGCGGGTGATGTGTCGAGCCAGCAGCCTGACGCCTGTATTTTGAGATTAGTTTTACATTTAGTAATCATAGTTTCATAGATCACTTCTTTCTACATTGTATGAGGCTCCTAAATCTTTTCCATGGACTTTTTAGAGTAGTGGGACAAGACTCACTAATCAGTTCACCTGAGAGTTCAACTCAGGTCATATGTAGTGGGGGGGGGGAGGCATACAGACAGATAACACACACACACACACACACACACACACACACACACACACACTGTTCACAGTCCAGCTGAGAGATCACAGCACTATTGAGAAATGCATGTTTCATCATCAACAATGAGAGCAGTGTTGTTGGTTTCTACGTTCATCATAAATGTTCACAGATGTTGGATATAAAACAAGCCAAACGAACCATATGGAAGACATTTCTTTAAGTGTCAGTGACAGCCAATCAAGAGGAGTATACTACACCCTAATTACGCCTGAATATCAACACATACTCCACTTGAAATAGGCAAAACTGTCCAGCACAACAAGGCGTCCAGTACTCCATGGTAGGCCTACATGCTGCTCTGCCGGACAGGACAGGCTTTAAAGAAATAAAGAGATGTGTCAGTGCCACCCGTGCCACCGTGGGATTGTATGGTAGTTACTACATCACATTATTGTCTAAAAATAGCTCTCATATCATGTCATATCATAACAATCTCATGTCATATCATAACAAATCCATGTGCAAAATGAGAAGCAATCAAGCACTTAAGTTATTTCACCACCATCCTATATTTAGATGGTGTCCTTGGCATGCCAGATGTTTACCTAGCTGTATAGTGATGCATGTCACTGGAACATCTTCCAATAGAATAATTCAGTTGTTAAGTGCTGACCTTTAGTGAACATGTCTTGTTTCATGATGATTTGTTCCACATAAGTCACTTTTTCCCATAGCTTTAGTCTTCTGTACATTGTTAGCAACCTGACTATAATATGGGTTTAACTGGCAGACCTCTAACCTTCTGTCCCTTTAGCACCAACTCTCTGGAGTCGCAGAGACCAAAATGGCCTCTGACGCAGACTGACAGATGACAGAAAGCTGTGCGTCATTTTCCCATGCGTTAGTGTTGCTGTGTAGCTCTGGTGCAGACTGAGATGTGCTGCTTGTCTCAGTGGCACCATACTCATATTTAATTTAATGTGATGTATATGGCACATATTCTTTTAGAAATAAATAGAGATTAAATAATTGAGGAGTGAATTCTACTGGAAAATCTCGCTGACAAAAGAATCTCACCAAACTTCTATTTACCAGCCATGGATTTGGAAGTGATAGTGTGATTCTACTAATTATCATATTTACCTTTTACAATATATGTAGATAGAAATTGTTGGATTTAATTTTTGCTTTTATTAGCAACAGATAATAGAGGCAGAAATAAAAGAGAAAGAGGAAAGTTTCAGAATTGCATTTGGAAAGTTTAAATGATGTGTCTTTTAATATATTACATACAGCTTATTACATACATTAGACCAACGGGAAGCTCTATATAGTTGAGAAATAATTAATTGATAGCACAAACAGTAAAATGTTTCGGATAAAGACATCTGTGATGTCACAGGCAAAGAACTAATAATTAAATGTGCACATTATTACATTGCTCTAATTCTGGTCTAAACAGTACAGTGAACATATAGAATTGTGCTTATTTATTGTTCAGGTGATCAACTTGGTTTAGCTGGATTATTAATGAACAATGAAAGCGACTTTATAGATTAACCCAGGTGAATAACAATTAAATCAAATGCCATTTTAACCTATGTAGACCCCTGCATGGCGGTGTCTCCACCATGTATGAGCGAGGCGGATCGCTACAGCCTGGAGGCCCTGCGGAGCATCCATCAGATGATGGATGATGACCAAGATGGAGGGATTGAGGTGGAGGAAAGTGTGGAGGTATAAAAGCAGACTCTATATGAAATGTTTCACCCATTTTCCTAAATGTTGTGTGTCTCTGTGTGTATGTTCGTGCCTGCAAGAGGCAGACAGGGTAAAGCAGTACAACAACAGGTGTCCTGGCTGGTGGTGGAGTCAAGTGCTACTTCAAGGATAGCAACCGTATAACTTTGCTTTTGGCTCAGTGACAAAATTGGACTAGCAGAAGTGGAACACTAGTGACCTTCATAGTCAGTACTTAAGAATTTAACTCTTCTTAATGTGACCTGATTCTTGCTTACCTTCTTCTTCAGTGACTTTGTTATAGTTGTCACAAACAACTTGACAAAATGTGCTGCTTGACTCAGTGGCACAATACTCAAATAAGAGAGAGACTATAGATTTACCAAAAGTACATTATTTGTATTTATGTATTTGCCAAAATGAAAATAAGTATACATGAAAAAAATCAAGTAAATGTTAATGGTGATTGGAATGTCTATATATTACAAAAGGATGTTTAATACAGTATTATACAGTATATTGCCTGTCCCATGCTAATTTTGTTAATGAGCTGAAAAACTGCTGGTCTTACTGAGAACCTACAAAACTGAAAATGCATTTATCTATGTATATCACTCTGTATCTGTGTGTACTACCAAAAGCATGTTCGTGCACACGTTAATAATGTTTTGTTCATTGAGTCACTTTAAATGTTTGTGTTCAGTTTAATATTGCAGAGGAAAAAATGTATTTTGTGCAGAGTCCAGCCTGAGTCCGATTCTCTAGTTCTGTGTGGCTTTGGTCATAAACCCAGAAATCCAGAGCGCCTTAGCCCTCCAGAATGCAGTTCAGGGATACAGTATCCAGGGGTTCAGGTTGCGGTTGCCATAGCAATGTCAGGGTAGGGGCCTGGGCTCATCAGAACATGTCCCCCGAAGATTCCTCTTGCCATCAGAAGAGGCGTCCATTTACAGCCAAGGATACATTCCAAGACAGCGCTAACACACACACACACACGCGCGCACGCAGTCACTGTCACAAGTTTGCAATACACACTCGTGCATCTGCATCCATTCTAAATAAATACAGCCTCAGTCAGTCTCAAAACACCCACTCCTTATTCCTAGTTTGAAAGCCAAGTGCACAACACACCACAACACCCACCCAATTTATTTTGGACAGGAAGGCTGAGACTTCGTGCTTAGCTAATGTTATGTGCTTGTGACCCCTAACCTGGCTATTTTAGAGTCTGAAATGTGTCTGTATTTTCTTTTCCTCTTCTGTATCCCTTCATCTTTGCAGTTTATTATTGAAGACATGAAGCAACAGCAGACCAACAAGCACAGCAACCTGCACAGAGAAGACCAACACATCACAGTGGAGGAGCTCTGGAGAGGCTGGAAGTCGTCTGAAGGTGTGTGTTCGTGTGTGTGTGTAAGAGAGAGAGAGAGAGAAAGTGTGTGTGTTTGTTCCCAGAGGTAACTCTGTCTCACATTTTGCATCATGTTTCAGTACACAATTGGACTCAGGATGAGGTGCTTCGCTGGCTCAGGGAGTTTGTGGAGTTGCCACAGTATGAAAGAAACTTTAAAGACTTTAAGGTCAACGGAAACACACTCCCCAGGTGAGAATAGTCAATGAGCAGTGTAAAAACAAGTTGTTAAGACTCATGTCAAAGTGTCATATCAATCATATATTGACATTGTGTTGCCTTTGTGTGCAGGATTGCAGCTAATGAGCCTTCCTTCTTGAGTGGCCAGCTGAAGGTACAGGACCAGAGAGACAAACAGAAGCTCAACATCAAAGCTCTGGATGTTGTCCTTTTTGGACCACCTACACGTAAGAACAATTTCTCACCCTCTTCCTCCTCCTTACTTTTATGGGTCTCAATGTACATCTCTGATTTCCAAACCTACAAACTCAACTGCTTTCCACTGATTTGCCTTACTAAAGAGAATAAATGACACACTCCCACTGTATTGCTTTTCTTAGGAGGCAAGTAATTACTAGAACTTAATTTAAACATTTCAGCACAACAGAACAAAGCCATGAATAATGTCCTTAACGTTCCCACTGGACACATGCACAGATATATAAAAGGTGTTTTTTTCCTCTAAGTTCTTAAATTAGCCTTATTACCCATTATCCCATCAGTTGTGAAATTCCACATTAGTAATCATAACCTTTTATTTCACCATAGGTATCCCTCATAATTACATGAAGGACCTGCTGCTAATTGTATCTGTGGTGATGGGGGTTGGAGGCTGCTGGTTTGCTCAGGCCCAGAATAAAGCAAGTAAAGTCCACATAGCAAAGATGATGAAAGATTTGGAAAGTCTGCAAAGGGCTGAACAGAGCCTCATAGATCTACAGGAACAGTGAGTAGAGAGTCTTTGTCGACTATTCTAATTTATTTAAAGGACTTTTTCCATCTATAATAACACCACCAACGTTTTCCTTGCTCAGACTGGAGCGAGCTCAGGAGGAGAAGCGCAATGTTGCGGAAGCGAAACAAAACTTGGAGGAGAAGATGAGGGATGAGATCATGGGAGCACAGGAAGAAGCTTACCGTCTGCACGAGCTGAGGCAGGGAGCTGTTACTGAGCTTAGCCGCCTCCGATATGCAGAGGAAGAGCTGGAGCAGGTAGAGACGGGGAACAAACGATTGCTTTAAATGGAGCATCAACTTTGTAGTTTGAACAAGTTGAAAAACAATTTTCTGATTCCATCTCATCAGATCCGTGGAGCTCTGAAACAGGCGGAGAAGGACATGCATGCTAGCTGGACTGTCTCAGAGGCTCTTCAGCAGTGGCTGCAGCTGACACATGAGGTAGAAGTCCAGTACTACAATGTCAAGAAGCAGAGTGCAGAACTACAACTTGCTGCTGCCAAGGAAGAGGTAATGAATGAAGAAGAGAGAGACAAAATAACCTTTATCCTTTTTAATATCAGATTGAGAGTTTCTAGAGTGTTTCTGGATACATGTCTGCTAACTAACTTAGTTAGTTGACTAAACCAGAGCCTCTACTTTCTTGCAGGCAGAGAGGATCAAGAAGAAAAGGAGTTCTGTGCTGGGGACTCTCCATGTTGCCCACAGCTCCTCTTTGGACCAGGTTGACCACAAGATACTGGAGGCAAAGTGAGTCACACGATTATCCTCCCAGACTTTGTTTGTGCTCCAATAAATCTTTAACACATGCTGTATCTTGAACACACCTTTCAACCATCAACAGAAATGCTTTGGCTGAGGTGACAGCCTGCCTACGGGAGCGTCTTCTTCGCTGGCAACAGATCGAGCGCCTCTGTGGCTTCCCCATCATCAGGAACCCTGGCCTAGCAAACCTCACTGCTCAGCTCTACTCAGATTCACTTGCTCCGGGATTTCCCCGACTGCCCCAGTCATCTTGTTTATACCACACTTCTGTTCATGGATCTATGGAGGATCTGTTAGAGCCTTCTCCATCTCCTATGTTGCCACAGATGCCAGGTAGGTGACAGGAATGTTTATTATTGTCTTGGATCCAGTAGTTTCCGCAAAGTATTCAATTACATTTCATTTGTGTGTTGTGTTTAAATTTGATAAACATATATAGCATCCATGCTTTCAGTCAATGATGAATTTGGCTGTGTCAGTTTCTGTTGCTACCTGATCTTAAAGGTTGAAAACTAGAGGCGGATTGATCGGTTTTGCTGAGTTTGGTCTTTGACTTTCTCCTGTTCTAGTTTCACCACTGAAGCGCTCCCCACGATCACGAGGATCCACCATATGTCGATCACGGCGTCACGGTGTCATCCCTCAGCCACCTGTCGCCATAATCTCCTCTGATCCGGATCTTCTCATTCCCATCCGAGCTCCGTACCCTTGCTTCGATGAGGAAGAGGGGATCTTCCTGAAAACTCTAAAGAAACAGTATGTGTGCTTGCCCACAACTTTTAGAGGCCAATTTGCTTTTACACACATGCTAAAACACTATTTCAACAACACATTTACACCCTGTGTTCCTTAATTTACTCCTTTCTTTTCCTTATTCTTCCTTTTCTTTCTTTCATTAATAGAAATTCCCAGGAGATGTTCTCAGACACAGATTACATGACTTCACCTTCTCTCAGCAAGATATACCCTAACCCAACTATTGACAGTTCCCCCAGAAAGCTCTTTCACGATGGAACTGAGTTGCTTACAGACAGCTCCATTACAAAGCCTTTGACAAAAGAAATGGAATTGCCCATTCATAATCTTTCTGTAGAGGAGCCTGATGCTCCTGTAGATATTACCTGCAGGACAATGGCAAAAGACAAAGAAGAGTCTTTAATAGGCACAACATCAAGGAAGATATCCCGAGACAGGATTGAAGTTCCCATAGATATTAGGAGAGCACTATCCAGTGAGTTAGATGCAGAATTTCCAGGTAGGAAATTGGAGAGAGACCTAAAAGCGGATTTGATGGACAATACATCAAAGGGTATATACAGAGAAAGGTGTGATTTATCTCGGGATGCAAGAAAGATTCTTTGGAATGAATTAGAATCATCACCTGATGTGGCACCTAGGAGGATATCAAGAGATATGATGGGAACTTCAATCGACAGCAGCACAAGAAAAATGATGCAAGACGATGGTGAGCATTCATTTGACTCTGTATCCAGAAGGATTTTGAGAGATTCTATGGGAATGTCCCTGGACACAGCTTCTAAAAAACTTCCATGGAATAAAGGAGAATGCCAGCTTGATTCCTCTGTGAGGGCATTAGCAATGGACAAAATGGTCGACACTGCCAGAACACCACCAAGAAAGATATCTAGAGATGAACTGGAGTATTGTACAGGTACCGCTTCCCTAATGATGCTACCCAGAGAAAAACCTGAAGCGCTTATGGATAGCTCTACAGAGAAGGAAGCGTTCGGTTTAGAAGCATCCATCAGTAAGAGGATATTGAGAGATGAACTTGAGATCCCAGCTGGTTCTCTCAGGAGGAGAAAACTACCAACAGATGGTACTGACAGTTCCATAGACAATGTCATGGGCAAAATCTCCTCTGACAGAGTCCATGCTTCAATGGAAATACCTAAACAATCAGTTCAGAGGGAGGAGATGGGAGCATCTGAATCAAGTTCAGCTCCAGGTCAAATTGGACAGCCAGACCTTATGATGACCTCTCAGGTGCCGTGTAAGTCATCCTCAGGCCCATTGAGCCAGCTTGTGTATGATGGAATCCTTGAGAAATCCTACAGCTCCGTGCCTACAACCCCAACAAGCCTCTCTGCCTCAGCACCTAACCTGTCTCAGAACAAGCTGCAAACAGAGGTGGAGCCACCACTGCTACCACCACGAGTGGCCCTCCCATGTCCTACTTGGCCAACTGAGACTAAGGATGAGAGAAGCAAGGATAAAGAAAAGAGCAAGAAATCCCTGAAGCTAAAAAATCTTTTTAAAAAGAAAAATGAAACGCCTCCTGAGAAACTTCAAAGTGGCCTTCAGAAACTCTGACAATTACCTGAAAATGGCTTATTTTCTGTTGCTTTCTTTTATTGATAATATGTTATTATTCAGAAAAATTACATTTCAGAACCTCACTGAGGAAACAGAATGGTGACAAATTAAAGGGAAATCTGGAAATTCTGCAGAAACATAACATCAGATACAACTATACACATCACAGAGTCCCTGAATGCGTTCATTAATATGAAAATGTTAATCATACACTATGACCTTTGCATTCGCCAGATCTCAACCCATGTCAGACAGTGGTGTCCACCACCACCATCATCCAGGAAATATCGTTTGGAAGAATGATGCTCATTACCTCCTGTAGAGTTCCAGAAACTTGTAAAACCTACAAATACTGCCTTGCAGTAAATAATGCCTCCACCAACCAGTCAAGTTGCTGTTTACATGCATGTTTGTTCAGGTTTCATATTCTAATTAGTTCCATGAGTCCAAGTAGACGATTGGGTCAGAAATACACTCCAACCATTCCTGATATATTGCATTAACGAAACCTGGTAAAAAGAAACATGAGGTTACTGTGATCTTGATCTTTGACCTTTGCAGGCCAGGCAACATTTGGGTGGCCATATGTATGCTGGCTCGGAGGTATAACTGTACCAAAGTACAGTGAAATTGTTAGGGCGACATGTGGTGGCCTAAGACCTACTAAGAGATGCTGGGTTTTCCTTTAATTTGCCACCCATTTGTATGTGGGGATTTTAAAAAGCATAGTCTTACCAAAAGATGGCCAGTTTCTGGGCCTGTGGAATCCAGAAAATAAGCACACAAGTGAAGAAAAGAACCATACTGAATAGTATATCAAGTTTCTATTGCCTGAGTGTGTTAAAAGATTTTTAGAGACATGTATAGTATAATGTCTGTAAAAAAATGTCAAGAAGAGTCAAAAATCACAAATTATTCAAGACATGTAATATCAATATGGCACTGAATGGAGAGTTTGATAGTTTTTACATTAAGAATTTATATTTGAAGACGATCTGTTTTCGCCTATCATAGTAAGTCTTATGTAAACATGTGGTTAATATTATATATATTTTAGATGCAGAGTTGTTCATGCTTTGCATATGATTGGCTGTTAAAATTATGTTTAAACTCATGTTGCTCTTCTGTACAACAGATACAATGTTTTACTTCTATAGTCTTAACTGTTACTGTTACTAGAGAGATGTACTGTAGGATCTGAAATCCAGTTTTCAGGGTTGTACAATATTTTGCTTTGCACAACAGAGAATCATTTTTAATACTTTTCTAAGCACTCTTTTCAAAGTTCATGCTGAAATACACACCCAATAACATATTGTTTTTGTAAATTACAGCGACCCTTTGGAATGACCTGGTTTTGCTGAATTAACTGGTCATAAAATGTCACAGGTATAGATCGTGACAGCCCCGTTTACTTCCTGTCTGGGCTGTCTTGTGTGGGCAGTTCTTGGACTTTTTTTTCGCAGGAAGTCATCCTTGCCTTGGCTCCTCCTTCAGGCTTAAAAGCAGGTGGAATCGTATAATTTGTGATTTGGCCTAAGTTGCCTTTTGTTTGTTTTGTTTTCATTTCACTTCATTGTACATGCATACATACACTCACCGCTCCGCTGACATTGCAGATTAGCACATTTTAACGTTTCTGTGCTTGATTTGTGTTAAATTAAATAAGTAGTTGAACTTAAATGTCATGTGTGGTCCTCTTATTTGTCCTTATTTTGAGCCCAGTTGTGACAAGACAAACAAAATTTGCTTAAACTAAAGACACACACATATGATCTTTCGTTTCACCTGGATTACCAGGGGGAGTCACATAGATTACAGGTCGTTAGTATTTACCAATTTATAAACCCGATCCTGATCCTAACTCTGTGACTTGGCTCAGGTCAACCCAAGTTTTATTCAGTATGTTTCGGTTTACTTGCTAAATGCCTTGTTTTTCCCCCAATTGAGTGTATTTTTTATTGCTGGTGTTAATAGCTTAACAGACATGAGCCACAACATTAACACAACCTGGTGATATTAAAGATCACAATGTCCACATTTGCTATGTTAGTCACAACAATTCTATCGACATTTTTTAAGGAAGGAATTCAGGAAGTTTAGTGGATTGGAGTGATGCCACATAATGACAAAACTCATTGTGCTTTACACTCCAACAAAGCAGTGGTCTTAAAAAACTAAATTGGGGCCACATGTTTGACTGTATATATGTGTTATGCTCATTACTGACATGGAAATTGTCAATGTGTACTTTAAATGAACAGATAAACATTTGAGCAATATCTGGGCAATATCACTATGATACTATGAACTACTGCTAATGTTACTATCATGATCCTGGTGTAAGGTAATATAAAAACACATAAAAGTGCTGTTCTTAGTTGTTTTGTTATTTTAAAAACACATATACACTGTTGAGTGACTTTCAGATTACCAGTCTAACTTGTTAAATTGGTTTCTTGGATTGTGAGTTTTTCTAAAATTACTTGCTTTGAATAAATTGCTTCAAAGTTATTTCGGATGTTGTTATTTTTCACTTCAATTGTGTTCAAGCTTGAAGACCCCTTATTAAATATAGCATGAAAGTCAGTATACACTGTTTGATGTACGATGCACGGTATTTTATAACACTGTAAAAACCGGGAACATGCAGGTCACGTTAGGGCATATGACCGGCAGGAACTCTCTACTGTTGAGGAACTTGAGTCATTAGGACAAGACAACTAGTTGAGAGATCATACCCTCTATCTCATTCTGCTATTTGTCCCATGTCCCAAGGTCCCATGCTCTGAATTCTGAATAATTTTTGCCACTTTAATTTGACAAATAGTCATCAATGTGACAGGAAATAAGGAATAAGGAATAGGAAATAAACATAAATTAATAATTAAGACATAATAATTTAGAGGAACAGTGAATCCTGAATATGAACTTAATGGTGCTGGTATCTTGAAGAGTCAGTGTATTAAATCACATACATCTCTCTACAAACAAAGCAGACTTACACAAAGTCTACATAGCACTAATTTTGTTAAGAATCTCTTTTGAACACTTTTGACAAAATACAGCAACCGGAAGAAACTGCATACATTCTGCTGATGTGTTGTTAACATGTAGGATTCTAATCGAGGTCATGTATCAACACCTCGAACAGGCGAGTAATCTGCAGCTTTAATCTGTCTGTGTATTGAGTTCTGTGGTCAGATGAGAAGGTGCTTGTCACTGTGAGGGTTTCCTGTTATACTGATGTTACTGACAGCATAATGTTGTTAACTTCACTTCATTGTACACCTTTTATTTCATGGTACCTATTTGGAAACCACCTGACTCGTGTTAGTAAAGTATGAACACATATTGTAATAAAAAATAACCAACAATAAGGAAAAATGAATGCACCAAAACTCATACAGTACCAATAAAAATGTGGACAACCAACCCACAGTAAATCACTTTAGCAAGTTACGGTATCTGATACTTCTTATCAGGTTTGATCAGCAGTGAGTAAGGCATATCCCTGGTTTCCTGTGTTGGCTGTTAGCAAAAGCTTTTATTAGATCATAATACTCAATGCAGATTTATCACTTGTAGTGCTGTGGGTATTTTGGAGGCTGTTGTTTAGCAAACTGAACTAACTAACTGAACCCTATTGTTTATGTAGAGTGGCAAGAAAACACACGCACAGACGGAGCTCAGACCTCAGGCTGATAGCGATACCGAGAAACCAGATGTGTGATGACATGGACAGGTCTTACCCACAGCTCAATCTTCTGTCTTAATTCTATGTGATCTATCTGCAGCCTTTAACACAATCAACCACCAGATGCTCCTTTCCACACGTTCTGATTTGGGGATCACTGGGGCAGCTCTGGCCTGGCCTGTCCTACTTGACGGGATGTACATTGAAGGTATCTTGGCAGGGGCAGGTTTCTAACTCCCACTGCCTCCCCACTGGTGTGCTACAGGGAACAGTTCTTGGTCCGTTATTTTTTCCATCTATACTACATCCCTACTTTCCGTTATCCAGTCACGGGGCTTTTACTATTATTGCCATGCTGATGACACACAGCTCTTCCTGTCATTTCCACCAGATGACTGCACTGTCTCACTACGCATCTCTGCATGCTTCGCCCACATTACTGCTAGGATGAGAGAGAGGCATCTTCATCTCAACCTCTCCAAAACAGATGTTCTTGTCTTCCCTGCTAGACCTTTAATAAAGCCCAACATCAGTAACAACATAGGGTCTATCCCTATTAAGTCTCGCAGGAACCTGGGGGAGACCATTGATGAGCTTTATCAACCTCATCTCCTCTGTCTCAAGGGCATGCAGATTTGACCTTTTCAACATCAGAAAGATCAGACCCTACCCTCACAACTCATTGTGCATGATCTGGTCATATCTCGGCTTGATTACTGAACTGATGGGGTTAACAGCATGCACCATCAAACCCCTCCAGATATTCCAAAATGCAGCTACACAGTCTCATTTTGATCAGCCAAAAAGGACATGTCACATCACTTTTTAGATCTCTGCACTGGCTTCCTAGCAGACAAACCAGAACATCTGACATCGTCCTCTCCCTCACCTCTCCTCTCTCGATGTACAGTATCTTCATTTTGCCACTGAGCTGTTGTGACATATTTCCCTGGTGTTGCATCAATAAAGTATTATTTTATCTGTGGATGGCATCTGTGATAAAGATAATATGGAAATATTAATCACAATCCAATAGAACTGAATGACTAAATTCTTATATTAATTATTGAACAACAACCATGTTCTCAATGAACCCAAAAAACTAATTAATATCAAAGCTGAATATTTGTGGAAGTAGTTTTTAGTTTGAGCTATTTTAGGACGATATCTGTGTGTGCAGGTGACTATTATTGTGCATAATTATTAGGCAACTTAACAAAAAACAAATATATACCCATTTCAATTATTTATTTTCACCAGTGAAACCAATATAACATCTCAACATTCACAAATATACATTTCTGACATCCAAAAACAAAACAAAAACAAATCAGTGACCAATATAGCCACCTTTCTTTGCAAGGACACTCAAAAGCCTGCCATCCATGGATTCTGTCGGTGTTTTGATCTGTTCACCATCAACATTGCATGCAGCAGCAACCACAGCCTCCCAGACACTGCTCAGAGAGGTGTACTGTTTTCCCTCCTTGTAAATCTCACATTTGATGATGGACCACAGGTTCTCTATGGGGTTCAGATCAGGTGAACAAGGAGGCCATGTCATTAGTTTTTCTTCTTTTAGACCCTTTCTTGCCAGCCACGCTGTGGAGTACTTGGACGCGTGTGATGGAGCATTGTCCTGCATGAAAATCATGTTTTTCTTGAAGGATGCAGACTTCTTCCTGTACCACTGCTTGAAGAAGGTGTCTTCCAGAAACTGGCAGTAGGACTGGGAGTTGAGCTTGACTCCATCCTCAACCCGAAAAGGCCCCACAAGCTCATCTTTGATGATACCAGCCCAAACCAGTACTCCACCTCCACCTTGCTGGCGTCTGAGTCGGACTGGAGCTCTCTGCCCTTTACCGATCCAGCCACGGGCCCATCCATCTGGCCCATCAAGACTCACTCTCATTTCATCAGTCCATAAAACCTTAGAAAAATCAGTCTTGAGATATTTCTTGGCCCAGTCTTGACGTTTCAGCTTGTGTGTCTTGTTCAGTGGTGGTCATTTTTCAGCCTTTCTTACCTTGGCCATGTCTCTGAGTATTGCACACCTTGTGCTTTTGGGCACTCCAGTGATGTTGCAGCTCTGAAATATGGCAAAACTGGTGGCAAGTGGCATCTTGGCAGCTGCACGCTTGACTTTTCTCAGTTCATGGGCAGTTATTTTGCGCCTTGGTTTTTCCACACGCTTCTTGCGACCCTGTTGACTATTTTGAATGAAACGCTTGATTGTTCGATGATCCCGCTTCAGAAGCTTGGCAATTTTAAGAGTGCTGCATCCCTCTGCAAGATATCTCACTATTTTTGACTTTTCTGAGCCTGTCAAGTCCGTCTTTTGACCCATTTTGCCAAAGTAAAGGAAGTTGCCTAATAATTATGCACACCTGATATAGGGTGTTGATGTCATTAGACCAACCCCTTCTCATTACAGAGATGCACATCACCTAATATGCTTAATTGGTAGTAGGCTTTCGAGCCTATACAGCTTGGAGTAAGACAACATGCATAAAGGATGATGTGGTCAAAATACTCATTTGCCTAATAATTCTGCACTCCCTGTAATATAATATAATAACTGAACAAAAGTGTAAAAATACAAGCAATTACTATACACTGATGTTAACTTATCATCAAGGTGTACATTTCTCATATTCTTTATTTTAATTTGCATTAATGTATGTAGAAATATATTGCATTCTGAAATACAGTGCAGTGAAGTGTGTACACAGAGAGGAGGTGTTTGAAAATATTTTATTTTTGTTAGCACAGCTTACAAAAGATAATTCAGTATGTAAGAGCGTAGCAAAACAGTTAGTTAAGTCAGTGATATGATGAAAGTAAAAATATGAACATGTTTTAAATCATGACAGTTGTAATAGGACGTTTTAAGCTATGAAAGTGTGAAAGTGTGTTGTCTACTGGCTGACAAACAAATTCTTAATCTTTTGTTTGCTCACTTAGTTCAGCGGCATGTCTTAAACCACAGGACATACATGCAAGAATACATAGAGCAGGTACCAGGAGTTAAACCATCGACCTAAATTTGAACACTTGGAGTTGAATGGAAATGGAATTGTCCTCCGTCTAATGGTGTGTTTATCAGTGTCGGATGTGAAACACAACTCGAGTTAAACACACGTCTTCATCCTGAAAGAAGGAAGACATTTGTCCTTTAACATATACAAAGATAAACACATAGCAGGTAAAATGAAAAATAATGCTAATGAAAGCATATAATGTACAGACAGTTACCTGATTGTGTCTTGTTGGTCCGTTGGTGCCGGTTCTTTTGTAAAGATCTTGAGATTGTTTACCTGCTAAAATGAATACCGCATTATTTTACAGTAGTTCCCAAGAGACTAAACTACATTTACAAATATAACAATATTTAGTATTGTATCTTTGGTTTTGGTTATATTTACGTCTCTCAAAATAAAAAAATTAACTAATTCAGATAAAAACATCAACTATGCGAAAAAAATAGAGGAAAAACCTAATTAATCTGGTTACCTGTTTTCTGACAGATGTGATAAACCAAAATGAAGGCGAGGTAAGAGGAGAGAACAGTTAAGGCTGGAACGAACGGCATCATGACCCAGGGCACGCCACACACAGTGCATGGGCTGCACTCAGGGTATGGGTCAGTATCTGGATGAAATACAGTATAATATATGAACTACTTTTTATATTGAAAAAACAAAACAATTAAAAAAATAATGTTGTGGTTGCTACAGTACAAACAAACAAACCTGCAACACTGCAAGATACCTCATATCTCTAATTTTAAAGAAATCCCTTGGTGGTTCTGTATACAAGCCTATTAAATATTTCCTTACACAATATGTACAATTTCATATGTTCAACTTAAAATGTAATTTAATGCCACTGAGTGATGAGTCAGTAGTTCGGTGCAGAATACTTACTCAACAGGATCCTTGTTGCCTTTCTGCCATACTTGTAAATAGTTTTCCACTTGATGTATTCTTTATCCTCCACCTTGTTCTCCTCTGTTCCGCAGTAGTAGAGACCCTCATCAGAGTCATTGATGTTCAAAATCAAAAGGTCATAGGAGTCAGAAGAATAGTTCCTCAAATAGTGAAAATTGGGGAACTTCAGGGGATCAGTATAGTTAGTTGTGGTTCTCTTTAATTTAAGAGGAGTAGGATGGTTCTTATGGGAACAGTTCTTGTACCAAACTATGAAAACTCCAGTTGACACTTTGCAGTCACAGTAGAGAATGATGTTGTTGCCTGGTTTGACTGTCATCTCCAACACAGATGCAAAGGTCTGATTAAGATGGCAGAAAACCGCTAAAATACAAAAAAGAAATGAGAACAAGAAAACACAAAATCACGGTTGCAGCTTAGTCTTCAGCATAACACAACACAAAACAAAACATAATGTACGAAACGATGTTATTCGGAATGACTTAATTTTATCTTCACGTATTCAATACAAATTACCCAAGAGAACAGTGAGGAAAATACACAGCCAATCCATATGTTGAGACCAGGGACCGCACGACAAAAGAGATCACGAATTATGTCTTATGCATGCCATTTATACTTGTGCAGTTATTTCCATTAAAGGAAATGCAGGTGGTGATTGGCTAGTTAAATGGCTGCTACAAGGTAAAAGCAGACTTGGTCAATGTAGAGCAAAAATGTTTCAATGAGAACACAATCTACAGCACAATCTACAGCCTTTTTGGTGTGTTTGCTCTAGATGAGAGCCGTGAGTTTCCTGTTAACAGTCTTTATCATAGCCTACGATCATGTTTCCATTGCACAACAAATATATGACACAATAGCAGACTGATTTACACCGATTCTCAGTCATGGAGCTACTGGTTATCCCAAAAATGCTGTTCAGTGGCAACTGGACTTGTTTTAAGTTCATGAAGATGTTTCCCCTTCTATCCAGAAGAAGGGACTAGCTTGTCATGTTTTTTGTTTTGTGATGAACTAATGAGCTGTTCCTGTAATAATGTCTGGTGATACTTTGATAGGTGTTAACATATTGTAATTCGTATTACTGGTTCCTGTGATTTGTTTAGTCACAATGAAAATAAGCATTGCCAGCAGACAACCTATTCTGTTTTAAGGTACAGTAATATTGTGTTGTTACTGCAAGAAATATACTTATTTGTTTTGTCCTTGTTTTGGTGGCAATTTCCACCACTCAATATCCAATCTCTGCTTCATAAACTGAATCTAGTGAAAGATTTAACACATTCTACTGGCTTCATGTATTTCTTCCACTAGGGGCATATATGTTTTTACACTGAATTGCAGGTAGATCATATAAAACTGAGAAATATTTTTTTGTCATGATATTAACTACTATATGTATGTGCACAATATAATTTCGTTTACACTGCCGTGGGAGAAACATTTGGGTTTTGGTGGCTTTTCTGGGTTGTTACTCATCACCTCCACTAGAGGTCAGGAGAGTTTAAAACTTTAACTTCAATCTTACACCATCTGCATGTTTCTGTAAGTATTTGAAATAAGTTTTTAAAAACAGTTCATCTGTAAACTCTTTGTTGTGTGACTCTAAAATAAACTGTGGGCTAGTTACAGATTATAAAAAACAGATTTCTAGGCATACTTTTTTAATCATATAGAGTCTGAAGACTGTACTTTAAATGACATCATTCAGGATTTTATTGTGTCTTGTAATGAAAGCAGCTACATCTGTTACGAAGTATCTCATCTTGGTGCTTGTTATTTCTTATTCTTTACATGTTCATGAACATGACAAATGTCCATGACAGGTTCTGTCACAGTGGTTCCTTGAGCTATATTTGATGGCAATTGATATTAATATTGTTCTATAAATAAATCTCAATGGGCATGTGCTTTATGAAAAACCTGTGACGCTGCAGTTATGCGGCATGCACCTTTAATATTTGACTATGAGGGAGCTCCATACGAGAAACAATTTGACACTGCAATTATTATGCAACTATAATGTAATATCAGTTCTTTTTGGAGGAAGAGCTGCATAAGTAACACAGCATTGTTATACAGCACTGTATACCAACTCAGATCCATGTTTCTTCTTTCTATACAACTGATGCACATTTTAAAGCTCAGATCACATCTTCCACTTTAAAAATGAATATTCTCCTAAAATAAATGTTATACATGGAAGGAGAAGATTAACTGGATCACAAATTTCCAAATGAATGAAATCAGGCTGTAATGAAAAGCATTTAAAGACCCAGAAACCCTTTCTTCACTCTTGGAAAGAGATTATTGTTGACAGACAACTAAAAATCATTGCATCCATGTCTAGACGCAGACGTTCTCTCACGGCCTCAGAGGAAACTGGAGGAGGAGGTGAGATGACAGAAAGAAAAAAAAAGTCTCAAACCTCCTTGGTCATAACTTGCAACAACCACCGCGCTCTTTCATTTTATGTGGAACATAGATAAAGTGATGCAGCCTGTTCCCTGTTGCCTGTGTGCATGCACAAGTATGCTTGAGGTGTGATCTGCTTGTTTTAAAATAGCTCTCTGTTCACCGCATATTCGTGCGAGGTTTGCTGTGTCGGAATAAGAACAAAACGTGTTTTTGACAAACAAGAATCTGATTTGTTTCTACTTGTTTCGCATTTTCAATGAATAATCCCCTCATGGATGGTAGAGACACAAAATATAAGTTAGAGTGAAGACTAAGATATATAAAATGCTGAATACATGTCACAATCCATTCACATTTATTACAAATTAATGCAAACACATTTGTTTGTGCTTCTGATATAAAGAAGCAGACAAACAGCAAACTGTATTTTCACTATGACCTCAATGACTGATGAAACCACTCTCTGCATGTCTCAGCAAACAACTCATATACACATATACAAATACAGTAGAAGTTCTCCCCTCCAAAGACATGCACGTTAGGTTAGGGTTACTTAATCACTCTGTGTGCGTGAATGTGAATGTGAACAGTTGTCTGTCTCTGTAATTCTGCCCTGCGGTGGACTGGCAGTGGTGTCCTCTAAGCTGATTCTAATAAATTCTTTAAATAACATTTAAGTTATAAGATATATTAGTTTATGTGGGTTTTTCTTTTTTTTTTTTTTTGCACAGATTAATTATATACTATATTAACTATAAGTCTTATTCTGTGTCACAGAATCAGCTCCAGCACATTTAAATTGTTCAAAGGGCTGACTGCTAATTTAAGAGAAACAGAAACTCATCTACAGTTCTAGCTAAGGTAAAACAATGTGTTTGTGCAGCACTTTGGTCTATGACCAAACACTTTTGTAACCATACTTAATTATTATTTAAACTAACTAACTAGTGGAGACTAGTTAGTTTGTAAGTGGACACGCCTAATCTTGTTCATTTGTTATTATTGTTAAAATATAACCTGTACTGAAAGCTGCATTTCTTTCTATTGTACATACATTACATTACATTTTATGTCTACATAAGAAGAAAAGAACAAAAATTAAGTGTGATATGAACAGCCAGCAACACCGACAACCAAAAACAGTTTAGATATTTTATGTTAATTTTCAAATTAATATCTTAAGAGTTAGGATTTTTATTTCACCATTGATATTTAAAAAAAAAAATACTATTGACAAACTAGTTTTTAAACTATGCACACATAGCAGGTTTTTTCTTTCTTTTGTTCTTGCTTGCATTAATCTCTCTCTGAGCTCATAGGCAGTTTGGTGCAGGTTTTTCTGACTGACTCTTCTTTTCGTATCAGCTCATTGAGTTTTGTTGCTGATGCCTTCACCACCCAAGCTTCACAGCATTGGAAGTAATAATAGTTTATTAAAGAAACCTCAGGTCAAACAACCACAAACAACAAACAACCCAAGAGCAGACGATATAAGGGGAACAATAAAGTATAATGCGGCATGCAGTCTTACAAAGTGGACCTGGTAGGGTCCATGTGATTTGTAAGATAAGTATAGAAGCTGTGCACATTTGTAAAATGTTATCATTATGACATCAAAGATATTGGTATTCAAACATTTCACTGGCACTACATAAGCCCAAAAAAAATTACATAGTTACATGTGAAATGCATTATTATAAACAACTACATAGTCTACATTTAGTAGTTTTCATAACAGGCACCTGAGATGCAAACAAACAAACAAAAAAAGAAAAATCTGAGAGCAATAAAAAGGAAAAGGAAAGATTGTATCACCTGAGTACTGAGCATTGCCTGAACTTGTATAGAAGTGTATTTGCCCTGGTTCCATGGTCCTAGCACCTAACTGAGCTGCTGTACTATGACATAGACTTGTGTAATGTAATACAATCACATTACCATGGAACTCATATACTGTGTTACTGTTACACAAAGTGATGGGAGAAGGCAAATGTGAAATGCATCTTCAGGAAGTTGCTGAAGTGCCTTTGCTGAGAAACAGAAATGAACATAGTACCTGCATTAAACAGGCAGCCGACTCCTGATTCACTTTAACTTGAGTAGAATTTCATAAATATCAATTATGATTTTACAAAATTTGTCATTTTCATTTCTGTAATAAAACACACTTTACATTTTGTAATCAAACACACTTTACATCCTGCAGGTATTGATGTCGGAATAAGTGCAGAAATCTGAACTCTGGGATTCCGTCTTCTTCACTTTCTTTGACGCCTGTCGGATTTCCAGTGCAGCATAACACACATCTTCATCCTGAGATTTGACATTTGTTGTTTAGATGTATGATCTTGTACTGGTAACACCATAACTTATCTCATTTCACTGATGCTGGTTGTTGTATTGTATGTCTGAAGCGTGTTTTGTTCAACAGTTTCAAAAACAAAACCTATGGCTACTGGTCGAAATAATACTTATTAGAAAGGATAAATCCCATAAATTACCTGATTTTCTTTTGTGAGACCTCTGGTTTCAAATCTTTTCTCATTAAAGTGACCGTCTTTACCTGTAGAAACATATAAAGCATCATTATCAACCTGGAAAACTGTGAGAGAAGCGTAATTATCTGAAGCCAGTTTTGTGTAATAAGTAGAATAAAAACAAAAAATATATCCAGAGAAGAGATCTGATCATTTGCATAACAGAGAACTAAGGGAAGAAGACTACAACGGAGCAGATACCTGTTTTCTTACTGAAGTGATAAACCAGAAGGGAGGAGAGGAGAGAGGAGAAAACAGCACAAGTCGGACACAAATAGAACAGCAGTTTCCAGCACAGACCACAATCTTGAGGATTCGTTTGATAATGCGGTTCAACTGAAAAAACAAAACAAAACCAAACAAAGTTATGTCGATTAGCTGTAATTCTTATCTCATGAAATGATTTATTTTGAATTTTCTTGGTAAAATGATATCTGTGCATTATATATCTAAAAAACTTGTTATTAAATAAACATCCACTCCACAGTAATATCAACATAAATTTGCTGGTTCTAAAATTTTAAAAATAAAACAAAATAGATAAATAACTTTTATGAAATGTGACCCATCAACCCTTTCCTGTTTGATCCACCTTTATTGCTTTTGGCTACTATCAAAGTCTAATTGAACAAATTACATCTGAAAAAAAAAAAAACATTATTTATTAAGTGTATATTGTACATGCAGTATTGTTCGGGAACAGTGCTTTTGCCTTCTCCATTACGTTTTTTCTACCTTTTGGGGATTAATTAATCAAATTGTGAATTATTGCTTAGACAACTAAGAAAAGTCAGACCAGATTTACTTACACAAAAAGATCCTGGTTGTGACATTGCTGTAGCTGTAAACATATTTTTGATTCAGTTTTATCTCATCCTCCACCTTCAGCTGTTCAGTTCCACAGTAATAGAGGCCTTCGTCAGAATCAGTGATGTTCAAAATCAGCAGGTCGTAGGATTCAGAGGACTGGTTTTTCACAAAATGGAAACGAGGGAAGGGATTCAGAAAACCGTTGCTGTCGTCTTTGTCCATTAATTCCATTTCATGTGGGTATCTGGTGCTCAGAACTAGTGAAGGCTGGTTCACATGAGAACAGATCCTGTACCACCTTATGTACACTCCGCTAGATGTTTTACAGTCACAGTAGAGAGTGATGTTGTCTCCTAGTCTGACAGGCAACTCCAGCATAGGTCCAGAGACCTGAACTTGACTGGTAGCATTAACTCCTGAAATAGAAACTAAAGAAGCAGGTATTTATTCATTTTTACTTATTAATGCATTTTACTCAACAACAAGAAAATGTGGCACTAGATTATTCTATTAAATTTAACTTTATAACAAGAAATCAGAAATTTACCTAAGAGAAAGATAATTAAAGTATACAACTTATCCATGTGCGCTGAAGAGCTGAAGTTGTAAGACAGTCGACCTGTTCTAACTCACATGTTAAACCTGCGCAGACGTATCTATTAAAGGAAATGCAAATGTTGATTGGCTGGCTGAATGGAACAAATGCGTCTGTGGTTGTTTGATGCTGTGATGCTACATAAGGTTCTGGCACAGATTTAGCAAGATAAAATCTTAAGAAATTTTACAACACCTTTCACTAAGGGGGGCACCATGTACACGTTACATTATACATTATACATTATACATTATACATTATACATTAAATGTTTCCAATATTAAGTAGGAGCACTGTTGGATGGAAGTATTGACCCAAACAACTGCCTCATCTATGACTGGCTGTGCTTTTGTTCACCAGTAGCTTGTCCTCCCACTGTGTAGGTCACCACAGTTTGCTACTTTCTGTGCATGGTCCTAGTGGCAGAAAAACCTGTGTCTCTGTGTGGTGGTGACTTTGAAAAAAGACAGAGATGCCACTGTTGAAGATTGTCCTGAGTCTCTCAGATGCCGTACCCATGTACAGAGCGACTGCGATGCAGTGCCTGTTCTTTTTGTAGCTGTTTTTACAAAGGCCCACTTTGGGTAGTCACAATCTTTTAAAGCTTCTTTGAGGCGTTTGTTCTCTTCACCAATCGTCTCAGTACTTGTAGGCATATTCATGGCCTGTTGGTGAAAGAAACTGCTGCTTGTATTCCCTTTGGGCGTTGAGAGCCTTTAAATAAATACTGATCGTTATGAGTGGGTTTCCTTTCAACTTCACTACCAAGGCTTCTGTCTTGTTTCATGTGCATTGCTTAGACTAACAAAGCCAGTCTCTATTGTTTTCCTATGTGAACTTGATGTGATGGCTTATATTTTTGGCCCAAGAGTTGTCCAGACTCTAAACTAAAGTGGTTTCACATTGCTTTATTGAAGGATGTGCTCTCTATTTCTGTCATGCATCAGTTAGAAACAAACAGCAAACTGCTTCTGTATGTGGAAACTATCGTCCTATCTGAAGTAGGTAGTGTTTAAGTTTAGGTACAGGGTTCATATCTGATCTGGCGTAGGCATTTCCTTAAAGTCTCCACTGCCCCATATTTGAAATGTATACATATGAAAAGAAAGTTGTGTAAGCATGCTTTCGATCTGTGTCAGATTTTGATTTGGTTTTAGATGTGGTGTACAGCTGATGCTGGTGTTATCATCTGCACCCTCTTGTCTACCCTGTACTGTACATGTGGGGCATTTTCTCCAGGTAAAAGCAATGCTCAACAGATGTCACCTCTGCAAAGAGTAACTGAAACATTTACTCTAAGTATTTCTATTTTCTGATGGACAATTTTACCTAAAGTCAGAAACGCTCTCCAGGACTTTGCTGTCACCTCGTCATTCTTTTTCAGACCATCAGTGGTAAACCGGACTTGCCTTAATCATTCAGGAGTGGTCACAAAAAGTGGTCAGCATAAGCATTTCTTTACAAATAAATTGCACGTCTCTTAGACACCATCCTGACTAGACTGCTGAAAGATATTTTATCTTGATCAGTACGTCCACATTAGATCAGATCAATCTATCTTTACTAACAGGCTACTACCACAGGCAGGGACAGCACTGGGCTGGTTTAAATCTTATCTATCAGATAGATTCCAGTTTGTGCATGTTAAATATAAGTCTTCCATGTACACCAAAGTAAGTTATGGAATTCCACAGGGTTCTGTGCTTGGACCAATTCCTTTCACTCTATATATGCCCCCCTTGGACAATATTATTAGGAAACACTCTATAAATATCCATTGCTATTTAGATGATTGCTATTTTTATGTTTGTGTATTAAAGCAGAATAAGCTAATGAATTAATTAAACTTCAAACATGCTTAAAAGACATGAAGGCCTGGATGTCTTCTAATCTTTTACCTCTAAATTCAGACACTTTGAGATGTGATGACTAATCATATCTTACCCTAGATGACATAACACTGGCCTTAGGTAATACTCTCAGGAATCTCAGAGATATCTTTGACCAGGATATCTCCTTTACATCATATATAAAAGAAATCACTGGAACTGCCTTCTTCCGCTTTGCTAAAATTATTGATTTTTTAAGCTAGTATAAATTCTTAGGCCTTTCCCATGCTAGAGCTCTGTAGTCATGTTAGGGTCTATTTTTCAGTGTGGGTTTCCTGTGATCACATAAGTTACATGATGGCTGAGGTAACTTTTACGATCAGTGCTGTCTTTGAACCTACGTGGTTTGTGGGGGCAGTCAGTAAGCTAAAAGATGTACGGTACATAAAGAAAGCTACAACAACAAAAGCAACAATACATACAATGTGTTTCCTGTCGCTTTGAGTTATGATAACAACAACAACAACAACAACAACAATAATAAATACTTTATTAATTCCCTTAGGGAAATTCTTTGTGGACGGCCCAGCCCTTGAGGCACCAAGGGTTTGGAGTTCAGTGTCTTGTCCAGGGAACTGAGCCTACCAACTGAGTCACAATATTATATTAAATGTTATCATTGTTGATCATTGTTGTTCATTGTTGTCTACATATATGCTTGGGGTTGCTATGCTTTTTTAAAACATTTTTTTTTCTGTTTTAGCCCATGTGTACTCTGGTGGTCTTTAAGAATGGCTTTTAACTGTTTGGTCCATCTTTTCATTTTCTCACCTGGTCTCTGCCACTCATAAATGTAACAATAGCTTAATGCTGCCACCAACGGCTTCACAGCTTATTCACCAGGTGACAAATGGTATTTCCTGATCTAACACTTAGCATTCAAGCAAAAACCTGAGTTTAGTGTCCAAAAAACAATACAATGTGTAATCATATGACCTTTATGTTTGCAAAATCCATGACTGTCTTTCACACTGTATCCAGATTTGGCTTCCAGCCAGCTTCTATAAAAGGATTAACAGAGTGTTGTCAGGATTTCCCCTCTGGCAGGTTCTTCTATCTCTTCAGCTCTGTCAGAGAGACTACAGAGACCAGACAGATTCCAGGAGGTCTTAATGTCTCTGCTTTAGTAATGCTCGCCTGAATCCTTGGTGGTTTGAAAACTTTTTTTTGTTCAGTCTTTCTTCCTAAATGTGCCAGAAGAAGCTTCTTCCATCAGCAAAAAATGCTACTGGTTGACAGAAATAACTTTCAGTGGAAACAGGATGCATCTAAACTGAATTTTAAAATGTCATATCAAAAGAAATTCAACAGAATTGCTTGTAAAATTTTATTTGTGTGGCATGCATGTGACAATGAATAGAAGTATTGGTCCATGTAAATAAGAAAATACATGCAATGAGACCAATACTGAGAAATTTGATGTTATATTTATTTCATATTATAATATAGTATCAATTAACTCAAAGTTATTATTTATAAAAGTATTTCAGTTTGTATGACCTACTTCCCCTCCATGTTTGCGTGGTTTCTCCTTGTGAATGGAAGCAATAATTGGCAAAATCACTTTAATCAAGTCTTAATACCTCCTCCTTGACCTCCTTGATGTCAATCAGTCTGGCTTCAAGAGTGGTCACTCCACAGAAATAGCACTCCTGAAGGTTGTTGAATTCTGTTCAAATCTTACTTGACCTATCTGCAGCCTTTGACATGATAAACCACCAGATCCTCCTGTCTAAACTCGCTCGTTTGGGCATCACTGGTGCAGCTCTGACCTGGCTTAAGTCTTTCTTGTCTGGACAAACCTTCAAAGTATCTTGGTAGAGGCAAGTTTCTAACTCTTACTGCCTCTCCACTGGCGTGCCGCGGGGCTTAGTTCTTGGTCCTCTACTTTTTTCCATCTATACTACATCCCTACTTTCCATTATCCACTTGCATTGTTTTTCCTATTCTTGCTATGCTGATGACACACAACTCTTCCTGTACTTTTCAGAGGATGACTCTATCTCATCTCTGACACTATTTCATTCACATCTCTGCATGTCTTTTTTCAAATCTCTGCTTAAATGAGAGAAAGACATCTTCATCTCAACTTCTCTGAGATAGAAGATCTCTTCTTTCCTGCTAGACCTTCAATACGACACAACATTAGTAACATAAGGTCTTTAGTGATTGTCCTCAGAGAATTTAATAAACTATAACTACTATTGTGCTGTCTCAACTTAAACTTTTAAATCTCATGCAAAAGAATCCCCAGCTGTTTTCCTTGACTCTTGCAAAGTTCACACCCAGGACTACATGTCAATATGAAACACACTATGCTTTTGTGACATGGCTGTTTCTAAAGGTTAAATTGATGATCATAACTTGCAAAAACCTAATTTATACATTTAAACAATGTATACAATTTATATACTTACTCTGTAGCCTCCCAAAAAAATTCCTGAGTCCTCTCTCTGCACAGACTCAATTAAATTGTCCTAAACTATTTTAATTGAACCCCAGAATAAAAATATGACCTCTGTAAAAACATGCCTTTGACAAGAGAACATGTTCTATGGTTAACAGTTGTTTTCATGTCAGAGTAGATTTCTAATAGTTCGATGGTGCACTGAGGTCATTAAGGTGTTTTGATGGTCATATTTTCCATACCTAACCTCTCTCTCACAGTAATCAGTCCATGTATACGTTTGTCACTCACTAAGTCTATATACAACAACACTGAGCTCTGAAACCTCACTGCTACTCTGCTGTCTGCTTTCACAAATCTAATTCGCTGGCTTTGCCAGGGAGATTTGTGAGCTCAGTGACAATCTCTGCCATGGTCGCTCACATTTATTTCAGAGCATTACACGAGCAGAGCACCACCAAACTAAAATGCATGTTGCTGCAATAAATGATTAAAACCTTGACACAAATGTCCCTGCTGAATTAAATAAAATGCCAGGCATCAAATGAGTTTTGTAAAAGCACTGGGCTGTGAATCCGCTAGCCCAACAGACTGCAAGACAATTATTGGTAATATGAAGTTCCAACAGTTTAACCATTTAGAATATAGAAACAATGAACAACAACAACAACAACAACAACAACAACAACAACAATAAACTACTAATACTTTATTGCTTTCCATGGGGAAATTACTGCGGACAGGCAGCTGTGTACAGTGCTTTGGGGGCTCACAATAGTCCAGAAACATACAGCTACTGTAGAACAACCTGTGCTCGAATCTGCCACCTGGGTGCTTTTCCTGTGTCTCCCTGGTACTATGGGTTCCTCTAACTGTTAAAGTGAAAATGGTCAGGTAACTTAATTTGAAAATCCAAAATTATACTGAATTAAAAGACAAATAATAAGAACTAAAACTTGCAAATGCTTCCAATCTTTGTCTGATCAGTGTCTAATATAAAATTTTCGGACACCTTTGTCTTTAACAAAACTTTTGTTTAGGACGGTTGTAGTCGAATTCAATGATTGTGCAGCCACTGGAACATACAAAGGCAGTTTGCAACAAGGGTGCAAACTACATGAATATCGCCATTCAGACATTCAGATCAGTCTGATAAAATCTGTTGCACAAATCAGTGTCACAAATGACTTACCATTTATTACTTTTATTAATTCATAATAAAATTAGTCAAATATAACTTTACACAGACATTACACTAACAACATCCACAATACATTGAATACTGTAAGAGCATAATAAACAAAAGGCAATAATAATCAAATACTTCCCAGGCTCTTACAGGCTAAATGCAGTGTGTGTGTGTGTGTATCCATCAGATAAGGATAAAGATGGAAAGAGATATGTGTGAAGCATAATAAGACTGTGTGAAATACACTAAATTGACTCATTCAGTCAATTGATTCATTGGGTTGTGATGTGTAAAGTAAATGTATATGATTACTGACATAAAATACTGTAAAGTAAAATACCTTTTAATCTGTAGCTAGTTTTCTTTAAATGAAAAAACAAAAACATACCTGTTTTCTGACAGAACTGACAAACAAAAGGACAGGAGAGTATAAAGGGACAACAGCAATAGCTGGACACAAAGAGAAGGGCAGCGTCTTCTGGAGACAGACGATGGGTTGAAGTTGGGCAATGTGTCTCACTGGAGTCTGAATCAAAGCCAGACATGTTTAGGTCAGTCAATGTATGATAAATTGTAATTATGTAATTATATTCATAAAATACTGTAGATAGAGAAAATATAGAGTCATATTAGTCCTTAAAATGTCTCCAATCTGACAGAAATCCCTTTTACCTACTGTTGTACATAATTTTAAGTACAACAACAGTGAGGACTCAATATACTATGAGGATTTTACCTAAAAGAAGGATTTGAAAAATGACCTACTGTTGAGAGACAGCAAAACTAGTCTCAGTTGTCATCATTTTTCCAGGTGTTTCCATTAAAGGAAATGTAAGTAGTGATTGGCTCATTGAATAGAACAATTTTATTCAGTTGTTTTCTATTGGTGTGGTGCTACATGATGTTCTCGATGTAAAGAAACAATTTTTTTTTTTTTTGTGATTAGACAACGTAGATAATAATAGAATAAAAAAATAAAAAAAAACTCTGGCATGTCTGAAATTAGAAGCAGAAAATTAGAGGATATCCAGGCCTTTATGTCTTTTAAACATGCTTGAAGTTTGACTAATTGATTTGTTTCTTCTGGTTTCATAGATTAATATAGCCGGGTAAAGGAAATTTATTGAGTGTTTTATAAAGATATTGCCTAAGGGGGATATATATAAAGTGAAAATAATTGGTCCAAGCACAGAACCCTGTGGAACTCTTTAACTAACTTTTGTGTGCATGGCATTGGCATTGACTCATTCACACTGACATATTCTTCCTGCCACAGCCAGGTTTCGGTGATACAAAATAAATCTATTTATTATAAATACAAAATTATAACCAGATGTAATACAAGGTCAAACACCAGCAAAAAATACCAACCCTACTGTGTTGGATTTTATTAGGTAAATTTAATTTTACAAATTAGGATTTAAAACTTTAAACAACAGCCAAATACTTTTTACAGGTGAGCTGGCAATCCAGCTTGCTGGAATACCCCTGAGACATAAATCTGTTCCAAAGTAGTCTCAGTTTGTAGTTTCAAAAGTTAACAACACAACAACTGCAAAAAAGAAATTTAACTACTTGTATCACTTTGCACATGTGAATGTAATATAACATGTTGCACATAGACATAGACTCAAAACATGAGATGAACATGTGTTTGCATGCTGACTGGTAGTGAAATGTGTCAGTCTGGCAAATCAGCCTTTTTATTTTCCAAAATGCTGCATCTGTAAAAGTCAAGCAGCGTTTGAATTCATAACTGCCCTGCTCCTACACCCACTAAATACACCATCCCGCCCACCCTGTAAGGTTAGCTGCCACAGCTTCACTAATGGCTACAAAGATCTCTTGTTTTGCAGAAAGAGATTTTTTTAAGCTGTGAAGCAAAATTTACTTACCTAATTAACTTTACTTTTCCCAAAGACAAAACTATAAAACAACAATGGATACAGTTACAGGCCAACAGGAGACTTCGAGCAATGGTTTTATCTGTTCATTTAGCTTAAACTGCGGAAGTGTTGGGTTCAAGTCATCACTACCATTATGAAATGTAACATGAGATTTTGTTCAAAAATGAAACAACAAAAAGATTCTCTGTTCTGTGTTTTTTGTGCAGTTAATACATTTTTAATTTGTTATCTAAGAGATGGAAGGAAACAAAACACACCTGTTATTGTTGTAAGTCTAGAAAAAGAAAAATTAAAAGAATACATTTGAGTATGCACAATCTGTAGCAACTACAAAAACATTTTACAAAAAATAGCAATAGCAATAGTAGAAACCTCTTTAACTCCTGTAATTTCTTCCTGGTGTTCATTTAGTCATTTTATAATGTAAGTAAACAATGCACATCAGTAATCTGGTAATTGCTAATATATCTTTACGTGGAGTTAAATGACAGAATTAACACCATGAATACACTTGTGATTAAAAGGAGCTGTTTAAACAGTTTTTATGCTCATTTTGTAGCCTGCTTATGCTCTAGAAGTATTGATAGTAGAATATGTGCATAAGCTCTGAGTTTCCTTCATCTTTGGTCTCTTTGAATTGTGTCGGATTTCCACTGCAGCGTAACACATGTCTTCACCCTAAGATTTGACATGTTGTTTAGCAATTGTGGACTTTTATAATATGTCATGTGCAGTGACAAACATGGTAAATGGACAACATACCAGTAAAGAAACAAACACCTTGGTTAGAGCTAGATGTGATTAAGAATTGTAACTGCATCAGTGTTTATTGATACAATACTAAGGGCCTGTCCTTGGAACATCAGATTAATTGCAAATATTAACTGGTTGAACCTGTGTCTGAAAAAATTATCAGATATTCACCAGAAAATCCCTTTTACAGTGTCTGTGTTCCTGCTGCTAATTACCTGTTTTTCTCTTATTTGCCCTCTGCTGTGTTTCCTGACATCTTGAATTCCTTCAGCTGCAGAAATAACAACAGCATCATTACACCGTGGCACACAACCTTGGACGATACCTCATCATGTGATTAAAAATGAACTTGTTCATAAAATATTGACAATATTTCTGGATAGCAAGTCAAGCTCAATTGGAGAAAATACTGTAAAGAAGGTATTCTAGTCAGGCCAGCAATTTGCTGATCTGACAAAACAATGAAAGTGACAACTACCATACTGACCTTTCTTCTGAGCAAGTTGGTAACCCAGGAGGGAGGAGAACATGGCGGAGATAACGGCAAACGTTGGGCACAGCGAGAACAGTAGCTTCCAGCACAAACCACAGTCCAGTGCAGTCTTGTGGGTGTCATCATGAGGCTGACTAGAGTCTGGATCAAAAACACAACTGTCAAATAGCTGTACGTGTGTATCTGATCTCTACTTTTTTGATTCAGGTACCAGTGAAGCTAACTTTGTATCTACACTTCTACAGTCATCAGCTGTCAGAGATGCATCCACTGACATGTTGACATGTTGAAATCATAAAACATTTGAATACTTACTTAACAGAATTCTTCTCATGATGTTACCATATGTGTAAGTATATTCTTCACAAACTTTTGTGGTAATGTCAACCTTTTCCGTGCCACAGTAGTAGATACCCTCATCAGATTCAGTGATGTTCACAATTAAGAGATCATAGGAATCAGAGGATGAGTTCTTCACAAAGTGAAGACGAGGAAAGGGTGACAGTAGTCCAACATGAGCCTGAGTGAGATATGATGGGTCATACATATATTTTGTTCTGAGAACAAGAGAAGGCTGGTTCTCGTGAGAACAGTTCCTGAACCAAACTATGAACACTCCACTTGATAATTTGCAGTCACAGTAGAGAGTGATGTTGTCTCCTTGTGTGACTGTCATCTGCAACTCAGGTCCAGATATCCAGCCATGACCGCCAGAAACAAGTCCTGAAATACAAAACCAGGTAAAAATCTGTACAGGAATTCACATCACAGCGGGTGCGGGCTTCTTTTCAAACACAGAGAATGTATAAAAACAGATTAAAAGTCACAATGTAACCAAACAATTGTAATTTAATCTTAGAAAAGTTAACAAAACATGTTACCCAAGAGAACAACAAGGAAACCATGTAGCCCATCCATGTGCGTTGATGTCCTGGAGTTGAAAGGCAGACAAAAGACATCTTACTACCGGATGCTGCAACCTATGCAGACCTTTCCATTAAAGGAAGTGTAAGTTGTGATTGGGTAGTTCAATGGAACATTTTCTTCTGCGGTGGTTTTCAAGCTGCTAAGTAGTGGTTTGTGCATTGATATGAAGAATAAGTACGATTTCTTTACACAGCATTTAACCTTAAAAAATATTTCCTCCATATATTACAAAGGATGCTACAGATTGGAACAATACAATTTGAGACATTACACACATGGATATTCTGGTATACCAAGCTGGGCAAAGGTATGAGATAATAAAATGGTTTCATAGCTCATTCTTCACTGCGCTTATTGCAAAAGTAAATATAATCCACTGTGTAAACACAAAGCTTGTTCACTATATTATGCCATTTTATGGTAACTCTCTCAAAATTTTCCTTTTTAAGAGATGGAGTAAGACTAGTATGCAGGAACTGTAAATGGAGGGTGTTAAGGGCACACACAGTGGTACGGTCTTCAGCATTGTTGCTTTACAACAAAAAAGACCCAGGAACTGGGTTTTCTCTAGGTACTCCAGCTTCCTCACACCATTCAAAGATAGGCATTTAGGTTAATTGGTGATTGTCCATAGACGTGAATGGTCACTATACAGTATGTCAGCCCTGTGATACCTGTCCGGGGTGTGCCCTGCCTCTAGCCCAACGGCGGCTGAAATAGTTTCTATCACGCCTCAGAAGGAAAATCAGTTATAGGATAATGGATGGATAGATGTATAGGTATAGGTTAATAATATGCATAAGGGTTTCCAAGTTAAAACCAAAATTGAGAAAAAATGCTGAAGAGTTTAAGAAACTATTATATTTTTGTCATTGTTATTTATATTTAGTATAAAATAATTATTATAATTATACTAATTATACTAATTCTAAAAATTGGTTATTTGTTTACAACTGATCAATGATCGACATTTTAAACAACAATATGGATGAGGAATCAACTTGGTTCCAAGTTGGTATCTTAGAGATGTGATGTTATTAGACAATGCCATGGTTTCCACACATGCATGATGCATGCACAGACAGCACTGCTTTAGTGTCAAAGCACAAATGTGAACTTGCAACCACAGGGCTCGCCTTTTTCTGAAAAAAATCATGTTTTACCACAGCGTGCAGCACTATTCACATGTCTTATGCGAATGCACATTTGAGGTGTGATCTTTAACCGCTGGGGCTGTGTTGTTTAAAAATACACTCAGTTTGACATGCACTGCATGGGTGAGGCTGAGGTTTATGTCCTAGAACAGAACATTTCTGTGTTTACGTCAGCTGTGAGGGGCCTCAACAACATACATATACACAAATCTTTATTGCATTAAATGTTAAAAAACAGTATTTCATAATTTCCTATGCACTTCCAAAAGATCCCGAACTGAATCTGACACTTACCTGTCATGAAACTGAAATAGAGGCTCTCAAACTAGCAACTTGTCAAACTTTTCACTTCAAATGCTGCATACATCCTATTAGCATGAATAGCCTGATAATATAATGTATATAATGTATAAACCTGCAACAATGACAAGGGGCATTTTGTAAGTACATTTGCTTTTGATATGCTACTGAACTACTACTTAAATATAATTTTAATGCAAGTTATGAAGTTGCATTTCGAGTGAGGAGTGCTTGGGATTGAGCAGATGCTCCTCCCACACAGAGCTGCATCAATCTCATCATGTTTTATTCTGACTACAGCTGACTTATTAATGAGCAGAGAAAACACTTACTGCCCTCTCTGCTTCTCCCGGCAAGTGAGTGATGCTTCTTTTTTGGGGAGTGGATGCACTTACTCACCTGGGGTGGTCCCCTGTTGTGCTTCTTTCCCTGGTTTTGCTCTCCTGCAGCTAATGATGGCATTGCCTTTGTATTATGGTGACGTGACAGTAGGTGAAGCCAAGGTGTATGCCAGACCTGTACATGGCGCTGGTGTTGAGGTGTTGCACAAGGACAGCAGCTCAGAAAAAATCCTTCAAGTACAATGAATGTAATGTTATCTTAATGTTGTCTGTATCTTGTATATTATCTATTATCTTGTATATATGTATATGATCCCTGCTTGAGACACAAGCATATTAATTTTAGGTCTGGGTGATGGCGTACTTAACTTATGGTTACTTATCAAACCGATCGAATGACCACTGTTTCCACTGTAACACTGAGGGTGTTTTTGTCACTGTTGATTTCCTGTGAGCAATTGCATCAGACTACCGGTGAAGGGTGCATAGAGTGATGACTAACTTCAAATAAAAACAGGAAATTGACTCTAAGTGGCTTTTGCTTTTGTCGGGCAAGGTGGCTAACAATAAAAAAAAAACATTTATGGTAAACTTGACCCCAGTTGGACCACGATAGGTGTAATATGTAAGATTAACATACAACTAAGTTTAACCATACTGAAAACCACAGACTGTTCTTAAATTAATTATAGTATTGTTTAGACTGATTACAGGCCAGAAGTATTGATTGCAGAATATATCCTGTTTGTAAACTGTACTAGGAGATTAGTAGAAGATTACTACTAAGATTCAACTACCTTATCTCTAACATAAGTACACAATAATGCAGGATCAAGTGTTTTCTGACTGTGTGTTGATGAGTTTGTCCAAAGCCTTAAATTTACTGGAGAGGATTCTGACCAGGATACTTACTAAACAGTGTCCTTCTTGAGACATTTCCAAATCTGAAAATAGTAATAGTTAGAAGTGATTTTGGCCCTATCATTCACCCTCATCTGTTCAGTTCCACAGTAGTAGTAGAGGCCTTTAGCAGGATCGATGATGTTCACGATGAGCAGGTCGTATGATCGAGAGGAACTGTTATTTACCCAGTGAAAACAGGGGAAAGGATTCAGTATATCTAAAACCTCGTGGATAACGCTTCCATCATATTTTGAATAAGAGTGGGTTGGTTCACGAGAGTAGTTTCTGTACCAAACTATGAACACTCCAGTCATAGCAGAGAGTGATGTTGTCTCCTGTTGACTCTCACCTCCAACACTGATCCAGACATTTTAGCATGGCTGCAGGAAACAACTCCTCGACTACAAATAGAAGTATTAGCAGATGAAAATGTGCACAGTGCTAAAAGACTAACATTATTTAAGTGTTGGTTCAGGCAATATTAACCTCTTAATGGATTACTCTCAAAACGGAACCTAACAATTGTAACTCAAGCATCAAAGCACCATATTTTCAGGAAAAGTTGATTTGGTTATACAGTAGATTCTTTCTTCACGAGCAAAATTAATTCATTTCTTTGAAAAAAAAAAAGAAAATTGATGGACGGAATCTTAAAGCCACAACCCTACTCCTGTAACAGTCATTGAGTCTATTCTGATCTAGTGATCTACAATGATGGCTCTCATTCAAATACATCCGCTGACCAAACATTGAGGCCTCACAAAACTAGGACACACAGATGACACCATTGGCCACGCTCCAGACACAAATGCCTTATTGAGGCTCTGTGTTAACATAATAGACAAGTGGGTGTATGGACTCACAAAGTCAATATGCTCCACTTCTACTGTACCAAAATGCTTTTACAGACATGAAAACATAACAGAATTATTTTGTAGCCATAATTTTTTAATCTGAATACTAATGCTACCAAAGGCAAAATACTTGACTTGGCAGTTTATTTACCATATTAGCAAACCTAATCTCCCTGCAACAAAGAGGGCTAAAAAAGTGTGTATCTCTTCCTGTTTGCTCTCTAAGCCTGCATTTCCTGCTGGGTAAAGTTGTAATTTGTTTGTAATTTGTGTTTATCAGAATTCTCGACTGCTGTTTGACTTAAAATACAAGTATCCTCATGCAAACTGTGTTTCCAAAAAGTGAATCTTGAACTGCAGTCCAAGGAGAAATGATGTGAGTGCAGCCTGGAGACTTATTAGATGATGCTGTTTAAAATGAACTAAACTAGGTTGAAAGATTAAGACAACTAAACAACAGGGACAATCAGTGAAACAGGGTGGAAGCTGAACTGAACTGATTATACTTCTCAGTGAGTGTTTGTGTTCATGTGTTGGTTTTGTCTGCATTTCTGCAATTGCATGTACATTTATTTCCACTATACTGCTGCTACAGATGTTGTCCAGAGGATTTTCAGCTTCGCTGCTTTGAGCTCAAGCCCCTCTACAGCATCGAGAGCAGGGCCAGGACCAGCAACCGAAACTGTTTCCATCAAATGTCAATGGCTTGGTCAACCGCTGGCGCACTGAGTTAGTATGTGCATAAAGAATAAAGTTTATGGGATGTGTTTAGCATTGGTTTCTGCAACTGCAGCTACACAGGAAACAGTTTCTTCAGGCCCTCAGGGCAGTGTGAACATTTAGACATCTGTTTGACACATCAATACTGACAGAACAAGCATAAAGAGTGTAATGATGTTGCTTTACCATTTGGCTCTTTTTCATTTGACCTCTGTTTAACCAGGGTGGTCTCCTTGAGCTGCAGTCAACAAGAGTACGTCTGGAACAAAATAAGAATTTGCACAAAAGCGGAATATAGAATAGTGAGGGAAATGTTTATTAAAGGCACACCATTTCTTAAATATAATGTTTATTAAAATACAGAATTTCAGTCATTAGAAAAAAAAGTGCATAAGGTTATAGAAAAGCTTTTAAAGTCACTAGTGTGTCTAATTCAATTTCTTTTTGCAATTCACTCGCTGTCTTCATACATAGCCTTGGAACAAGCAGCGAGCCCTGTGCCCCTGAATGTGATGGTGATGTCAAGTAAGTAAATATGTGAAGAAATAAGATGGAAGGTACTAAGAAACACTCTTATAATTAGAAAAATAATGAAAGTGGACACGACTTTTGACTGCTGAACAAGGTCAGTCATGATTTTCAAATGTAAAACAAAAAACAGATTCTTTAGATTCTTTAACAGTGAACCTTCAACACTTTTTGTTATTGTTTAACTGCACGTATTTGTTTGTGCATGTCTTTATATACAAAACATTGTTCAATATGATGTATCACTAAAATTGAGCTCCCTGTCTCAAAGTGATGCAGAAAAACTAGTTCATGCATTTTTCATTTCTACTCTGGGCTACCGTTAACTCCCCACTAATAAGATGTTCTAATAACTCCTTAAAAGCCTTCAGTTAATCCAAAAGATCATATTTCTGCTAAATTAGCATCTCTCCATCGGCTCCTGCGAAATCTAGATCACAATTTAAAGTCCTTCTCATCACAAATCTTAAAGACCTCATAGCACCACACCACTCTCCTCTCCTCTCCTCTCCTCTCCTCCATACCCATTTTTATGCCACTATTGCACGTCATTAACTTTGTGTCTTCTACCTCCGGTGTTGTGCTTCTTCCTCTCTGTCTCCCTCTCTCTGTTCCTGTCAACAGGTATCCCTGGCCTCGGAGTTATATGTTTCTAGTGAGTGGTTTCTGGCTCCAAACACTTGCCCAGTGTTTGCCTCTTGCTTGTTGTTCTTTTAATGCCTGCAATTGTTTTCTTCCTTCACTTTCCACCCTCCCCACCTGGTCGAGGCAGATGGCTGCCCACCCACCGCCTGTTTTCTTCCGTTAAAGGAAGTCTTCCTCTTCAATGTTCTTCCTTATGGGGGTTCTGTTGGGTTTTCAGTATCATTCAAAATAGTTGTATATGTTTTTCATATCATTCTTTAAGGTGTTAACCTTGCTATGTCAGGTGCTTTGAGATTATTTTTCTTTTTATTCGGTACTGTATAAGTAAAATGAATTGCTACTATCTATAACTCCACACATACTATATTATTATTTGTCTCTAATTCTGATTTCATGCCTGTGCTGACTCTCTTTTAATGTGGATGTTTGAAAATTGACATGTGCGTGTGTGTGTGGTGTGCATATTCATTTGCACACCCTGTCTGTGTGTAGAGTACCTGAACGGATGTTTGTATCCCCAATGACATACACAAGGTCAGCACTGTCCTGCACTGAAGCAGCTGCTAATGTAAATTGTATTTGTTAGCTTGTAATTCCTATAAGTGACACTAGATGGCGGTGTGTCTTTTACAGACAAACTGCCAGTTCATCTATTACACTGACTCACTGTACTCATCTCCAATTAGCTACTAGTGTACATTATTTGTATTTGAGTGGTGAACATTTGTTTTGTGCATTTCAGGCTTGATTACAACCTCTGCTTTGTAATTTCTACTTTTGATAACCCATGGAGGAAGACAAAAGAACTGCAGCTACTTACAATACAATGTAATCAACATCACAAGCTTTGGCCGTAGACATTACCGGTGGGTTATGAAGAAACATTTTCTTTTTATCAGTATGGTTCTTTTATCTTTAAACCATAACCATGTGTGCATAAATGGATTGCTCTTTTCTAATTAAAGTCTGTCCGAAATACATGGAGTTCTTTTTGTTTTTTTTTTCTTTTTGTTTTTGAATAATTATTATTGTACAAAACTTTTGAACAGCCACAAAAAGGCTGACCAAGATGGGGAACTAATTTTAACTAATGTGTTCATGTGCAGCCACAAATATCATACTCGCCTAACCATAAACTGCAGATGAACAAATTAAGTTTTAATAGCTAAGATTAACAATGGCTTCACCATACTGTATATGCCAAATGCACATAGTGATCATCTCACAATGCATCATCAAGTCAACATACGCTAATATGTTTATTTACTTCCAGGACCATTGGCAGGCATAGCTCACTGCACTCCAGACATAAAACTGCACCAAAACGCCAAATTGTACTTAATAACTTCCATGTTCTCAATTGAGAGATTTCAAATTATTTCTAAAGTCCCTCTTACACACTTTTGCTGGACATGACCCAACACATTTTGGAGTGCGGTCACATATGGGTCACCTCTTATTTTTCAAAGACAAGTGTATTTTCTAATTAAACCTTTAAAGAAAACCCAAAGCCGGGTCAACATCAGTCACATTTGTGCTTTCATCAACTATGATCCTGAAGCAAAACCTTGGCAAATCTGCTACTTATTGTTGTTATGATTTGTCATCAAGGTCTGAAAACAATATGTATGTTGTAAATAAATAAATAAATAAATAAAAACAGCCTTTTACCACGTGTGCTTCAGACAAGAGCTCTGTGTCCTTGGAATCCCAATAGATGCCTCAATCTGAGGTGGAGGTTATTCTGCAAATGATTTTTCTCCTTACAAAGCAAAGCAGAATTCGGAGGTTACTCCCAAGTGAATGAGTATCATTTAATTTTGGGTGCATCGTTTGGCAATGGCATTCCTGCTTATTATGCTTGAAACCATGTCAGTGTCTTTTTGCCTGATACAAAAAAAATAAATCATTAATCCAACACTTCTACTGAAATGCTTCATAACCTTCTTTTTTTACTGACATGACTTTACACAGTTTTAAACAGGAACAAATCACTTTTAGTGTGTGTTGTGTGTCTGTGGTATCAGAGATGTAGCTTGCATTAGTGGGTGAGTGTTTGATTGGTTTAGCCCCTAATAAGCTGCAAACGCTCTATTCTCATATAAGTCAGAGTGTGGAAGTCATTAAAAACACTACGTATTATCCACAGTAGTTACAGAACAGGATTCTTCATACTCCACGGTCAATTAGGGACTGGGCTGCCACATCAGGCGACACATGAGTTTAAGTGGCCTCAAGTGAGGTATTTTTAATTGTCCCACGTGTTTGCTATAGCCACCACCTACGGCAGGGGATGTATAACAGATAGTCTGCATTATTAAGAATTACACTTTAACCCTGCATCAATAGTTTTTCAAATATTTCTGCTGTGAATGCAGTTGAGTGTGGATACATGTTCCTTCTGAAACAGCCCAGTTTCTGGATAATCCCATCAGCTTCTGGAGTCATAATACTTTTTTTAAGCCCTGACCACAATAGCTAAAGGCCAATGTTTTCCAGGACAGTGATTAACTTATGCAACTTTGCACTACACAGTGTGAAAAGCCTAGAAAACTACCTGCAGTCAGTCCTAGATTCTTTTCAGGAAGCTACTTGACATGATTTTTAATAATGAAATTAGAACATTGTTGACTGCGTAACTAAATGAAATTTGTGATGTGATGAAGTTTAGTGACCTGCATTTAACCCTATAGATATAACAGGGCTGTATAACACACCTATGATATAGCAACTGCAAACATACAACATTACAATATTAACCCACAGAAATAAATGATACTTCAAGAATTTAACATATAGCCGCATCAACCTTTATCTACTCTGGGGGGGGGGGGGGGGGGGGAGATAAAGAAAAAAGGCCAAAAGTCATTCCTCTCCCCACGACATCCCATCAAGGTCAATTTGTGGCGATTTCTCATCTTGCCTCAAGTGCGCTGCGTGCCTCATCTCGTGAATACACATTTTAACAACAGGGAATCGGTCCGTCACTAAGACACATTCAGTTCTCATGGCCCGCCTGCTCGGCAGTCAGGAGGAGAGGACAGAACAGCTCTGCAGCAGCTACGTCACCGTGGAGCTGCAGACACATGAGACAAATTGCCCAAAAATCATTCTCCGACTGACTCCCACTTCGCTCCTTTCACACAGAGCCAATTTCGAACAAAAACTCAAACACATACAATCGCGCACATGCACACAAAGAGCCATAGACACATGCCGATAAAAGTGCACACAAGCATCCACCCACACACGTACACGTTCAAACAAACACTCACTCATGCAGCTTATTCTCACGGCATGCCAAAACCGGGGTCACAGCCACTCATGGCAAAAGAGGTGCCAAACAGACTTGAGCAGATGAAGAGATGAAGGGAGACCACACACACGCACGCACGCACACACACACACACACACACACACACACACACACACACACTCACACACTCTTTCTTTATCTGTGCCTCCCTTTGTGTGTGCCCCCATGTCACCCTCATGCCTGTTTGTCTCAGTGCTTCAGCCTAAACGGATGCTGTTTTTCACCCATTAGCCTTATTAATCTTTTTAATCAGCAAAGTGTTCACACTCGTTAGCATCAGGGTTAGCCGCATGCCAACCCAGTGGGGATTAACATTCAGTAGGTTAGTCATGAGTGATGTCAGCCACGGCCTCAGAAGCTGAACGTGTCCCGTTAGCAGCCAATAGGTGACTTGTTCTCAATTACTGACCAATAAAAGATAATCACACTTAGTGACATTTCAAAGAGAAGTTCGGCATGGAAGCACACACACAGATGATCAAATCCTCGCACATGCATACACACAAACACCCACACTCGCACAAATGTGCGCAGACAAAGAAAGGAAGTTAAATGAAGCGAGGGATACAAGGAGGGACGAGTTAAATGAAGGAGAGAAGAGGAGCTTTCCCCTCCACCTCATTCTAATCTGTTGTGATTGTATCCACAGTCAGGTCTGTTCATGGCCAGATGGTCCACAACACACACACCCACACACACACACACACACACACAGTAATATACACATCCATGAACAAAGTCCAGAAGCCGAAATTCTCACATGAAAGCAATTTGAAACACACTGAATTTGTGAAACCTCTCAACACCCCTTAATACTGTTACAGTAAATTGATAGAAATGAAAAACAAAGAATGGACTAGAGAAGGCTAAACGATACTCAATTAGAATAAAGAAATGAAAGATGAAAGAGAAGAAGAAACAAAAAAAAAAACAAGGGCAGTGTATAGACAGAACTGAAAGAAAATAAAGGACAAAATAAGACTTTTTCATATCTGCTCTTGTGTTGTTGCAGTGTGTGTCTGCTTCAACCCGCTGGCAAAAGGGTTTGTGTTCAATCACACTTTCCTCTGAGACGGAAATTAGAGTGCTCTCTTTGGAGCCTCATGGCACACACATTTGCACGCCTGCGCAAAGCCTCCGACTTGCACTCACACACGCACAAAGAGACACACATTCCTGCCCTTAGCACATGGACTCTAAAGCATCCACACCCACTGTGCTTGTCTTTCTCTGAATAACCAGAGAGAGCCTGCCTGCCTGCCTGCCTGCCTAGCTGACTGAATGCTCAGGGGCAAGTCTGACATGAATCCCATCTGATGCCTGTTTCTGCACTCATATAATTCAATTAGGAGGGAGAATAGCCGTGCACTGTTGCACACACCGGTCAGAAGTTGTGCCAAAACCCCGGGCCATGGGGTTATAGTGAGAGCACGGATACATTACATGATGTTACCTGTATGTACTGACAAGAAGGGACAAGGCGTGACCTTTGGGGCATCTTAGCCGGCTCAGTGGCAATACGACCAGACCAACTACTGGATGCTGGAAGGGTGCTTAAATCCGCTAAACCATGGACACACACTCATAAATGCAAGAACACATATTACATACAAAGAGCATGGCTATGATGGAAGACCAGTTTGAATTCCCATAGGATTTGCAATTCACACACGGCTGCAGCCTCTGTTTACAGTACAGTTGTTGTAAATTATGGGAAATTAATTAAAAAGGGGAAAAAAAAATCCCAAATCCAGATGCTTCCACAAGAGGGTCACTGAATGATTTCATTAGTACAAACCTGATTTGAATCATATGCTGTGGCCCTTGTAATCACCAGATGTTAACCCGACTGAACACCTGTGGAAGATGTTGGAACAACATGTTAATGCTATGCCCCAACATGAGGGAAACCTTGGTGTTGCATGAAAATCACATTCCCCTTTTTCCCAGCGCCGATCAACCACCAACAACAAGAATTATAGCTAAAATATTGAGTTAATCAAATAGCGATCATTTAAATTCTGAGTAGACGAACTGCAACATAAACATTTTAACAAAAAGCTCCTAACTATGAAAAACTGAAAACAAGAAAAAAAAAAATGCTGAAACAAAAACACTGCCTACTCCTAGAGATCACAAAGATGACATAAAATACTTACATGACGGTATTTATAAGACTATTGTTTTTCAAATGGAGTAGACCGCAGCATCCTGTCGGCTTTGAAAGTGGAGAAACAGAGAGCTGGCTGTTAACCTGTAGCTGTCAGGCTGGAACCAATCAGCTCTCTTAAACCACCTACACACTCATTCACAGCATAAATCACTCAGTCAACCAGAGAGACTCACCACTGCTACACATAGAGCCATCACAGCATGTTCACCGGAGAGAAAGACAAGAGACATTCACAGGCGCACACAGGGGGATTGAACACATAATACAGACGTACTGCAAAGACAATGTCACTATACAACCTCTGAGTTGTAACAGTTGGACGGTTCTCTCCACTGCCACAATCATAATGTCAACAAGCATCATAATATCAAATTATTCTTATGCAAGAACCGTGTTCATCCCTCCAGCAGAGTTTTACAGACTAATAAATCTATGCTAGTGTTCATTCAAGCTTTTTTTTTTTTGGTGCATCTTATGTTGCTTGTTTTATATTGTTTTTTTCCTTTACATGGACACCTGTGGATCTCTACAGGTCTATGTCATTTGTGCAGCACCTTTTTAACATCTATATAACAACTATTTAACAATAAATGAGTGAAGGTTAGTCTTTAAAAGGCATGAAGGAAAAAAAGGATAACACAACACATGAGACAACAAAGCAAAAAAAAAAATAAGACCATGTGTAAACTGTAGGTATTTCCAAATACTGCATTAAACCATTGCTTTCACTGTGTGATTTCAGTTTTCTTTCTGTGGAGTGGAGAGCAACACTGCTTTCAACACGTCAATGTTCAACATAAATATTTAAACATGTAATAGACATATGCTGATATTTAGCTAGAACAGCTATATCATTCATTAGGAACTAGGATTTACTGCAGGCCTGTCCATACACACACAAAAAAAAACCTCTTCCATAAAAACGCAATCACACATACAGATCAGACCACATAGGGTCAACTCAATTGAAAGAAAACTCACTGAGCCATTACAAAATCTCGACACATGCGATGCCTCCCGTTTCTTGACCTCCTTCTACTCCACTGCTCCGCTAATATCATTCTTGACATGACACCAATGATTTTTCCATCCTCCGTTTCCATCCTCATCCATGCTGAGGAGCAACGAAGACTGTGTCCTCTTAACTAGGGCAAGCAGAAGGCCAGTTGTTTCTCTTATGAAGACTTAACGTGTGTGTGTGTGTGTGTGTGTGTGTGCACTAGTGTGTTGTTCTTGGTATCTTTAAAAGGGAGCGCTATTGTTTGGGGGGAAGGGTTGCGCCTCTGAAAGCAAAATTCACTCAGGAAGCATTTGTTTGAGGAGGAGATGAGTAAGGAGGTGAGTTGTTTTTCCTACATACACACACACACACACACACACACACACACACAAAGAAGCACCCACTACATGGACTCACACACCCTTACACACTTGTGATACACCCGTCCTGAGGCAGAGAGAGGGAGAGATGAGTGGATGGAGGGTTGCGAGTAATGGATCATATTAAGGGGATCTTATTTTTAGGGCTAGGAGGAAGTAGAGAGCATAGACTGTACACTTTTCGAAAATGAAAACTACACAGCAGGCATGAAAAATAGATGATTAAAAGCCTTTCTTCCGGAATCATGGCAAGACTGAGGTAGAGAAAGACAACAGAGAGGTAATGACTAAAGACACAGAGGTTGTTTATCCTTCCCTAACTTGTTTCACTGTGACCACCGGGCACTTTGCCTTCAAGCATGGCTGAAAACAAGCGTGCACACACACACACACACACAGTTCACAAGTTCAACAGGAGCCATTTAAGATTGGAGCCCATCACATATGGTGCTCTTTACAAGGTCACCTGCTCGCTGTGTGAGCCTGTAGCCTTTGTCCTAGCGGGGTATTCCCACTGAGAATGCAGAAAAAGCCATAGCTAAGAACATAGCAGGACATGCAGATCATGCAAAGCCATACAATGCATCTGTAAAGAACACACAGATGGTGGGAGTACAATCCCAAATGTCATACAGAAACCATAAACAACTCCCAGTAGAATCATTTTTCCTAGCTGTACAAACTGCTTTGAACTCAACGAGAAAAGCTCATTCTTTACATCTGAAATCTTCCTGCGGGCTGTTCTCAGAGCGGGGACAGGCATCGAGATAGATTTTGAGACCATATTTGTTGACAAAGCTTTTGGGACAGTCGGCAGAATGGAGTCTTGGGAGCTCCTGCTGCAGCCACCTCTACAGTTTTTGTAATCTAAATACATAAATAAGGGAAGTACAGACAGCAAAGATGCATAAAATAAATATAAGATACTGCAGAGCATTCACACGGACAAGACGACTATACAGAAACACTGAGCAAATGTGCATACCCGACAGAACTACTGTATATAATCACCACGCTCACAGCCTTTTTCTCAACACCGAAACATTTCTCTTCAAAATAAACTGTCAACCTTTAACCTCGACGTTAAGAGATGATGATAATCAGAATCAGCCATATGGCCCTTTACTTTCCTTTTTAATTACCATTAAAAGTTCTTTTTGACAGAGTGCTTCATATATCTTCTTAATTACTTTGAAAACAGCAAAGGTTTTGTAGAGCCGAGCTTGCAATTTAGAAGAGAAAAAGCAGGGTTTTTTTTAACTAATCAGTTTGGTTACAGACGTACAGCAATAGCTGAAGAAAAGTAAGCACACCTGCATTGTCTAAAAAGGGAAATCTTAACACAACAAAGCTACTTGTGGCACAAAAACATTGCTCTTCTCTAACCTTCACAACTAAAGAAGTGCTCCAAAATCTTCCAAATTTTTTCTTGCCTTGTTATAAAACCCAAAGTGAGTAACAGGTGGGTCTAAGGCTTCATTATAATAAGTTTTATTTGAGACACAAGGAACCAATTCGACACTTGGCACTGAACACATGTGACGTAGAGCTGGAATAGCTGGAAAAAAGCCCAGGCCAGTGGACCCTGAGGACCAGGTCTAGTGAAAGACTCAAACAGCTGTCTGCACAGTGTCTCCCTTCTCACCAATAGCAGCTTGTAACTCCTTTAAAAGACTGCATGTGTCCTCCCTCAGTATCCCCTTTCTTGCACACTCACTCAGGTTTTGAGGACAGGCAGATTTATGCATGTGCCATATTCCTTTCCTTTCTTAATAAAGGATTAAACTGTATTTCAGGGGATATTCAGTGACTTGGAAATGTTCTTATGCATTCCCCTGACTTAGGCCTTTCAATAACCTTTTTGCAGAATTGCTTAGAGTGTTCTTTTGTCTTCGTTGTGTAACTTATAGCCAGGATACTGATTCACCAGAAATCGGACCCTCCAGACACAGGTGTATTTAAACACATTGACTACACTCGGTCGAGCTTCATCTATGAATTGTATCACTTTTAAAACCAAAATATGATTTAAGTGATGTACTTTAACCCAGTTAGACATTCTTTTTGAGCAATCACTTATTTTTTGTTTTATATTTTTTATTTAATTTCAAATTATTTGGTAGAAATTTGTTTTCACCGTTTCAAAAAAACTTCCAAACAGTACATTTTAGGTACTGTAAGTAGACATAACCGTGTGCACACATGAGTAATGCAATTAAATTCCTGATGAATATGCAGGTTGATGGCATTTGGGTATTTGATATTAATAGTACTGATCTATTGTACTGTAATACTATATTACTACAGCACATCACTGATAAAGTATGCTTCTTTACCCAACATAATCTGATTGCAAGCACCCTTTGTGTACAGTCTAATTCAGGCACAAATAAATGCTCGTTCATATTGCTCATGTGCATCACTGTACTGCAAAATGTGTGTGTGTGTGTGTGTTTGTGCGGCAGCAGAGGTAAGTACAGTAAGAATATGTGTGTGTGTGTGTGTGTGTGTCATCTGGCCTGTGTTAGCTCTTTGATGTGATCTGATCACTTGTGATCTGTGCTTTTGGGGCCTCAGTGGCCCGTGAGATAAAAAAACACCATGGTGTCATCATGTTTTAAATCTCTCTCTTCTGCTCTGCTAATTGGTAAGAGCCACAGGCCGTACTTTAAGACAAACTCAGAGCCATCAGGCCCACGGGGACTCTGATGTGTGTGTTTGTATTGCTACCATTGTGAGGACCAGCATGATATTTTTAGATTAGACTGAGGACTTATGAGTACATTTTCGCCAGTCCTCACAATGAGAAGAGTGTCTAAAGAGCAATTTTAGAGTTAAGACTAGGTTTAGGGTTAGAATTAGGTTGGCTAGAGTAAGGGTTAGGGTGAGACAGTTAGTTGTGTTGGTTAGGGTTAGGGTAAAGCAGTACCCTTAATAAATAAAAAATGTAAACAGACAAGATTAGCATGGCCTATGTGACAGTAAGGGGCTAGGGAATGAATTATGTCAGTGAGTGTCCTCACACTGTCTGCCATACAAAAATGTGTCTGTGTGTGTGTGGCTGTAGGTGTTCGGCCCATTAGGTATTCAGGAATGAATGTGTTGAGAATGATGATGACTTTTTCTAACAGGATACATATGCACAATTATTTTTCACGTTCATGCAAATCTTGTAATGTCGGTGGTTGCGGGCTATCACTGTATCTGTCACATCCTTTTACTTAGTACAGTTTGTGATTTTTATTTCTGGTCTGTTGTGTAAATAAGTGAGCATGCTAGTACAACTGAATGTAGTGCTTGTGCTTTTGTTACTGCCCAAGATTTTCTCTGTCTGGCCCCAGCTCAACCTTATCCAGTCTACAACTCTTGACAGCATGCTCGAGGTAGACAAGGTCAGACCTCTCCAGTGTGTCTAAACAACAATTCATACTTTAAACGGTTCCCTCAGCGAGTCCTGCATTGTCTGCCGACAGCCATCTTGTGTCCTGAGTTGCCAGTTTCTCTCTGACAGGTTCAATGGCTGCCTGGCTGTGGGTCATGCCTGAACATGTGGGGCTGTATCTTGTCAGGAACCTGATGGCTATACACTGGGGCTGCTTATCTCACAGACAGCCTCACTGCGCCAGGTGAAAGAGAGTGAGGGAGGGATAGGAGGGAAGGGACAGTCAAGACGAGGGCATGGGAGCGGGCAATGACAGAAGTGGGGATAGAGGATATGAACGACTGAAGATAAAGAGGGGGACGATTCAAGAAAGGACCGCGGAAAAGCAGAGCAAAGTTTGAAAGGATGGCAAAGCTGAGAGACAGATGAAGCAGAGGAAAAAAGAGGGGGATTTGCGTGTGACTAAGTGAGTGATAAAGGGATAGATATGAGATTGAAATTGGGGATTTAGGAGAGTAGGATGAGGTGAAGTGGACAGATGGAGAGGAGGAAGGGAAAAGAAAAGTGAAGAAGGTATAAGGGCATTTAAAGGGACAAAATATTGATGGATGAGGAGCACGATGCCAAAGCTTTTGTGCTAAACCAGTTGATGACGTTGAACAAAAGTAGGTACTGTAACAGGGGAAATCTTAACGGAGAGTGAAAACAGATAAGAAAATAGAGAAGAGACATGCTGATAAACCTCCTTTGGGTCCCGTTAGAGTGAGTGGAGGGGTGAAGGAAGAGGAGGAAGCAAGCTGAACAAGCAAGACAGAGGTGGAGACAGGTTAGCCACTTACATATTCAGACATCAGAGATAAAAGAGCGATAGAGCTGAGAGATACGGATAGGTCAGACGCAACTGTTACCACGAAGGATGCTCTTTTCACTTCCGTTCTCTCCATTCAGAGACAAAAAAGCATTTCTTCATAACTTGTATTCATAACGGACAACCGCAGCTGCACGGATATCGCAGGTGACCTTTTAAAGCCAGTAGTGTGACTTTAATATCTCGGTTCCGTGCCTTCTTTCCCTCAACTCTCTGCCTCTCGTCTCTCCCCCCCCTTTTCCATAATAGAGGCAATTGCCTCTCATCTTCCCATCTTATCTAGAGCCCCTTCCTCACATTCTCTCTTCCTCCTTTTCTCTGGCATTTTATTGCTCAAGAATCTCCTTTTCTTTCACACCACACCTCTTAACTGTCACAAGCCCTCTTTTGGAAAAAAAAAAAAAAAAAAACCTATTTCCTTAAAAGCTGACAGGGAGGTTCTGATGGTGATTTGGCAGCGTGTCATTGCGAATAATGGCGTTTGGAGTTCCCAGCTTCATTGCACTACATTATAAAGTGTTTGATCTATTTGCACCCTTCTTAGCACAGCCCACCACCACCACCTTTTTTTTTTCCTACACCGTAGAGATCTTTGACAGGCGTAGAAATTAGATGGAAGACTCTAAGAGACTTTTCAATCTCTTCTGAAAGGAAATTGGAGCACGGGGGCGGGCGGGGTGGTGGGAATGGACAAAATCTCATATATTTCAGGAGTTTTCATAAGTTTTCTTTCATGCCAGAATGGTAGTTTTAATATTTCAACTGCCGGATTGTGGTATTATGGTTCTGGACTGCATTAGAGCCTCTACACAGCCTCCCCTGTGAGAGTGGTATCCCTCTACAAAGCAGTGAATATTGTACACTTAGAACTGAAACCTATTTCTGTGTTGAAGTGGGCTTTGAGTGTTTTGTGTGGAATCTGTGCTAGACCAGAGTATGTGATTATGGTGGTGCCTTCCAGTAAAAGGGAAAATGATATGAGGGCAGTACAGCGGTTGTAGGTCTTGTGTCTTAACTGAATGCATTGATTGCCTGAGGTTTTGTGTCAGCGAGCAGCAGAGCGCATGGTGAGAAAAGAAAGGCTGGAGAACGTTTTGATTGAGAGGGACAGACAGATCGGATGCTGAGCTTTTCAGATGTGTTAACCTATCATGCTGTAATGAATGCGTGCCATCTGTCTCTGCACCTCTATTAAAAACTCCTTCAGAGAGACCACAATCACATTACATACATACACACACACACATCCTCCCAGCACTTCTAATTGCTGCGTGGGCAGCCACCTTTGACATGCTCAATCAAAGGATCTTCACACTTACGCATGCAGACGCACAAGTCCATGTGTCTGCATAGTGCTCACAGAGACACACACACACACACACCAGAGCTTGCATAAACACTCACACCAAAGATGGATACATACAAAATTTCAAGAAACCTAATGAGAAGACTTGAGACGTTATAAAATCCCTCCCCTGGAAGGTTGTGTAAAAGTGCACAGACACGGGGTTTGGTGAGAAGGAAAATATCTGCAGTGTGTTTGTGGAGCTTTGAGTGTTGGATCGAGCTAATAAAGTTAAGAAAGAGGTTTGAGAAAGTGTGGGTGTATGTCTTCCTAGCAATCTTAATAAGCATCACATGCACTTTTAATTAACTACATTCTCCTGTGACGACAAGGTACTAACAAGACCAACGACACTCAATCATGCCCGAGGAAGTGTTTGCATGTCTGTTTCGATGTGTGTGTGTGTGTGTGTGTGCGCGCATGGGACGCTGTAAATGTGTTGAAGCCTCTGTGTGTGTGTGTGTGTGTGTGTGTTTTTCCGTGTTGATGCACAGTACCTCCCCCTCTTCATGCTCTGCGCCTGTGTGTCAAGAATTAGTGGAGACTTATAATTGCATGAAAACTAATTTCATCTCTGAAACCCCTATTTAATGCCTGTGATTTTATTGCCTCAGCCTCTGTGGCCATGAATTATGTGAATTACTGTTCTTTTTAGATTTACTGTTCTTATAAGTACATGCAAAAATTAAGCTTCTCAGTGGATAATAGATCCACTATATGGAATAATGGTGTCTTGTAGGACATTATTGCCCATCTCCCATACAAAAAGAGAGATGATTAGTATCTTTAGGGCTGAATTAATTTCAGTTTGCATTTAAATTCCTGTATCATAAAATCCCACTGATCTTAGTCCACCAAAAATGGCACTCTAGATCCTACGCCAGCTCAGCACATATTTTCTTATACCTCTGGTAAAAAATTATATTCAGATAATTCAATAGCAACATCTCTTTTCAGATCATGTGCCCAAACCACTCTGGATAATCCTCATTGTGAACAGTTTTAAAACACAGTAGTCTGTGTCCATTATATTGTTATCCAATATAATGGAGGAATTGTTTGTGGAACGAGATGTCACTTAATCTAATCCACAAACACGCTAATATTCAAAGTGGGGTAGAGAATATATAATCAGACAAATAAAATAAAAACCAAAAAACCTGCATGAAGATGAGAAAAAGCTTTTTTTATATATATATAAAAAACAAAACAAAAAACAAAATGTGGTTGCACTGAACCTTTAAAGTGGAATTTCATCTGAATCAGTCTTTTGGGTATCAAAACAGTCAAACACATGGGTGTAAAAAAGTTAGTGGTTTAATGGGTTTAATGAGGAACTGTGTGTATTTAAATATCCAGAACCAAGCTGCATCGTTACAAATCAGCAGTTTGATGAATCAGTTAATCCACATGGTAATATAAGTATAAGAGTGTTACTGTGGGAAACGAATGCAGAGATGTGGAAAGGTGCCCAGTTTGACTGATGTGTTGTGGGCAGGCGTGGAGGACACATGGAACAGATTATCTTCAAACGGTGAGTAAGACTTCTCACCACAGAAAAATTAAGTAACCAGGACATTACTGGATCACGTCCCAATCCTGCAGTCGCCTGTGCGCATATGGCCACCTTTTGCACCAGGTAGGACAATCTGCAATAAACTGTCAGTCCATCAGCCCGTGGGCGAGTTGGTGATGAATCTAAATTAAATATTACTTCTGTGAACTTCTTATTTATTCTGTCATGATGTTGTTCAAATATTAGTTGTCACTTCTGAATTAAAATAAATGCTCTAGACCCAAGCAGCAATTCTGTTTATTTACCAACTATTATACATACAGTAAATACGCACAACCTAATTATTTCACTCAGTAGACAACACTGATTTCATTAGACAAGTTTTGGATAATGAGATATTTCTCCCTTTCTCCAGCAATCAGCTCCACACTCACGACACACAGAGCTTTCCACGATAGTCTCTTCGTTTCAATCATATGTTTACTTCTCTGCTCCAGTTGTTTGCTGTGTAGCCTGACTAGATGACGTTGACTATTTGGACATGGGAATAAACTTCAACACAAATAGGTGAGGCCAAGCATGGAGAAAGTCTGGCTTTGTCTATCTTGTGTGACAGAGATAACAAACAGTCGCTGGTTTATTTCACTCATGACATAAATTAACATTACAGCATCACAATGCATGTGCAATACTGCACCCACACAACCAAGGGGAAAAGTCGCTGCAAAAGCTTTGTTAAAGATAAACATAGTTTATCACTCCTGTTGGCAGTGTTGAAAAAAGACTAAGTAGATTTGCTCGACTACCGTACTTAAGCAAACTCTGAAGTACTTTACTTGAGCACAAAATGCTTAATTTAAGCCTCTTTATATATCTAGAGTATGTTGCACTTTGGAGAAAATACGTTCTGATTTCTCCAGTAAATATTTTTGATATGATTTTCAAAATACATATGATCAGTTTAGTGGGTGTGCATCATAAAAGAACTCGAGCCGTTTATGAAGCAATTAAAGTTAGAGCTGCCTTGACCAATTACAACACTGAGACTGCTCTCCCATTAGAAACACTCCCATAAGTCGTTGGTGCAGTCAGCCTGTTGTGACCAATAGTTCTGTTTAATTGTTAAGAGACATTTTGCAGTCATGTGAGACCGGATCAGTCTTCTCAGCAAATGTCCTGAATGGTTCGTTCAAGTCACTAAGCCACTTTGATACTGGAGAGGCCACTTTAACGTGGGAAACTGCTGTTAATTTCCTGTTTCACAGACGGCAGTCAGCATTGTTTCTTTGGACCATGACATTTCTCTAAACCCTCAGTTTGCCTGTCTCATGACATCTTATCTTAGCATCATAGCATAGTAAGAGTTCTTTTTCCAGGTGTGCCAAGTGTGTTAAGAAGACTCACTAAAAGAAGCTAATGTAGTAAATAACACAAGCAGCAGTATAAACCTCAATAAAGAAAACTACACGTACCACCACTGCTACCACCTGTAAAACGCGAGAAAGCATAAAAAATGAAGGTGTTTGGGAACATAAATATAAAATTACTTTGATATTCACTCATATTACCCACAACCTAACAGCACTTCTTTCCTCAAACCTGAATATTACACCCTCTTTTCTGGGGCACAGAGTGATAATTTCTCTAAGTTGTGCTAGTAAATAGTTACTTCCAACATGATTGTGGGGGTGGTAGTACATATACATGTAATGACAGTATAACAAGTAAGAGTAACTGCAGCAACAACATTAATAATTGTCTGTTAAATGTAGCTATTTATGGTGCTTGTAAAATTATGTTGCTAAAGATAAGTTCTAAAGCTACATCTCGTTTTTTTTTAAAATCTGCCATGAAAACAAGAAAATGATCAAAATGGATGCATATAGAAGGTGCACATTCACACTCCACCGCAGTCTCTAAATCTGAATGCTTACTCTGCAAGCATATTGTCATGGGAGAACGCTATATCAAAGTAATGTAGAGAAGGAAGAAGAAAAAGCAATAATAAAATATGTCAGTTTAAAAATGAAACCTAACTATTTCAAAGCCAATGACGTGTGTGCATGTGTGTGTGTACATACTGTATATATTGTCTCAAAGCTGTGCTTTTTGAAATTAATATTTATCAAAAGTGTCCCTATAGGTTCAGGACTGCAATAGTAAGGTGTTTCAGTAATATTTCTGTTACAGGTAGGTGTGTGTGTGTATGTGTGTGTGTGTGTGTGTCTATATCCACCCTCCAACAAAATGCAGGCTTTCTACTATGTTGTTGTTTTTGTTCATTTTCCCATAGTATAACATTTTAAACTAATGTATGTGCCCATTTTTTATTAATGATGTTGTTGTTGTGTTTTGCACAAAACAAAGTCAGAAAGTCAATAAATAAAGCAGCAGTGCACTTTATATTAACCACTGTATACGATGACAGGTCCTTGGCAGCATACTGTTTCTCACATTTTGGCCCCTTTTATTCAAATGTGTTAAATCCATGAAAGATTTGGCATGGAGAGTCTCAAACTAAAGTGTTACCATGAAGATGTTTGGATGATAAGCTTGAAGCTTATAAGCTTGTGGAGAGAAAAGTAAAGTTTCTTTTAGTTGTTGCCTTTATTTGTCAGTTATGGGCCTTGTGGAACCAGAAAAACACACATATCACTCTCATGGCAATAAAACAAAAAACCTATAACAATGAACCAGTTTTATTAATCGTTACTCTGTCCACCAGAGTCAAAGTAATACAACAGAGCCACCTGAGCTGTTTCCCTGTAATAATTTCGATGATACAGTATATTAAACCTAGACAGTTATGCTGATGAGGCCATTAATCAAGCAAGTTAAAGCATTAATTAACACACATTAATATGTTAACACACTTGTCTTCACATTCGACCTTAATATGAATCCTGTGGCAACATAGTCATCTCAAGAAATCAATTAACCTGACTACTGAGCACATTTATGCCGCCAGGTGCTTCAAACTCTAATAAGATCATTTGATGAACTCAGCGGTGGAGCTTCAACTCTTTGCTGCTCTTCAGCTGCTGTGCTACTGTGATTATGAGCAGGTGGATGCTGCTATGTTGATGCAGTGTCCTGCGTTCAGTGCGCAAACACACACCGGTGTTGTGGGTAATGACATCCTCACGGCCAAATGTGAGGAATTTGGCTTGACGGGTCTGAATCTTTGCACGCAGATGCAACTATGCTACAGTGTGAGTTTAAGCGACAGCAGCATAGCAACAGAAAAATACATTGAACATGAGGTTAATTTGGAAGAAACTTGGATGGTTTTGGAGCAGATGCATCATAACCCTATAACTCCATCAAAAGTAGATTTTTAGCCAAACTTACTATGAAAATGGATGAAAACGTCAACAGTTTGGTCACGACTTCAGTCCAGATTTTACATACTGTATCTCAAAAGCTATTGGATGGCCATGAAATGTATTGTCCCCAGAAGAGAAAGCTGAATGAGTTCAGTGTTTCTGCTATGACAAGATACATAGAAAGTCCAAAAAATGTATGTGCCCAGTATTTTGGAATATGAGTGCATATATTGGCTGCAAAATTAATGACTAGTTTTCCAATAATAATTAGCAAATGCTTACATTAATGAGCTGAGGTTAATAGTAAACCGTATTTATGTTAACATGTTTGCATGCTGATTTTAAGGCCTTGAATTATTGCCTTACGACTGCTAATGTTTTTCTCTTCACCCGTCCGTGCATAAAATGATTCAAGCCCTTTCAAAAATGAGCCTATTCTTTGAAAAGCACCTCCCACGAAGTAAAGTCAAACTAAGTTTTGAGAGAGTCCAGGCCACGTTTAGTATTCAGATCACCACCAGCCACTTAGCAAAAGTTGACTGTGCTACTATAATGATTCTAAACTTGTTACCTGAAGTGCTGTTGGTGGTGACGCAGCAGCAGACAGATTTTATGTGTTCTTCCTGCCAGACTTGTTGGCCAAAAGTAGAGCTTCAGGCATCTTTCCCTCGCCTCCAAACAGGCAATCCATGGCCACCGCTTTTGAGCTTGTCTCATGTGCTCAGCTGTCTAAAATGGATGCTCACTGCAGTGTCAACACACAGTCAAACTGCCTCATCCAAGGCATCTGGAGCCGTTTTCACAGAAATGTTTGCCTGAGCAAAAGCAGGAGCTTAGGTCCCTGAGGTGTTCCAAATGTAACAAACCAAATGTGAACAAAATATATATATATATATATAAATATATATATAGACACCATGAACAACCTGAACACAGCTGGTAGCGACATTGAATAAAATTGTTTATCCTGCAACAAACCAATTGTCTGGGGTTTGAACAAGCCAGCTGTGTTTTTATTTAACTTTATTGTGTATGTCTCTGTGTGTGTCTGGTTTTGTTTGCTGCATGATGGCCTGCAGTGACAAAATGACATTTTGCACCAATTCAGACAATTTTTCCCAGGGTGATGGTGACAATACACACACACATATTCAAATAGACCTATATGCACGCCCACACTTTGCACACACAAATTCTAACGTGAAGCCTGACTTTGGACAAGTTTGACTGAGGGGAAATGAGATACTATTTCTGCTCACTCAGACAATAGTGTTCCTTTTAACTCCATGACAGAGACTATCTCAGCAATCACCTTGAGATGGAGCCTGCAGATAAGGCCACATTAGATGGGCATGGAGATGTGGGGGAGATAAAAGTCTTTAACAGACAGCGAAGGATCTAATTAGCACAATGAAGATTTCTACCGTCTGGCTGAGTCAGCCGCGGTGTCGTCAACCTTTCGTGTTGGTGGAGGGAAAAGTACTGTCAGGGATAAAAATTCAGTATGTTTAGGGAAGTTGCAGTGGGAGGTAGAAAATCGGTATGTGTGTGTGTCTGTGGGTGTATCTAACACACCCAAAATACTGTATATAAATATATTCTGTTGTGCTGTGTGCAATACCTTTTTGCCCGCATGCGTACGAGTGTATTGTCTCTGCTTGCAATTCTATGCTGAAGACCGAATTTTTTTATGAGGGGAAATAACAATTTTCAGGGGATAGACTTATCCATAGAACAATGACAGATTATAATGATGTCTGTACATTGTTTGCACCTCAAACACATCTGCTGAGTGACGGTATTTGGTAAGTATTTCCAAAGCAGGAAGAACATTTAGTGATAAAAATGTTGAGTTAAGGTCAAATTTGTTTTGGCAACTAGGGTAGCAGAAAAACACAATAGAGCCATCGCTTTTTCTTGTGCCTCATCTTCTTATGCTTTCCATTTGAATGAAATCATTCTGGGATAAACACGTATGTATACTCTTTTTCTTTTTTCGAATTCAATATGTTTTCTAAAAACAAAACTTTTAGTCCGTCATGCCGTGGCAAATGTTTAAAATAAAGAGATTCTGCACCAGTTTTAAAAGGAGATGTTTCTGAGGGATTATTGTGTCATGGAAACAGTTTTTTTCCTGTGTGTGTCAGATGTCTGGCAATAAGCACAGCGAAGGGAAAAAAAAAATCAACTCCCCAGTAAAACAACAATAATATCACATTAATAACAAAACTAAAGTGATGTTTCCTGTTTATTGCAACGGATTACCAGGCACCAACTATTTTCAAGGCTATGGGAGTTGTCTTTTCAACAGCACAAAAATGAATTTCATTAATTTTTCCTTAGCTTCCTACCAAACAAAACATGCGCTGGTTTCTTACAGTGACTGCACCCACACAAACAAAAAGATAATTGACAGAAGTTTATAAAAACAGACATTTGAGCTCATACTGTAGGTTCAAGGTTTGGGAAACCGTGTTGTCAACCAGACTTTCAGTGTACACACACACACACACACACACACACACACACACACAATCCAAAAAGATCCTCCTGTTTACCTTCTAATATTGTTTGTAGAAAGTATGCAATGTTGATGTTTTAATACCTTCTTGAATTCTTGAATGAACTTGAGAAAGGGCACCGTCACTGTAGCCAATATGATGATAAGCCTTATAGTTTAACATGATGTATTGCACAAGCATCTCCAATAAATTCAAACATATGATGCATAACCAAGCTGCATCCTGGTGTAGCACAGGACAAAGCATTCAAAACCAGACAATCAGTCCTTTGCTCTCCATTTAATCATGGCCAGCAGACAGTTTAATCCTTCTTTAGTGAATTGGGAGATGATGCTGCAAACACCTTGTGCATTTAGTTTAAATAAAACGTTTTAGGGGGCACTTTGGTGCACTGCTAATGGCCTGATATGGAGAATAAATAGCACATTTTTCTTTATTTTGTATAGTTTTTTTTAAGTATAAGTAAAGTATAAAGTATATTTGGTCCATATCTATCACATCATACTGCTAAAGACAGAAATGAATTTATGCAATCTTAAAAGTAACATAGCAGATAAAAATAATAATAGTAAAATAAAGTAAAACTGATCAGGCAGGTGTTTTTGTTAAAATAAAATAAATCTCCATGAGCACAATATTATTTTTTAGAGGTACTCTAATATAAGTATGACCACTGGGTCTGACTGAATAATTAGATTGACTTAGTTTGCTTCTGTGTGAGAGCCAGCTGTATGTATTGTCTTATTAAGAGATCATAAGCTCTCATTAGGAGGAAAATACTGCTAGAGAATGCCAGATAGATACTGAGGGGGAAAAATTTTGCAAGGAGGCAGCTGCACTTAAAGAACCAAGGGTTCAATGTGTGTGTGTATGTCCAGGGAGGATGCAGGAATCAAACCACCAGGGCTGGGGTTCATGGACGTCTGTTTTTTCCAGCTAAACCACGGTGAGGCCAATTAGTGACATAACACACGAGATGATATTTGGTATAATAGAGCTGTCAGGATTAATTGCATTGTCTCAGTTAAGGACAACTAATGCTATGTTACCCCAAAGATATCACAAACCAAAAACATCAGTTCAGGCAATCAAATGCTACAATCTGATCCATCATCAGGAAAGTTTTGTTAAGCGCTCAACTGTTAAGCATTTAACATGCAATTAAAAATGTACTGGAAAACAGCTGACTTAATCAAATTATGCATGACAAATGTTTTGAATATTTAGTCAACAAATGATTGGAGCCTGGGTGCACTGTACATGTCGCTGTGCGGTGGCTTCAGTTCTGATGAACCAGACTATGACATTAAACCTGCAGCTCTTTCTCTCTTTTCGGTAGCTTAGAGACTGAGAAGGCAAACGAGAAGCCTCAGCTTTCAGAAACAAAAGTAAATAGAAGAGATAGGTGGTTGCTAGGCAAATGTATTACTTGAATATAAAAAGCTGCCTGTAACTGACCGTTTTTTGCTGAAACACAAGATAAGTACTGTAAAGAGAAGACAATGCAGCATTTATTCTATATTTCTATCTATGTTCATTTACTTAACTGAACCCAAAAAGGCTGCATTCAGTTAGTCTTACCTGGGTTTATGTACATTTACTCCCCATGTACATGCTTCTAGCGTACAAACTAAAAAAAGACCATTAACAAGAATCCAAAACTGAAAGTTCCCATAATAATCCTGCTGACTCAGCAGGACCTTTGATGGAGCTCAGGACACATCCTGAGTACAGACAGCTAAAATCCAAATGACCTGAGCCTTCAATCAGCACAGAACATCTTACATAGAGAAGTGCAGAAGGTCAATTACAGTCAGATTCCAGTGACATGTCAGAGGATTTAAATAATTAACAAATGTACTGCCGCTGTGGAGAGTCTGTACATACGGTGTTGTATGGCCCTAGAGTTTGCCTTTACACTGTAAAATATCATATGTGAATTTAGTAGAGTAATTTTATTATTAGCGTATTAGGTTTGAAGAATCTTCACAAGGCTCTTTAGAAACCCTCTGTTTCTGTAGTTTGACAGAAAATGGTCATGATGGTGGGCTGCTGTGTCCTTAATAGAGCTTAGATTAAGTCAGTTTTTTATTTTTTATTCTATAAAAACTACAACATGATGAAGGTTGGTGTCTAATTCAGTGTCAATGGAAACTCACATTGCATTTCTGAGGGATCAAGGTTTGACCAACTGATGCATTTGCTGCTTCAAGCTCTTTATATAAAACAACACACAAACTCTTTGAACTTTGAGAGTGTAAATATGCACTGTGTAACCTTGACCAGCACGGAAAAACTTAATAGCCAACTTAATATCTTAACTTCCTTTGACCATAAATGTGCTAAAAATAAAGAGGTACTTAAATTTATAAGGTAAACTGGCCTAAACAGATGAACAATACATTGCACTCTCTGTGCTTGGATGTGATTGGACGGGTCTATAGCCCAGCATTGTAAACTTCTTAATAGTTAATTTAATTTCAACAATAAATAATTACATATTGATGTTATACATAAATATCTGCACCCAGAACATATTTCTATATGTTAGATCGACAGGTCCTGATTCTCTTTTATTTACATGTATAGTGAAAACATGCACTGGTCTTAAATTACCAACAAGAGCTTATTAGCTGGTCTGTGTCCTTGTAGCATGTCATCATCTAAGACAAGTCAAGGTAAAGTGTCCAGTAAAACCTCATTAACATTTGGGTTTGATACAGCCTGTTGTTGTTGTTGTTACACGGAGTGAGCTGTTGATGATGCTGTGTAAATATTTATTGGACAGCACTTATCTCCAAACTGTCTCATTGGCATTTTCAACAAAATGTGACTCATTACGATGGAGTTTTTGCAGCAAGCTCATTCATCCGAAGTGACCAAGCGAACGAGGAAGTGGAAACACTCCCAGAAAACTTTGTTTTTCGTTCCTCTTTCTTCTTCTTTGCCTTCATCTCATTGTGAGTCACCATAGCAATAAGTCAGTCAAGTTCACTCAACAGCAGCTTCATCAACCAGCTGCTTAACACCTTCCAGGCCACATGACTTCTGCTCTTCCAATTAAACTTCATTTTCTCCAAAAAAAAAAAACAAAAAACATATAAATAAATAAATGAACAAACTAAAAAGCCCTTCCCTGAGAGATAACAGCTGCGGGCTGAGATCAGAAGGCGACATTGCACTTCTTCTGGAGTGCAACATTTAACAGTTTATTGAACACAGCTCTGTGATTTCATTACGGCGTATTTAATCCAAAATTAATAAGGGTGGTTATTAACCTTTTCCACTCTTGTTTCTTATTAGAGTTTTATTTCAGCGATGTTTAGAGAAGCGTAATGAGGCTGCAGGATGCATTTCGCCCACACTTACAGAATGTATGTGCGTTTGCACTGCGTGCACGTGTACCTGGATGTGCGTCACTTTAGGCCCATGACAAAGACGATGTGCAGGATTTAATAAGGGGGTAGGTGTTTCTCAGCGCCATCCTGTCATTACTGTCTTTTTTGGACCAAAGCGATATTTCTTTGTGTGCGTCTGGCAATCACGGAGGGCAAGATCTTACCTCGGAGCTCCACACCCTGCTTGTAAAGCACACTGCTTATTTTAACACCAGACACTGTCCTCAATCAATTTGCATGGCACAGACGGTCTATTCTTTTCTGTAAAACTACATATCTCACTTTTCCCAAATGTCTTTGTGTTAAGTTTATGATAATCTACCTGCCTGTCATCTTTCGGTTGCTTTACTAGAGGTTTCTTTCCAGTACATGTGCTTATGTTCTTCCTTCCCTGTCTCAGTATATCAGTGATTTGGACATTTGGCAATTAAAAAAACTTCCCCTTACATTAAAGGCACCATGAGCCTGAGGTGCTTTATGTAACAGTATACTGTATGCTTGATTGTATATACCATACATTCTACTGCATTTAGGGAGGTCTTGTAAGTAACTTGGTTTTGGTACTTTTATTATTGCTTAATTGTATTTAAAATTTTCTTTAATATCCCTAATTACCTTTCTTGCTTTATTCTCCTAGAGCACTATAGTTTTTTTTACTCTGTTACTCTAAAAAGTGAATTTCCACAAGGGGGATAACTTAATCTTACAGTATCGTATCTCACCATATCTTGTCTTATTCTAAGATTTAAATGCAAAAGTAACTAAGTTGTAGTTGGATAAAGATTAAAGTTTGGGTTTAAATAGGAACCAGGTTAATACTGACAAAGGAGGGAGAATGAGAGAGTCATTTCTTTAAGACACACATGTTCAGTGTTGAATGTAAAGTTTCCTGCTGTCTCCAGAAGTTTTGTTGATCCATCCATCACAAATTTGAATGAATATGGGAACAACTTTCTGAACCCATGTGGTGTTTTGCATCTAAAAATGTAAGTACTAATTAAGTTTTTCGGTAAAGTAGACACTTTGAGTAGGGAATTAAACTCAGTTGTCAGATTTAACAGCAAATGTAACAGCAAATCCATCCCCCCAACAACTTAAAGGCCTTTCCAATCTACCAAAGTATTTCTGTCTGTTACCTCTTTCACCTCTTCCTCATCTTAGCTGCTTCACATAAATCCCTCCGTGGTGGGAAGACATGCTTCTCACTTTTCTTGCACCAACTCATCTATCTCAAGATTTGCTCCCACTTATTTGTTTTTTTGTTTTTTTTCCTACAACATTCATTAACATCTCATATGATTTGTATCTTTTGTCTGGCTGTGTCGTCGATGACTGCATTTCACGTACCGCTCCATTCTCTCTCTTCCAAACGACAACACGTTTCCATTCTGTTTTTTGTCTTTTTCCTTTTTCATTCTGCCCTGGCCTGATCTTTTTGTCTTTTTTTTTTTTTCAACCTCACTCATTCTCCTCGGTCCCTTAACAGCGCAACCTAATTATAACACATTTTTAATCTTTTGCTCACTTTTGCTCATACCTTATCATCTCCCTTCACCTCCCTTCGTGTGCCTTCCATCTCCCTATGTGCCTCCTTCAGTGCAGACCAGAATTACCGAACATCCTGGATAAGGTTGTGTTTTTGTCACTGTGACGGTAATGCCTGGTACAGACTAATTATGTAGGAAGCGGTCCTTGTCTCCATACTGGGGGCGAGGGTGCCAGAATTCATGGGGTTATGAACAAATTGGTTCCGGTGGGAGACGGAGGACAGGAAGCTGGCTTTGATGAATGAACCAATGAGATACAGCTGCTTGAGAAATGGATTGGAGTCCACCGTCTGTGTGAATCTGGGTGTTTAGCTGACTGATATATGGCATTGGTGATTCTTGTTAGAGAAGAGTTTATTCAAAACAGACAATGTGAGCAACGTGTAATGTGCAGCAGTTGGATTTCACCCAGTGAGAAAAGTTCAGTCTCTGCATTCCTTCATTTTGAAAGCTGTTTGAGACTTTTTATTTCACAGTTTGAGACTTTCCTTTCTACTCACTACTAAGCTTGCAGGTGCTGGTGTAATTTGTGGACTGGATGCAACTTTACATCTACAAAAATGTTAGCGGTAGGTGAGGAATAAAGAGGAGTTCCTGCATAATCAAGAACTACATAGTAGGTAATGACGAGTTACTAGAGAACTAAAGAAGAGGAGATGTGATACAAGTGAATTACTGGATAATGAAACAGACTTGGACGATGGATTTTAGTCCCTAAGGAAGCCTTACTTGGGTTAAGTAGTGCCCCCACTACAAGCTGCAGTAAAGGCCAGGCAGAAAATCACCAGGGGAAGAAACCAGCGTCTCGTGATGTCAGCGGGCTTCAGACCTTTTAACTGTATTAGTATTAAAACTGGCAATTCAATTTATGAGTTTGTCAAAATGTCTTTGAGCATCTAAAACTAGAGTTTACACACAAATGATTGTAAATCATAAACAGATGATCTATTTTCTTTCTTTTTAACTGAACTCTTAAATTAAAACTGACTGTCCACACTTCTAGCACAGCTACAATGATTTCAAATCCACTGCGGTAACCTACAGGAGCAGGATAGAATAAAGTTGTCCACCGTCAAAATATAGATTCAAGTCTACTGGATGTATAGTTATACAGTATGTATAGTAATAAGAAGATCAAAACCTTTTTCAAGTTAATGCATACAATAAAGCCATATTAGCACATTTAATCTTGTCATGCTGCCTTTTTTGAAACATTTATTGTTCACCTAACAGTAGCAGAGGAAAAATACATTTTTCAGTCCATTACGTCAATGCAGCAATACTGACTCTTTCTGTTTTGCCTATTTTATCCCTCAATACTAAGACCACATATAATTAATGTATGATGTGCATTCAAATTGATAATTAATAAGTCAACATAGGCCCACTGGCAGTCTGTGAGAGCTTACAACTTTAAAGGTCAAGGCTTTGATTGCTTTGCAATAGCTGCAGTAGCAGAGCCTAAAATATAGATTTTCCCTAGTAGGTGCTGTCAAGGTTTATGTGGTAATATGTTTTTATGAGCATGTTTGAGGACAAAGAATAGATTCCTGTTAACATCTCGGTGTAAGGCTTACAACGGAGGTCTTCAGATACTGTATTGTATGTGCTGTATGAACCAATACACTGTCTGGACCATTTTGAGGCTAGCCGGCCTCAAACTTGCAAAGCTGAACAGATAACAGTGACAGTTTGTTGGTTGGAAACTCCTGCTATTTCTTGAAAAGTGGATATTTCTGCCACTATGTGGTTAATACAGTTTTCATTCAGGATTATAGTGGGAGCTCACCAGATGGCAAAGACTCTACTTAATGATCTACAAGGTGGAATAAAACAACTTCAGGTGGGTCTTATAGTATGCTAACACAATGTGACAAACACTAAGCTCTTTTTATTCAATTGTGTCATTACAAATGAAAATCAAAGATCAAGCAGGATTTCTCTTTTTTCTTCGCTGCCTGGCTGAACCACTGTTCTGCAGCAGTACACTTCTATACTAATATACAAAGGAAGCTTTTTCACTTTGTTTATTTTGCTGGGTTTTTCACCTCATATACTGTACATCATATAGAAATAGAGATGCCTCACTGTGTTACCATAGCTGCAAACTCAAACCCAAGCATTGCAAAGTTGACACAACACAGGTACGACTCTTATACACGCAGAAAGTTTTATGCTCGAGTGCTAATTCTTTCGACTTGCGAACTAACCATAACTATGCTAGTTACTTAGGTAATAGGTAAATCACTTTGCAGTTATTCAACTTTTTAGATTGAAAGAGTTCAAACAAGATAAAAGCTGCAGGAGAACAGTTCTAATGGCCGCCCGGCGATTTAATGAGTGTAAGACGGACATGTTTATACTGTCCAGAGAATTAGTTTCATAAGCTGTTAATTGCTATCGCCCCAAACACCCTATAAGCTTTTATCTGATGAAAAGGTTTAAGAGAATTAATGCATGTGTTTTTTTTTTCTTCATCCCGCATCATTCCCAGTAACTATACTTCATGCTCCTAGCGGTGACCTATTCGTAAAGACCCACTGAGGCTTATGGGTAAGCAAATTCAGCAGATCTTAACACCTTCTCCGCATTGCACCTGATTGAGGGGGGAGAAAAAAAAAATCCCCAGCACATGCACTTTTCCAATCCTCCTGCACCCCCTATAATCCTCCCTTCTCTCTCTGCTTTCATGCTCCCCTTTAACTCTGTCCTCTCTCCTTCTCCACCCTCGCTCTCTCTCTTTCTCCTTTTCTGCCTCTCTCTCTCTCCTCCTCTACCCACCAGGCTGGCGCAAGATTCGTTCGGAGCACAATCAGCACGAGACTTGAATGCAGAGCAGAGCTGCGTCACACACATACACACACAGGGTGAGACACACACACACACACACACACACACATAGACAAACACAGAATAGAATGGCTTCAACCTCTGAAAGTGACGATGAGTGAGAGGTCTGCACACACACACACACACGCAAACAAATATGCACACGTGCATACTCACATGAATGCGAATACATACACACACACACACACACACACACACACAAAGTGACGCACACTCTCCTTAACCTCTGGAAGTGATGATGAGAAGACAGAGTGCAGAGAGCTCTGTAACACATTGTGCTGCTTCTGCAAACTATTTTTATACTGCAACTTTACTTTATTCCTCAAACTTGTGTGCGCAAAAGTGCACACACCTGCACGTGTGCAAATGCAATGCTGATATCGTGAAAGGTGTGTGCGCGCCGTGCTGGCAGGTCCTCGCATTTACTGAGCCATTGCAGCAGTATAGATTATTTTTGTTTGTTTTGCCTTGTTTACCCTTCAGTCTAAGGCTACATTTAATTAATTTATGACGTACGTTCATATTGATAATTAATAAGTCAATCTAAGGCCACCGGCGGTACTTTGAGAGGCTTACAGTTTTAAAGATTAAGGTTTTGATTGCTTTGCAGTAGCTGTGAGCCTAAAATATAGATTTTCTTTGGTGTGTGTCGTCATGGTTTATGCGGTGATATGTGTTTATGAGCATGTGTTTGAAAACAACGAAAACATTCCTTCTTTCACTAAGGCTAAGAATCATGTTCCTGCACTATGAGTCGAACCGATAGATTGTCTGGGGCATTTTGAGGCATGCTTACAACATAACTCTATGGATAACAGCGTCAGTGTGTTGGTCGATCCACCTCTTTGGGTCAGACTGAAATACACTCACTGACCACCTGTACAATCTGAAGCAGTCGCTCTGTCATGAATCCTACTTTTAAAAGATTTGAATTTTTCAGTTTGTGTTGAAACTATCAACAAAACTAATGCTACAACAGTATATTTTTATTATTCAGATCATAGTGGGTGGTGGAGTTGTGCATTGTATTACACTAATGTTTTGGCCGTCCCATTTACATCAATGATGTGGCCAAAACAATAGAAACACCTCGTACACATGTGCACTCCAGTAGAGTTTGCGATTGTATCAGTTGACAAAAACTTTTACGACAAACTGATCAGAATAATTTAGTGATGCAGTACAGTCCCACTCTCACATCCTTCTCGATATGAATTATATTTACCATCATCAAGTCAGTGTAATTTGATTTATGATCATATACCTGATCAGGTACCATCAGATTCAACTGATTTTTACGGTAAAATACTAATAACAAATGAAAGCATTGCTAAAACAGGAACTGGTACATGATAAATGTTACAACCTATAAATATAATATTTACGTTACATCACAGACACTGTCAACAACTGTAATTGTACACAAATACATTTACTAAATGAATAATTTCAGACACAAGTAAAATCATTGTATTGTGCGTGTTTAAGTAATATTCTATGTATTTGTGTTCATGTAATATTTCTAGTGTGCTGTATCTAGTGCAAGTTACATGATCTGAGCTTGTTTATGATTCCTTAACAAGCTGGTCATATTAACTTGCAAATGTGCATCTGCGCTCCTGTCAAACAACAGTCTAATGAGGCACTTCGCCTGCGTCTCCCTGCAGGTGTTACAATGACCAAGACACAGGACCTTCAGCAACCTGTCACATTTGTTTATCATTGACTGCATTTATGACTCATGAACGTTAGTTATCCAAATTTGTGTGTTGAAGAAGATCATAAACGCGCGCACACATACAAACAGAGGAGAGCTGTTGACACGGTACTTCATGTCTTATCAGAGATCAATATTTCATTTGCTCTCCTCGTCTGCTTAGATGCTGACTGGCAGCCCTTCCTAAGGGGACAGCTCAGGGACATACACACACGCTTTGACGCTGTCTCATGCACCCAACACACACACACACACACACACACATACTAAAGCTGCTCAGGGCCGTTGTTTGCTTTGACTGACGCATCGGCCGTGCTGAGCTGACACCTCGCTGACACTCTATCCCTTTCAGATGCACATCACTGTTTACCAACTACTCTGAGCAAAACGCCACGTTTCAAAGTTGCGTGTGTTTTTGTGAGGGGCCGAGTGTGCTCGGTGCTTCTGGTCAATTATCATTGCACACTTTCTTCATTTTGCTTTCACATCATCTATTTACACGATTAATTAAAGCCAAACCGTGTGTGTTCCCCCCGTCTTTGTGTTTGCAAAAGTGTGCGTGCCTGCTCCATATACGAGGTCTGTCTTTGGTGGGCCTTTTTTTGGACGCTTGTTTGCTGTTGTGCTCAGACTAGATCAGGAGAGCGGCGGTGTTATTGTAACCCAGTGAATAGGCACAGTGTTTAAATGCAAATTCACCGCGCTGCAATGACGGGAACGGGGAATAGACGATTGGCAGAGCGGAGAAGGGCAGAGACAGGTTGAGGTGACAGAGGGAACGAGGGATTTAGCAAGAAGGGTGTTGAAAGATGAGAAGGAAAACAGGGATGAGGTGATGAAACAGGATTTGGTAGGAGGGGAGGTCAGGAAGTAAAGAGGAAAGGACACAGTGATTGGGCGTTTTAGAGAGAAGGAAGACAGAAGAAAGAATAGAGAAAGAGTGAGAGTAATTGAAAGCTATCTCCACAGTAGCTGGCTGAGGAACTGGGAGTGCATGACTGTGCTATGACTGAACCATCACTGATTGCTCTGCAGTGTCACCGTGTGTGTGTGTGTGTGTGTGTGTGTGTAGACATTGGCATGCACCACTTGTGAAAGCTCATTTAACCAATGAGACATGTCTCCCTCCATCTGATGAGGGTTTTTATTCAGAATCAAACTGACATGTGACTGTGTGTGTCTGTGCGTGTCGTCGCGCAGGTAACAGCTGTACGCTGTGTGTGACTGCGTGTGTCTGGCAGCCTGATTTACATTAGCTGAAGTTTTTGGTTTTTTTTAAATTGCAAACGACCGTAGTGATGGAGAGTCAGGTATTTTAATGCCTCACTTATAAAGCGGCTTATGAAGCTTAAGTACCACGCGGTCATACAAATTGCACCACTATAACAACAATTTACATATGTTTCTCCTTTGACATTGAACAGTTCAACAAATATTTGCAGAACCCACCATCTCTCGACGTTCAAATCAACAGAGCCGTGGTGACAATTTGGGATGCCAATGTTGAGATGAATTCTGGAGCCACTCCACTAACAACAGATGGAAAGCCAACTTTTTCATAAAATGTGTATTTGAGCTTCTTCTTTTTTTTTTTTTATTTTTTTTTTTAATGCAGGGGAGCATTGCTTCATAATGCCACTAATAGCTCTGATGCGGAAAATATGCCCAGAAAATGAGGATGGATGCCATCATATCTAGTGAGCATTTTTCAGTTAATGAAAAAAATATACAAAAAATCAGATGTGATGGCTTTCATGACCATTGTATTATGTTCTGTTTTTAGGACACAACTTATTTTATTGTTCCAACATACATACACACAGTGTATATATTTATATATGTATGTTTGACATGTCATTCCCCAGTTCCACTAAAGGTCACAGGTGATGCATGTGTGGGATTTTGTAGGACACTGACTCTGCCATTACCCTGCAGCTGTGACAAATGGGATCGTGTTCAGCACACACACACACACACACACACACACATCACACCCACACGCACGGTGACGTTATTGTCATCCATCCCTCGAGTGAAGTTGCGACTTCTATCTGGCTTGCTATTGTCAGCTTTTCTTTAGGACAGAGAAAGGAGCTCTATTTCTCCACTGATGTATGACCCATCCGTACAGGCGCTTCACTGTGGCCATCTGTATCAAAATGACTCTCCAAGTGGATTTGCTGTGCATCACATACTGTACTATATATATGTGTAATGAAGAGCTATATCACTGCCTTCAGTGCATGAGTGTCATTTTCAGCCAGCTTGGAAATTGAGACACTCATTTCCCAGCCCACACACAATGTAGTGGTGTTCTTGTCAATGCAGTCCATATATGTGCATGGTATATAGAAAAGACATTTTATTATATCAATATATATATATATATATATATGAGCTTATTGCAGAAGAAGTGTTTCTTTGACATGAGCGTGAGTACTGTTGTGCTTTCACAGGAGTTGATAATTGGCTTGACTTTTTTTTGCCCTTGGTTTATTTTTCCAGGAGCAGAGTAGTTGTCATACTGTATGTTCCCTGTGTGTGAGCTGCCTCAGTATATGAATGCTGATCAACTTGAGAACTCTATATTTAAGTCAAAAAACCGAGATGCTGGAAAAAAAAAAATGCATAGCAGGCAGCTTTCTAGAAATAGAACAAAATTGCATTACAAGTGTTGCTTTTATTTATTTATTTATTTATTTTTCGTGTGGCTTTTATCCTCTTCAGCGAGCCAGGGTGGCACATTATACACTGCCTTAAATATTAAAATAGAACAGAACAGCACATTTAGATACTTTGGCTGTTCTTTGCTTTACTTACAGTAGTTTCCCTGGAGTTGTGATGGCTTTGTTTACTTTATTCCACCTTAATACCAAGAAAAGAGCTTCCTCCGCTTCTATTAGAAAAACACTTTCAGTTTTGCATGTGCTTTTTAATGTGCAGTTCAAAACGTGTGTGCTTTTGTCTTTTTAGTGTTGTATGTTTTCTGATTTGCATCCCATTTCCTCACACTTTTACTTTGGTATTTGTTTTTTTCCTACGGGCCCTTTAGCCCTCTGACCTACCCAGCATCACTAAGAGTGTTTGGTGTTTTCCACTTGAAACCACACAGGTGTTTTATCAGAAGAACTTTTAAAATGATTAATGATTGAATTTTTAGTTTAGTGTTCAAACATCTCTTGGCAGCATTAACCTCCTGTAGCTGCTGAATAGATCTTTGTGATGTTCAGGAGGAATTGTGGACCGTCCACTCAGTGTCAGCTGGCAGACAGCCTCTCTGACACGATCCTATAAGATACTCATATAAAATGGGACCTTGAATTAATTTTTCCCCTCAACGATGACATGTTGAGGCAGCAAAAGAGCCACAAATCATGATCCTTTTATAGGTTTACCTGTGGACTGAGAGCTGTATAACACTGAGATTACTTTGTATCCTGTTACAACTTGACACAAACAATTTTTGATCACGCGTCTTCTGAGATCTTTCTCTTTTTTTTTTTCAGCAAATCCTTCTTGTAAACTGCAAACTTTTTTTGGCCACCTTTTTCCAAATGTAAATAAATAAATCAAGTTTGATGCCTGGAACAGACTCACAGAAGTTGTGACAGAGGCAAAATAAAACTGAAAAGTTTATGAAATATTCCAGCAGTGTTGTTTGGGGTGGGACAGAAATAGCATTGAACAGGTGGGAGTATTCGAATCAGCTTTATTGGAGGAAGTCAGCTTGTTTTTTTGGGAAACGCGGACATCAGATTCTCTGTGCCAAAGACTCAAAAGACCATGAGACTGTTGAATGTGTAAAAGTCAGCATCTTTGATGGAACTGTATGTGGGTGCGTCAGTGTCCACGGAATGGGCGATTTGCATATGTGCTATGTAAAGATACCACAGACACTGAGGCCTATATTGGGATTTTAGAGACATATGCAGCCTTTGAGGCAACGTCTCTTCCTGAGAAGCCAGTGGATATTTCAGCAGGACAATGCCAGGCCTCATTGTCCACATGCTACAAACAGTGTGGCTTCATAGACACACTGCATGTGCTTGACTGGCCCGCCTGCGGTCCAGATCTGTCTCCCAGAGAAATGCATGGTGCATCATGAGGAGGAGAATCAGGCGACGGCAACCACAGACTGTTAAGCAGCTGAACACTGTGGTAAACACGACTCTGTCTCAACTTTTTTCAGTGTGTCGCAGGCATCAAACTCTACGTTTTCTCATATCTCCAAAATTAAATATAGGCATCTCCATCCAATCAGTGGGGATCAGGAAATCAATATTTTTGACCACTAGTGATGTCACTCAAAGTTACAAACGTATAGCCTATGGTTCGTCGACTTGGAAAAACATTGTATTACAATATTTTTTTTCATATCAACCAATATCAATCTATGTCAAATTCCCATTTCTATCAACCTTAAAGATTACTTAGTGAGATGTGAAGATGCCATAAGCTCAATTCAGCCACTTTAATACATCATTTCTGCTTACTGGCATAATACCTTTTGCAATAAGATAGGCTGTTGCACTTGTGAGATCACTGTGTCTCCTCATTTTTCTGTCATAAGACTGGGACTCTAAGTCCTGCTTTGTGCATGCTTTAAAGGATGGCACTTCTTCAGATGGTGAAAAAGAAAATGTTATTGTGGGAAAATACTTTCGACAGAGTTTGCAGTGCACGTCACTCTGCTCCTTTGATTAGCCAAAATATCCACAGTATCCCAATGTTAGGACATGTGCTGCTGGGTGATACTAGCACGGCTAGTATTTGACAGTTTAAACTATAATGCAAAGACTTAAATGTCATCAAAGAGTAAAGAAAGTATGTGAGTGTGGCACTCAACACCTAATCAAAATTGAGTCCCTTCATTTAACTGTATGTTACCGTCTAATAGACAGCAGAGCGCTTTTCCAGGGTTGCTTTCATTAAAAACAGCACTTCTCTAAACCCTGACCTTGGCTGAAAGAGCGAACGATATATGTGCGCTCTCAGTCTTTCCATCCTGTCTTGTTATCAGAGAGGATGTGGGTTTGCCCATTCAGAGACCAATTCCTGTGTTCATGCCTAAAATAATAACTTCCTCCTTTAAATCCAAAGTCATTACACCAAAGAAAAATTGTTATTTCTGTCTATGTCTCGATGTTGAGCGATTTTAATGCCGGCTCAGTGTGCAACGTTCACATACATGCATATGCACGTGTTAACGTGTACTTCACAGCCACACAGTACCCGACTTCTTCAGCATCGCCACTGTTACAGTGCTCAACGATCATCTCTGTCTGCCCTTCTATACCAAGTTTGAAGGAATACTGACAGGCAGAAGCTTTAGAAAAGAGGCCCGACTCCCAAACATTACATTCTTGATTAGAAGTTTCTCAAAGGTTTATGAAGCAGTTTGCTATATTTCCTGCTCTCAGTTTCCAATCTCAATTTATCTGTGTTCATATGCGTCATTTGTCATCATAATCTCACCACATTATTTTCTACATTGCTTCAAATTGCCTGTATACACTATTCCGAGCTTATTATAGAACATTTAAATAATGGTAGTGCTTTGTGATCTACACGCTTTCATAATATCCAATTTCCAGTGAGAGCACTGCAGTAGTGAGAGAAGTCAGATAGCTAACATGGCAGTGTGGCTATATTTAATAAAAGTCTCCCAAACACTGCACCATTTTCTCTCCCTGGGGCGATCTGGGTTTGACTGACCATGTCTGCTCCCATTTAATGTGAAGTGGCAGACAGAAGACATGTCATTCTCTTTCCCTCTCTCTTTCCCGGGGTCTTGTTCACGAATGGAAGAAACAAGGAAAGAAAGAGCAAGAGTGCAGGATGATGGTGGGTATCAGGTGAATGGGACAAGTTTAAATATCAAATATTCTGCTTCCTTTTTCTAAATCGTCTGTATGGTCTATGCATATCCTGTCCCCTAACTCTGTTTCTCGTGCACCCATTTTCCCTGTAAACAAATGTTGTGCTATCCTGAAATATGAAAAATTAGTTACTTATCATCTTTGCTCAGTTTTATTTCTTTCTGTCTCGATCTCCATCAGCTTTTATTTTTCTTTTTGCATTTAAAATTTGGGCTGTGCAGCAGTTTTTAAAGTGCCCTGGTAGGTGGAGTGCTTATCACACCACCACCCTCGGCTTTTTATTTCTGTCTTACCACTGCATAACAATTTCTAAGCCCAACTCCTTCCTCCTCACACCAGCTTTCCACCCCAAGGCTATAGCCATGGCGTAGTGCTGTGTAGTGCAGTGGTATACTGCAGGGCAGGGCAGATGACTCAGTTCTAGTAGCTACCACACAGGCAACCCCAATATATACAGTACACTGTGGATAAGCACAGCATGGGTGTGACTCCAACTGTGCAGCTTTGGTCTGCCTACCTACAACTGCGCGATGTGGTCCGATGCTGCTCCACAACATGAAATATCCATGAGTCAGGCTGGGCGTACAGATGCCACTGTACCTGCTGAGCCCCTTAGCAGGGGGGGATGTGTGAGTGTGTCTGTTTGTGTGTGTGTTGAGGGGGGGAGATGTGAGAGAGAGAGAGAGAAGAGCAAGGGGAACGTACATCTGTCATTTTGTACCCCTGCAGAGTGAGGTGGCAGTGTGTTTGGATGTGTGAATCTTTGTGTGTGTGTGTGTGTTGATGTGAAAGTGTTTGTGTGTGTGTTCGTGTATCGACACTTCGATGTGTGATTAGGAACTTTAATCAGGTATCAGAGCTGCAGTTAAGGAAAGAGAATCAACAAGGTAAAGAAGAAAGAGGACAGAAGGATAGGTGGCAAGTACAAGGAGTGCATCTGTCAACCTATTGGTTTCCCTGCATGTGTGGGTGTTTGTGTGGTAGGAAGTGGATAGCGCCAATGTACAGAGTCAATATGTCTCCTATTACGTGTCAGAGGAAGACGAAAGAAAAGCAGAAGGTAGAAAGATTGATGAGGAGAAGGAGGGACGAGCGAGAAAACATAGCTGGCATGGGTGCAGGCAGGAAAGAGGAGTGCAGGGAGAGTTGGTAGAGATGTAGAAATGTCAAGATGGGAGGGAGTAAGGCCTTGAGTGCAGAAGGAGGAGAGGTCAGAGGGGAGAGCAGCAGGTACAGTGTACATCTGTTACCTTCTGCTCCTCCAGGCAACGAATGCCCAGGAGGAAGAGGAGCAGGAGGAGGAAGCAAGAGGGGGCACAATGCCACCAGCCAGAGCAGCATCACTAAAGAATCCTGTATTTGTTTTGAAGCCAAATTCAAGACATTTTCAAGCACTCTCCTCACAGAGAGCTCTGAAAAGCTGAAAAAAACATGCCTCTGAGTAGTGCGTAATCCATTTTATGTGGTATCTCAAAATCACACATAGCAGCTGAGCATTTTCTCTTCCTGAAGTCTTTTGTCTATTGTGAGGAAAGACGGGGCGCGGAGAGAGATGAGAGAGAAGGGACCTGAGGAGAGGAGGTGACGGTAAGAGGAGAGAGGAAACAGCATCAGTGGGAATGCGAGTCACAGAGGTGCCGTGTTCATAATTCTACTGAGGTTGACATTGTCCCAGAAACTTATGAATAACATCCCTGTGTGTCAGCTGGTCTCTAAATGCGTATGTGTGTGTGTGTGTGTGTATGTGTGAGATGAAGCAGAAGTCATGGGCTTAGCCCCTGTCTATCGTGCAGGGCTCCGTCTCTGTAAAGTCCACTGGGATTGTGAGCGAAACAGAAATGACCCAGAAAGACGGGACACACAGCTGTACAGACGTCAGAATATCAGAAGAGCTACTCAGTTTTTTTTTTTTTTTTTTTGCATCAGTCTTTGCCCAGCTTGTATCTGGCTGCACAAGTCATTAAAACATGTACAGTTCACGTGTGTGAATTAAACAGCATGTACCATATGACGTGAATTCTCAGCAGCAGACAAATCACGAGTGTGTCAATATTTATCTGATGAAAACTTTGGTAAGAAGATTTTTTCTATTTAAAATAAGTTTAAAATCCATGTTGCACTGCCAGTATTCTGGTCTTCAATATTTCAGAATCAATATGAATTCAATACTGTTCAGCTCTAATAACATATGTGCTACATTGAAAAAAAAAACTTGCAGACATTTAATACAATAAACTGTATGAACCAATATGTTGTACATACTTTAAGTGTTTTTTTTTTTTCTTTTCAAAGTCATCATCACTACATCACGTCTCTTTAATTCAGTCAAGTGTGATAGAAGTGAATGGTTGTGTGAGGTTATTGGGGGATGGGAAAGCCATACCATCTGTGTTCAAATATGTTTGCTCCTGTCTAGCATAAGGTGTAACCAGAGTGCTTAAGATGCATGTGTAGCAATGTGTGCATAATCTGTTACACATCATTAGAGGTACGTGTTTAAGTCGGGAAGTTTAAGTGAAGCGACTGTGGAGCATGGTTAAATAAGTCATTTACAGTAGCTGGATTATTCTTTTTGTGGCACCTGTTAGAGTGTGGTCATGTCTACAAACATTCATGCTATCTAACATCATGCTAAAACCAAATGATGAAAGAAAAAGAAACGCATTCGTTTCAGTCTGAGGGAAATGTGTCTGAATAAATCAATATGCCAATTGGTTAATTGATGATAGACGCACAAATTCACATTAATCATTCTCATTTTCTTTGATCAGTAACCAAGACCCCTGCACCAAACTGAAAATACAACAATATCATACATCACTGATGTGAGTTTACTAATTAAACATATTAGAGCCGTATATTTACTATGGTGACTTGCATCAATACTTCACACTGACGCGTGCATCGATTTGGGGATTGGATATGTAAGTCAGCACTAATTTCTAACAGCATTAGAACTCAGTCTTAGCACCACCTGCTTTGCAGTGCAATCCTGTCTGCCAAAATGCTTACAAGTGTCCAATACCCACTGACATGTCTATGTCTGGGGAAAACACAAATCAATAGGGTGGTTAATTGGTAGCGTGAGGGGCGCACGTGTGCATACATGAGGCTCTTCGCAGTGAAAATGTGATTCATTGATAAATGTAGCTTCCCAATAACAGATGCGGTGCAATAGGGGAATTTGCCACAGTGCTATTTAGGAGGTATCATTGAATAGTGAACGACTAAATGGACCAGTGTGGGCTTGTGTGTGTTGGGGCCACTCTATATAAGGTTTTAAAGGTGTAACTGAAATATCTTGATCGATTATGCAGGTCACGATCAGTTCAACCACATTCATTCTGCTGTAAGTGATGATATAGATTTTAAGCTAAAAATGTGTGTAGCCCATTAATTATCACAAAAATAACAACCAGAGAGATCATAAAAGAGATAGCAAATTGATTATTCCAATGGATTTATCAGATTATAGACAGGAACAAACAGATAAATATAATTGTACTATTAAATCGAGAGCTCGGTGACTTTGTTCGTTAGAGCACTATTTGCTAGTTGGTTGATTTTGGTTTAGCGAAGCACACAAAAATTTTAAATCAAGCATGCACAAATCGGCATTTGTTAATTGGTCAACTGATATGAGTGTCTGCCCAGAGGTCAGGAATTAATGTACTGTATGTTCTAAATGCAGTATACCCACGACGTGCAGTGCAAGCTGTTTCTGTTTTTGTAGTCCTGTTTCGGGATTGTGATCAAGCCTGCTGGTTTTTCAGTGATTTTGGGGAAGCGTCCAGCATCTAAGACCTCGGGGTCATCACGTTTGAAAAGGACATTTTAAATTATCATATTTTATCCATCGCACTGCATTTTCAGACGAGCATGTGAGTCATAACGTGTCGGCTCTGGCCAATGTGGTGTGACTCATGCCATGACTGAGGGTGGCATTCGCTGCAGTTAATGAGCCACAACAATTAAATTCCTCATCAGTTATCCAAAACATGATTTATATCTTTATTAAATATACACAGACATAAACGGAACTCTATATATGTTTGTAATTGAGCTTCGTCTGTTATATTCACCTCATCTTACTCAAAATTTATCGCTCAGGCTGAAGAGTTACTTCCTTACTTTCTATGTAATGTGTAAACTCCTACGCATCTCCAAATGCATTTTCAAATCTTTTTCTTAATAAAACAACTAACTTATGCAAAAACAAGACATGAATGAAGAACCATTCCTCATCAGAGACTATGGACACAGTATTTACATTTTGCTGCTTGGTTGGCAAAAAGTGCAGGTGGCGATTCTACAGTTACTGTAGATATCACACCCTGTATGTTTACTGGTGCTTTATCATTGTTCCCTGCTGTCTAATATTACACATTACCCCTGCAAACAATGCTCCTCTTGCCTAGTCAGTAGCATAAATTAAGGAATACATTTGATTCCATACCATAGCTGCGATCTTTAAGAGTATCTATGGCTCCGAGAGAGCAGTGCACTGAACCTCAGCGTTCATTCTTCTGCTGATCTGTTCATGTATACCTGGACATCTTTAGATTTACAGAGGTTCTTTAAAAGTTTTCGGAGTCATTTCTTGAAATGAATGTAAATATTGGCACTGTAAGACAACTCCTAGAGTGCAGGCAAGGTAATGTGTAGCTAACAAACTACTGCCTGGAGCGATCACCTCTCTCCTGCTGGTTTGTGTCCTTGTCTGCGGCAACATAAATACAAGTGTGTGTGTCTCTGTGTGTGTGTGTGTGTGTGTGTGTGTGTGTGTGTGTGTGTGTGTGTGTGTGTGTGTGTGTGTGTGTGTGTGTGTGTAGCATCTACAGTACATGAATCACTGGCAGCTCTAACCCTGTCACAAGATAAGGTGAAGAAAGGGAAGGAAGAGCAGAGAAGAAGAGGAGATACTGGGAGCACAGCAAGGGTAAATCATATTCAAAAGAGTAAGGAGAAAATTGGATAAAGATAAAAAAAAAAAAAGAAAATAATGCAGGAAACATTTTTGTTGTGTGTGTGGAGAAGAACTGGATATTACAAGACGAGAGAGGCAACACGGAACATTTTAACCATGTCAACTTAACAACAGGGTCACAGAGTGAAATCACTTTCCCAGTATGTAATCATGCAGCTGCTTCTGAGAAGTTTATTCTGCTTCTGCCGAAGAGTCAAAGCTACAATCTGAGTACCAGGAACATAAAGGTAGAGCTGGCGATGCTGTCATAATTGCTCGATCTATTGTATGATTATACCCATGAACAAGAGACATCCTTTTTTTAGGCCTCACAGCTACAGTACGACTACTATTCTACCACACAAACAATTTCAAATCCCGATCAATCCATTTCTCTACCTCATGGAAGCCGCTACAATAAACTAAACAATGATTGAAAAAAGCTGGTGCAGTCCTTTGACGGAGGCTCATCTTTAATAATAATCATCCAAGTGTGTGGCTTCTGGGATTATTTCTTTACCATTTCTTATGATAAAAATAAAATAAAGGGCATAACCATCGTGCATCTTGAGGGACCACTACCATTAGGGTCAGCATTTCCTTTTTAGTGACTTTTTAGTGTGTAGTTTCTGTATTTGGAAGACATACTGATGATGTACTGAGGTGCTATACTGTACTGTACAAATGTACCTTCAAGTCATTCCAAAATCATTCTTGGCAGCGAGACAACAGCATGGCAGAGTGTCAGCACTCCAACAGAGCTACATGGTTTTCAAATTTCCCACTGCTTCGCTGCTACTCGGTGCACGTTAATGACTCATATCAATGATCTACTCATCATGAGCCTCAAAAAGAAAAAAAAACCCCACTTAGATAGGAGGTGGCTAAAGACGAAAAAGACAGAAAACATGGAGACTAAGAGCGTAGAGATAGACAGATGGAGACAGAGTGGTGGGCAGGATACAGTCGTGATTTATGAGGCTACAGGGGAGAGTTAGAGTCCTGATGTGGTGTGATTCTACTGATTTATATTTAAGGGAGTGCTTGATCATTCTCAGGGGGGGTGAAGGAAAGAGGAGAGGGAGAAGTGAGGTGAAATTGAGGACGTTAGATCGCCATGGCGAGCCCAGCTGTCAATCAGATGGCTTGCTCTTCACTGAGCAGGCTTCCATGTCTGCATCTGTGTCCTGTGTTTCCGTGAGTGCAATCTTGGGAGATGTTTTGTTTTATTTGGTCGGTACCCATATTCCGGTATTTTCTGCCAACGGCATGCAGCGTGTGCGGCGTGTGTGTTTGCGAGGGTGTGTAGACGTGTGTGCAATATGTGTTCATGTGTGTGATTTGATTCGTCATCTGGATGACAGTAAATAAACCACTGTAAATAATCACTCTTTATCTAACTTAGTTGTTTTGAGCGTGTAAGCGTCTGTTCATATCGGTGCATGTGTGTGTGTGTGTGTAGGTGTGTGTGTGTGTGTGTGTGCACTTGTGTTCATGTGCACGTGTGAGTGGGCGGGCAGGTGTTTGTGTGTGAAAACACGCAGGATAAAAAAAGAACTGACTCCAGTCCTGAACTTTTCAAAGGTATACACACACAATAGCAGTGCATACACGCACAAGCACACACACACACACACACACACACACACACACACACATAGAAACTCCCTTTTGGCCGAAAGACACGTGCCTTAAACCCTTCAAGCAATTAAAGCACTTCGGCAATATCTCCGTATCCAATCACAAGACTTAAGATTACGTCCGTGACCAATGGGGATAAAACGCTTTAACCCTGTGTATCTGTCACATATTCACACACTCATGTTTGGCTAACAGGGCATAAAAATCACAAATCTCCACAACCAATTGCAAAGCATTCAGGTAAATCACATTTTAAGTAATTTGCACAGATACAAACTGACTCATTGATTATATAATGTTTAAATCCATAATTCATTTATATTCAGAATCGGTAAAATAGCAGAACTCTGTGTGGGGATTAAATACACAACAATTTAAACCTAAAATACACAGAGATTAAAAAAAAAAATCTTTTTACTAAATAATAAAATAAAACCAAAGGAACAAAAGTAATTAGTGCGCAGCAACTGGCATTGACAACAGTTGCTATTAGCAGAGATAAGCTCCTAGTTACCAGTCTAGTTTGCTGGTTTGGCTGGAATACATTAGCAGATTTGATCATATCGTGTTGCTCTTATGAACTGTTTTATGACAGAAGATATTACCCAGGGTTGGACAAAGACATTTGCTTTACAGGTATCAGTAGGACAGGGCAGCATTACATCCTCATAGACACACAGAAACAGTCCAGAGTAGCACAGAGACAGGCACACACAAACAGACATACACACATGCAGGATAGACATCAAACAAAAAGATGCAGACAAAGGCAAAGGCACATGTAGTGATGCACACAAGGGAGCCAAGCTGTGATCATGACTGAGGTAATAGTGAAGTCTCAGAGGAGAGTTGCCCCAGGCTTACCTTAACATGTATGGTGAGATCAGATAGAATATATGCATGTTGTGTACAAAAACAACAACAATAATAACATGTTAAAAAAAAAAAAAAAGCACACATGCACCACAGATGTGCATGTGCAAATACATATGCATGCGAGAGCTCGTGCATTTGTGAGCATGTGTGTGCATGGTCTGTGTACGGGTCTTGGTGTATCACTGGCTGTGAGTGTTTTTCTACTGTATGGCCCATGCAGGTCAATTAATAATGCAACACTTGCAGAGGTAAAGGGGGCCTGCAGAAGCAAGGAGGGGGTGGAAAAGGGAGAAAGAGACAGTGGGAGACAAAGAGAATAAGGAAATGGGCAAGTGGAGGGGAAAATATGGCACGAAGATGGGACAAACAAGCAGGGAGAGTGCTAATGGGATCTAGAAGGATGAAAAGAATCAGAAGAAACAAATATTCATTCGGCATCTCTTATTTTTGGCGATTTTTCCCAATTAAAGGGAATCTAAGACAACTAATTCTATCTTTAATTTAAAAGCTTCTAAAAATTCCAACTCCAATTTCAACTATGTCTCATGGCAACTAAGTAATAAGTGAGCAGGAAGCAGATCAGTATCTTGCTTGAGGGTCCTTCAGTGGGATGTATGACTGTTGTGGGTTTAAACTTTGACTTTTTGGTGTCTCCACAGTAAGATAAGATAAGATAACACTTTATTGATCCCCCGAAGGGGAAATTCACATATCACAGCAGCAGAGTAGAACTGACATGCCCCTACTTTTCCTCATCCACCTTGTCAATGACTACATGCACGTACTGTTTTAGTTTATATCTATCCGATATGGCCATATGCTGTTTATGACTATGTTTACATACATTTGCCTCATATGTATACTCTTCCTAGCCTAACAACAGAGACATGGGACGATTAATTGGAAACAGGAGCAGCTTGTGTTTCATTAATGTGATCATCCTGTTTCTAGGAAATGATTCACTCACCGTGAAAATAAATAAAGGAGTATAATTAGCTAAAAACAAGCTCAAAGTCAGCTTATCATTAGAGAAGCCTCAGCAAGGAAAAGTGAGAATGATTGGGTATGTTTTTGCAGGGAGGAGAGCGGCGGGGAAAAACAAGTAAATAAGGGACAGGCAATGTCAGCCTCGGGGATTTGCAATGGTTGAAAAGCTGATTTGAGGATGACTGTTAGAAGAAAGGAATCACAGTTGGTGGGTAGGTTAATATGCTATACTGAGTACTATGAAAATTCTTTTTTTCAGGATTGTTACAGAAAAAATATTTATTACTGAACTCTAGCCACTGTGTATAGGCTGATGTATTGGGGGTGAGTTGGGGATAAACAAAGAGGACCATGGGTACAGATGGGATGGGTGAGATTAAAGAGGTCAGAAGGGAGAGAACGGGGGGGAGAGAAGATTTTATTGTCTGTTTGAGGAGATACAGGAAGAATAGGGAGGGTGTGGTCAGGAGGAAAAGAGAAGAAGGAGGCATGAAGGTAGAAAAGAGCCTTTTGGGAGATAAGAATGGAGCACTGAAGGCATACATCAGCACATGACTGCATCGCTGGAGATGTAGTGGAACTGGTGGCCCGAGAGGAAGTGTGGTGTGTAGCCAAACAGGAAGAGGTGGAGAAAGCATGATAGGTGACTGTGTGTGTATGGGGGTGTGCATGAAGCCATAACTTCAAATATACAGGGGGCAAAAGGAGTGGGTAGCGAGGTGCAAACAGATAAGTGATGAGGATAAATGAGAGTGTGTGCATGTGTGACAACGGTCGCTGGTGCAGAGTGAGAATAATAAGGAGGTGTGTTCTTTTCTGCAGACAATAGGGCCAAGGGTGGGTGGGTAAGGTCTTGGGGGGGGGTACTCAAGAGACAGCAAAATAGGAAGGGTGAGTGTCAGAGGACTGAAATGGGGTGTGGGGCTTTGTATGTGCTTTGCTAAGTGTGGGAGAGGACAGCTGCATGTACAGTAGCAAAAAAAAAAAAAAAAAAAAAAAAAGCATGCAGACTGTGGAGGAGGATGGAAGCGAGGGGGGTTGGAGATAGGGCATGAGAGACAACAAAAGGCAGAAGAAGAGTGTGAGGAGGAGTGGGTGTGTAAGACAGACAGGGAGGAAGGGAGAGCATAAAAAAAGAAGATGAAGAGTGAGTCGCCGCAGTAGAGCTCCTCACCCACAGGAACCCCATGCAGCCTCAGCTACCGAGCCAGAACCACTGCAGCTGCGGCTGCTGAGAGTTAGTAGGAGTGGGTGTGACTGCGCAAGTTCGCAACCAAGTCAAAGTGGTCGCGTGTGTCTGTGTACTTTTGTTTTTTTATCTTAACCTGTGGTGGTATCAGCGGCTTGGAGGTCTGGGGTCTGAATCTCTGCAACACACTGCAGCTTGGCAGTGCAGAAGTGGGTTAGAGAGAGAGAGAGAGAGGGAGAGGGAGGGAGGTAGAGAGAGGGAGGGTGGGAAACAGAGAGTGCGTCTGCGGATGAGAGAGACCAAAGAGAGAGAGATAGAGAGACGGACAGGAAGAGAGAGAGAAAGTGAAGGAGCAAAAGATCGAAAGTGCCAGAGAGAGACAGAGAGTAAGAGACTGAAAGATTGAGAAAAACAGAGATTAAAAAAAAGGAGATGAGGTCAAAAGGAGGAGGGAAATAGTGAAATATGGACACAGTGAAGGGCAGGAGAGAGGAAAAGAGTGATAGTGTGTATCTGTGTGTGTGTGTGTGGGGGGAGGGGGGGTGTAAATACGAGAGAGAGGGAGCAGAGTAGACTTAGGAGATGTAACGTGAAAGAAATAGATGGGGTAGCTGTGAGCAAGGGAAAAGGAAAGGAGAGTTGGATTAATGAAATAAATGCAGAGGAGGGCTCTGGAGACAAATAAAGAGGAGATGGGAGAAGAAGAGAGGCAGGAGGAGAACATAGGAGGAGATAGAAAGAGGCGGCTGAGGGAGGAAGAGGCAGAGGAAGAGATTAATAGTTTTGTAGATCTGCTCCTGTGTTGCTACCTCAAGAGTAATGCCTTTTTTCTCCAATCCTTTCTTCCATCCTTCTAGATTCCCTTTTAAAAGGGATTTCTGAAATAGACACAGACGCGGTCACACACACACACACACACACGCACACACACATGCGTACACAGACGCGCATACAATGAATATCTGCTGTGATTCATGTAAGCTGTCTCTATTCCAGTGAGCATTTGCCAGCTCACTAATAGGAGGAATTCTTTAATACTGCGCCACTGTGGATTTCAAAGCCACTTACTGTAGTTCACATGTCTTCAGAACACGTAGAGAGGACCGGGCGCTCAATCGGCCCCCGCAATAAATAAGCCACAATACAGAGCAGGGGATGTCTGTGCAAGTGTGTGTGTGTGTGTGTGTGTGTGTATGTGTATTCTCATGTGTGCAGGTGATCACATGTTTGTGTGTGTGTGCTTGAAGCTGCGTGGTCCAGAAAGCTAAACACATAAGTAGTCCCACCTGCAAGAGTTTCAAGAGAGGAACTTTGATCTCGGTGCTTATGATTAATTACTTCTGTGGCGTATCTGTCAGTGTCGCTGAGGCGCCCGGGCCGTTCAGCTCAATATCCAGCATGTACAATATGAACATGTTCAAAGCCTAAACTAGAAACCTGCAGTGTGGGGTGTAAAAAAAAAAAAAAAAAAAAAAAAGTGGGGATAAAAAAAAAAACACAATTTCTGACTTTATTGTAAAATCCACCGTGATTAAGTGAGGCTCCCTCCTCTAATGTACGCTGGCACGACTTTCAGTACCACCCAGCACACAGACAAAAAGCCTCCATCAAATTATGTTAATGACGGTGTTAAACATTTATGGCTTATGGTTCTTAGTGCTGCAAACTCCGCATTTCGATTCCTTTGACTCGGTCTTTGGGGCATCACCTGCAGTAGCGCTGTGTTCCTGCGGCTGAAGTTGAGCACTGCCGTCATTAATATTTAGCTCTGGAATGCTAATGATCTCTCTGAATCATATCATCACGCCACAACCTCCAATTAACCTCTCCAGAACTCTATCATTGTCCCCCCACCCACTACCACCACCACACCCTCCTCCCTTTCCCTCCCTCCTTCTATTTTCTTTCTCTCCCTCTCTGACTTTGTCTCTCTGTCTCCTCACTGTGTGTTTCCTCCTCACGCTCGATCTCTCTCTGGGACTCTCTGCCTTTGCCTGCCTCACCTCTTTTTCATCTCTAACTCTCTCTGGCACATTTTGCCTCTCAAAGTATGTATGCTGAGACAGTTTTCCCTCTTTTGTGTTGGTGTGTGTGTGTGTGTGTGTGTGTGTGTGTGTGTGTGTGTGCGCACACAGGATTTGTGCTGTCCAAACCCAAAAGACAGCTCCTTCCTTTTCAGAGTTCATCTGGTCTCCTGAGACATTCAAGACCCTGTCCTCCATTTGTCCTTGGTACATTTTTAATAAAGCTAATCGGAGATTGGTGGATGAACCTCGTCACCTGCCTGTCACTCTTTCATTTTTCATTCTCTCTTCAATACACTTTCTGGTTGAGAGGCAGAAAGGGCGAGATCTCTCCAATGTGGATGTGGCTCAATAAAGATTTTTTTTTTAAAAACTTGGCGGAGTTCTGAACTTTGCCTACAATACCGTGTCCTCTTAAAGTGAAGTACAGCCATGTGTGTATGTGTGTTTTTCAAAACCCTAGACCCTCTTTCATATTATTAAAGTTTACATTTGACAGTGCTTTATCTTTTAAAACCAATTTCCCATCTCTCTCCGGTGAACTGCCAAAGCACATAATCATAGAATACAGTATAATCATGTTGGAAAAGCTCTGCACCAAGAAGCTGTTTTAAGATTTGGGGGGGAAAGATGACTGCTTGAAGACCCAAGGTAGACTAACCTGACCCAGCCTTAAAACAACCCTAACCAGTTTCCTCTGCCTCCTACTGAGGTGCACTTTGTAGCGGCCTCTCAGAGAGAAACAACATGCCGCACGTTAGGATGAAGGACAGTTCTACTTCGAGGGCGGTTTGTGACGAAGCCATTTGTGAAGGTCCGGATGTGGAGAGACGTCTCTAAGTCAGAGAGTTGGAGCGACTAGAACGATTCTATCAATGTTATATATGTCAAGGAAAATCTTAGTGGCCCAAAACTCATGTGTTTGTTTGGTCATTTACAGGCATTTTTATTTTGTAGTGCACAAGAAATGATATCAGAACTGTCTCAGGCCTGGACTCTGTCCCCCAAAAACATGTGAATTGGATTGTAGATCCCCCTCTTACTGCAGTACACCCAGGAGCTCTAAATTAGCCTCTTACCAGTTAGTCTAAGATTGAATGCTTCTCCAGCTGTAACACCTGCAGCGCACCTGTTTGCTTTATTTAATATTTTAGCCCGAACCTGTTGTTCAAGCACATTTATAGTAATATTTATAGTAAAAGTAGTACACGAAACATCATAAATGTTGGTTTACACATTGGTACTAATATACTATATAATCACATGCACTGATTGGGGATGCAGTGAAACCACTTTCAGGTTTCGTGGTATCTTAAATGTACTTACACTGACCTCTGTAATCTGACTTACTGCACCACTGACGTTAACTTAATATAAACAATTATAAACCGTTTCCCATGTGCCCCTACTCTCTTCCCAAAAGCTAAAGTAAATATTATAAAAGCCTCACTTTGAGCCCCCACCCCCCCCCCCCCCCACCCCTCAACCCCTTGATAATATTTGTACGGCCTTTTTATCCACTAGCTCCAGTCTTGCTAATGTATTGCAGTACATACTCTCGCTCTCCCCCTCTCTCTCCCCTTCATTTTTCTCCCTCCCTCTCTTTTGTAGCAGTGATTGTGATGAATTGAGTCATCTTAAGTGTTTCCTCTCTTTGTGCATCCCGGGAGAATTTCAATCCCCCTCCATTTTCCCTTGTCTCCCCCCTCCTTCCACTGAATCCCTTCACGTTCTGTGCACTCATCTCCTCATCCTCTACCTTATTGCAGTTGTTCTTGCTATTTACCCCCCCCTCCCTCCACTATTCTTTGCCTGTCTTTCTCTCCCTGTCTCCATCTCTGCCTCCAATCCTTTCTTTTATTCTGAAAGCATTATGCGCGTAACAGTCACACTCTCAGAGCCCCTCCACCACCTTGCAGTAAATAGATAATTTGCAGAACGGAGAGTGAATGGGTATTAATAGTAGCGATCCATGAATTGCACTGCATTTTAAAGCCACGGCGGCCTGTGAGGAGCCTTTTCATGAGTGCACAATAAAGCAGGCAGCCAGGAGTGCACACACATGCATTTAAAAAAGAAAAATCCACATTTACTTCTTTGGCACTGCAGTCCTTCACCAAGGTCATGACCTCCAGCTGTTCTGCATCATAACAACAAGCGCTGGCAACCCTCTAGTCATCTACGAGGAGAAAATCAGGGCTGAGTTTTAATCAACTGCTGAGAAACGGTGCAGCATGCCATGAATGAAATGGTTTCACTGCCACTGATGCGTGACGATTTAGTAGTGTATCATACCCAATCAGGCAGAGGTCTTTCTCGATGGCTCCTTTGACTTCGTGAAGAGTAATATTTGGGTTCATCACACTAGCAAGAACCAGATTTTCAATACTATCACTCTGTTCTGATTTAGTGACACATCTGCCAGAGGGAAGTTAAACCATCGTGGCACACTACATTTTTATGTAAATGATATGATAAATAATCTCAACAGGCCCTCGGGAACTAATACTTCCCAATCAAAACATTCCCATCTGGATGTCTGAAGACATAAATGCTCCAGTCATGTGTTTGAAATGTTTTGCAAAACTGGCAGTTGCCAGAGCATCCGACTTTAGACATGTATGAAAAATAATTAAATAAATACAAACACATTCTCTGACTTCCAAGTACAGAACAGTCAGTCACATCCCTATCCCCTTTGTGAAATTGCTGTCACACTCTTGCCTAGTGGGGTTTCGCTTAATAGAGGAGAGAACTTCCGTATGAAATGTATCTGCAGTACAGCACTTGGCGGAAGATGCCTTTGATTTGCCAATCAAGATGGTGACTTTTGAACGACCGCCACTGTACGGCAGAGACAGCCAGCCAGAGGGATGTCAGTGTTCAAAGCCAAGGGCTCTCTCAGTTTAACAGTCTCTGTGTGTTGCTACTCCCACATTTCAAGAGACGATACGTCAAGGAGCTGTTGCTCTTGTATTGTATGCATCTGTACACGCGCAGACGTGATCACACACGCGGCAAACAGCATACACCGCAACACAGAGGTAACATATGCATCGTCACAAATACTTTATATACTCTCGTGAATGCACAGACACACACACACTTTCACACACGAAAAGCACATACTACAATGCAGCTTTCTGAGCTGGATGTGTTGGCAGATGACACTGTTTAACACTGTCTCATCTGCTCACTGCTTTGCCAGCACTGCTATGGGACACAGCCAGATACAGAGAGAAAAAATAGAGAGACGAGAGAGCGAGAGAGGGTTGGAAAGCGGGGTGAGGTAGTACCTTGTGGCAGCACACCAGGGGTGGAAGGAAGTGAGCGAGGGAAAGCAAAGGCAAAGCATTGGTGTGAATGAGAGGTGGCTGCAGAAACAGCAGAATAGAAGAAAAAGTTTTTTTTTTTTTTAAAAAGAAGGGCACAAAAGAAAAGTGAGAAAGAAAAATAAAAGAGAAAGACATTGCTGGGGTGATACATAACGTCAGAAGTGGAAGCAGAACTTGAGGCACTGCTTGAGTAAGCAGGTGTTAATGACTGTGAATCACCGCCACTTCAACTGTTCCAGCAAGGTGGTGTCATCATCAGCACTATTTTAAAGCAGAGCAGAGAAAGAACATGGAAAAAAAAAAACATAAAAGAAAAAGGCTATAAGTTTGGAAAATATGGACAATACAGGTAGAGAGCTATAGTTTCATAAACATTTTTCTTTTTTAATTGAGCTGGGAAATGTTTAGAGAAACCTTTAGCCACCATTACTCTTGATGTGCTTTGATTTATACTGTATTAATGTGCCTGTATTCATAAAGATTCTAATAATAAAAGCAATACAACCCTATTTCAACTTTCTCTACATTAGACTGTATGCTTTGGGAACAATGTATTGTGTGATTGTGAATTCTCACAGACATGCCCCATAGGTAGACTTCGTTGTGATACACCCAACAGCCAGCAGGTAAAAAAGGTGACAGAAAACTGTGCCTTCTATTTCTGCATGTGTTAAAATACTTGGTAGAGTGTGCAATATAATGCAATATACTGAAATATAAAGCAATGCAGTATCACTTGTAGATGATTTTTGCATATCTGTATGGTTTTTATTTTGTGTATGTGTGTGTGTGTGTGTGGTTGGGAAGGATCAGTCATAACAATGAACATTCACACATTAGCTTTGCTAGGTTGCTACCACCGACAGGCTCACTGTGTACTTTAAGTAACCATGGACACAGCAAATAATGGTGTTATTTGTAGATGGCATTTGATATGGAAAAAAACATAATTAGCTGCAAGATATAATGTGATCATTTATGGCGCCTTCCTTATATACTTCCATACTTCATATGAATATGAATTTCAAATTATTTGGACATTACAACAAATGAATGTAGAATCAACATACGATGGAAATATTATAAATAGTACTATTTAATGTTTTTTGGAACATAAACCAGCAAAGTTGTGACAGGATTTAGGTAAGACAGTGTCTTCAGGGTGGATTTCAACGTAGCATGTTAGGGCAAGTTTAAAATCTTCTGAAAGTTTGTTCCAGCAAATATTTTGTTGCTAAGTAACTACTGTAAATGCTAATTAACCATGTTTTGTTTGATCTCAGGGAATAATTTGAAAGCTTGTTTCAGATGACCTTCACAGTTTGAAGGGTATGTATTTTTTAATGGATCCGGAGAAAGAAACTGCTCAGTATTTATTCGTTTTCTCCGTTTCTTTTCAGGTTATTTTTGAAGAACGCTTCAAGCTCCACCATTGAAAAAGAAGTGTCTGAGCGCCAATGGCTTAGTAAGACTAGGAAAACAGAAGCTGTAGTGTCACCAGGGCTCTGCACTCCCCTGCATGACATTATTGATGAGTTGAACTGTTAAAATATAAATTTGTCAGATTTTCTTCCTGACAACAAAACAATAAGATTTTTCCTAAGAAGCCACAAAATGACCCTTAAAGCTCAAAGCACACATTGAATAATAAATGGTTTATATGCTACGAACAGGAGCCTGTTTTCCTGCTATAAGAATCCATTAAGAGATGGAACGAAGAAAGAAAAGTTGTCGAGGAGCAAGAAGGGCACATAGAGTGTGGGGGGAAAAACTAAAACGTTTACAGATTCAGACTCCACATGTATTTGGTGACTAATTAATTGGAAACCAATTTGCAATGAAGGCAGAGCAGCGTAAAACAAATAACCGTCTTTAACAGAGAGTTATTCTTTTTTTATAAAGTTGACGGTTTTGGGAGCTCCGAAGCCCGACTAAAGAATAAAAGAAAGATGGGCATATGGACAAAAGTCAGAATAAGCAGTGTTATATTGGGCAAAATCCACGGAAAAGAAAGATTCAGCAAAAAAAAAAAAAGAAGTCTTTGAGACTATACACCAAACACAACAGGATTTGTTTTTACTATGGATGAAACCAGCAAGTCTTTATGTGTTTTGTTCTAGTTTTGTCTTCTGTTCTTCATGAGCCAACAATGTTGGCAGTAGTTAAAGGAGCTGCGCTGTGCCTGAGAAAATATTGACACATAGTTCTCCAAGTAGGACGAAGGAAACCGCTGAATTCATTCCTGATACCTTGTTTCACGTCTCTCGGAGTCGGTCGTTTCATGGAAAGAGGCTGGGATCACTACCTGGAACTACAGATGTTTTAACGTGGCTGCAGCTGTTGGTGCACACAGCATAGACTGAGCTTTTTTCATATTACAGTAAACATCCTGTGAGCTGAAGCAAAATGAAGGATGAAGACATTAAGTCATGTGCATTTTGAAAGATGATGTAATTCTGGTGTAAGCAGAAAATGCTGAAATGTCATTCTCAGTACTCAGAATGAAAAGGAGAGGAATCAGCGGATGAAGAATGCGTCTTTAATGTGATCTATGACATTTTGTTCGCTTTGAAGTTACTTAATAGGGATTGCCTGGAGAAATGAAGCTCAGCTGGGGTTTAAACAATTGTGCTTGTTTGGATAAAAGGACAGAACAGAACTGAGTGAGTTGGTTCCACTGTTTACCTGACCCAGAATATGATTAGAGGAGTGGCACAGTGAATCCTCCATGTGCCTGTGATGCAGTGTATTTTTACCCACGCCGCTGAAAAATACTCCGGGGATGATGCTTGATTGTCATTTTAGTCCAGACTGAAATACATCAACAACTATTTGAAGG